>NC_141137.1:2832500-3140000 GCF_053477565.2 Lygodium microphyllum | reverse complement strand
ATTAATTAATAGTTAATATAAAAATTAGTTATTTATTAACTATTAATTTAAAGTAATTAATTATTTAACTAAGTAACTAATCAAAAATATAATATTACTTGTTAATTAATACTTAATTTCTTAATTGGTTAAATGGTTACTTAATTAGTTACTTGGTTTCTAATTAGATAATTAATTATTACTTGGCTATTAATTTATTAGTTAATTAGTTGTTCAAAAAAGCTATTACTTAATTTTTATTAGTTACTTAATTAATCAATAGATTGATTTGTAAGTGAATTTGATTAATAATCAATTAAATACTTAATAGTTAATTTTTTGATTTAGTTAATAATTAATTTTATTCACTTATTTTTTGACTCAATAATTATTTCCCTAATTAGTTATTTAGTATAATTAATTAATTAGTTAACAAGTTAATTTACTAATTAAGTTAATTATTTATATTAAGTAGTAATTAGTTAATTAACTAATTAGTTACCTAATTACTATCAAATAGTAATTAACTTGTTAATTATTTAACTTGCTAAAATTAGAAATTAACTAATTTGTAATTATTAATTTATGGTAATTACTATTAGTAATTACCATTACATAATTATTAATTAATAGTAGTTACTATTAGTTAATTAACTAATTAGTAATTAATTAATTTTAATTACTATTAGTGAAATGCTAATTATTAATTAATTACTTAATTAACTGATTACAAATTGATTACTAATAAACTAATCATTAATTAATTTAATACTTAATAGTTAATTTGTTAATAATTAATTAATTAGTTCATAGTTAATTTTTTTTGCTTATTATTTGACTCAATAGTTATTAAACCGAGTAGTTATTTAGTATAATTAATAAAATAAACACACATTTAATTAATTAGTAAGTTAATTTACTAATTAAGTTAATTACTTAGATTAACTAGTAAATTATTTAGTTGGACTAATTAGAATTTAATTAAAAATAATAAATAATTACTAATTATCTAAGTAACTAATTACTTGATTAATTATTCATTATATAATAATTACTATTAATTAGTAATTAAGTAATTGAGTAGTTACTAATTAATTATTTAGATAAGTAGTTAATTAATTAATAACTATTGATTAATTAGTTAATTAATTTCTCAATTAATTAGTTAATTACAAATTAACTAATTACTAAATACTTGATTAACTATTAATTGTTTAATAATTACTATTAATTATTAATTAACTAATTATTAATTAATTAATTAACTGATCAATAACTATTGATTAATGAGTTAATTAATTTCTCAATTTAAGAGAAATTAAATAACGTTTTTTGCTTTTTTTTTGTCTTTATATGTGAGAGAGAGAGAGAGAGAGAGAGAGAGAGAGAGAGAGAGAGAGAGAGAGAGAGAGAGAGTGTGTGTGTGTGTGTGTGCGTATGGACGAGGATGGACGCGACGCAGGTAACCACCAGGAAGGGGGTGATGGCGCTCCCTTCCCCCAAATCCTCTTTGCCCCCACTCCCCACTCCGCTCCCCCACGTTCGAGGCAGCCGTCACTCCACGACGTACGATTAAGGCGGTTACCACGACGTACGGCCAAGGTAGCTCTACGAAGGCTTCATTGGTGTCGTTGGTTGTGCATGAGAAACTCCTAGTAGGTTGTAGGAAAATCTTCTCGGGAGGTTACCCATCTTGACAGTGTCGTCACCCAAGTGCACTTAATTGCCAAGTGACTATCCACTAAGCTAGTTCTTTTTGCTGTTCTATACTACAAACATAGTTTTAATAAGCTAGTCTTGGGAGGGTTTCCCAAGTATTTCTTCCATAAACCGACATATAATACCTCATTAATAATAACAATTATCTTCATAAATAGAGTCAGTTTCATAATTAGAGCTAGTTTTTAAAAATGTGCAACATAAATCAAAATTTTAAAGAATATATACACACATTGTTTATTAAAATAAATTATATTTCTCTCTTTCGCTCGTAAAGTTAATTAAGTAAATATTTGTTAATTAGTTGAGGGAAGAGAGAGAAAGGGTGATGTGAGAGAGGGCATGTGGTGTGTGTAAATTTTTCTTGCCAAAAAGGGGTCGTCGACAACCCCTTACTGGACGAAAAAATTTATGGCAACCCATTCCTTGCGAGAGTAACTTTTTGCCCAACTGAATTTGTGGGCTTTTTTTGTCTAATAAGGGGCTATTGACGACCCATTTTTGGCAAAAAAAAACAAACCACAAATCCGAGAATATACAGCATGGGGAGAATAGGGACCAATAGGATACGAGTTTTTTTTTTTTTAACCCAAGAATGAAAAAGAACCCATACCCTATTGGTCCCTATTCTCCCCATGCTATATATTCTTAGATCTATGGTTTGTTTTTTGGCCAAAAAGGGGTCGCCAGCAGCCCCTTAATGGGCAAAAAAACAACCACAAATCTAGTTGGGCAAGGGAAGAGAGAGTAACAAAGTGATGGGGGAGGGATAAGAGAGGGAGACAACATGAATAAAACAATAAAGCAATGTTTGAATGAGTGTGTATAAGATTCTACTTTGTATGACTATCTCATATTATGCTTCTAGGAGTGTAAAGATCTACTATTTAGAAAAGTATATCTCTCTCTTTCGCTCGTAAAGTTAATTAAGTAAATATTTGTTAATTAGTTGAGATAATGGGGGGAGAGAGAGAAAGGGTGATGAGAGAGAGGGCATGTGATGTGTGTAAATTTTTCTCGCCAGAAAGGGGTCATCGGTAGCCCCTTACCAATCGAAAAAATTTTCTGGCGATCCATTCCTTGCGAGAGAAACTTTTTGCCCAACTGGATTTGTGTGTTTTCTTCGCCTAATAAGGGGCTACTGGCGACCCCCTTTTTGGCGAAAAAACAAATCACAGATTCGAGAATATACAGCATGGGGAGATAGGGACCAATAGGGTATGGGTTTTTTTTCCACCCAAATCTAGTTGGGCCAAAATTTACTATCCAAGAATGGTTCATCGAAAAAAAAATTCATCCGACAAGGGGCTGTTTGCAAGGGGCTGCCTGCGAGAAGAATTACACATATCACATGCTCTCCCTCTTCTCCCCTCTCTTTCATCACTCCTCTCTCCCCCTATTTTCTCTCTCCTTCACCTATAAAAGGACCTATCCCCCCTTTTCACATTGCAAATCGTTCCACTCTCGGTATGCGACTCTCTCTCTCTCTCTCTATCCCTCCCTCACTCTCTCTCCTTTGTCTTTAAAAGGACCCCCCTTCCCTTGCAATTCAACTTCTTGTTTTTTATCCCCTACCCTCAGTGCGGCTCCATGTCTCTCTCTCCCCCTCTCTTTCTAACACAGTCACATATTCTCTATCTCATCATTCTATCCTAGGCTTTTCCTCTCTCTCTCTCTCTCTCTCTCTCTCTCTCTCTCTCTCTCTCTCTCCCTCCCTCCCTCCCTCCCTCCCTCCCTCCCTCACTCACTCACTCACTCACTCACTCACTCACTCACTCACTCTCACTCACACACACACACACACAAACACACACACACACACACTCTCTATCCCCACCTTCCTCCTTCTCTCTATCTCCTCCTTCCTCCCCCCTCTCTTTGTCTCTCTCCCTCTCCCTCGCTCTCGCTCTTGCTCTCTCTCCCTGTATCTGGCTCTCACTCTCACTCTCTTATTCCAATGTCATCTCTTCCTCCACCCACCTCTCTCTCTCTCTCAATTGGTATTTCATTGGCAGGAAATTGAGAAAGTAATATATCTATAAGAAGTAACCCTAAGCTCCTCTATCATGGCCAAATCTGATTTCAAAAGACAAGATCATATCACCCTTTACGAGGGCAATGAAAGGATTGCAAAAGGTTTAATCTGACAAATGTTCCCCTCACTGAGCTTACTCCCTGGATGAGTGGGAGTTCTTATCACCATCGTGCATCAAAGGGGTGTGAAGGCCTGTGGCAAAGCAATACTGAGATTGATGTTGAGGAAAACATAATTGTGCAAGGGCCAATTGTAAGCAGCTCCTCTCTTGATTTTTGTTACGATTGCTCTATCTCCCCCTCTTGTCCTATTTCGGATCATTGTTTGTAGGAAAGAGAGCGACGATCGGACTCCTGAGGGCTCTAACTTGCCTCCACGATCTACAGCAGGACGATAGGCTATTATCACTAGCAACATGCAATCACAAGGGGAGAGTCGCCCTCCAAGAGCGAGAGGAAGAGTAACACAAACGCGATCATTGACTTCCACTGAGCTACAAACAACCGTTGCAATTGCATATGGGGAAGGAGTAACATGAGGAGAAGGTGGGCATGCTTCGATGACATAGACAAGGAAGGGCAAGAGAAAGCTCGTACTATCGGAGAGTGATACTCACGAGGAAAGCAACGACCATCAAAGCATCGAGTCCATTAGTGCACATCAAGGGCATGGCCATACGCAACACAATAAGAATCAAACACAAAGAATCGAAAAGAAGTGCATGACCGATATCAGTGAAACGATTCTGAGACTGCTCTCACAGTCACTTGCGATAAACTTATTGTGCAAGTATACATAGAAGACCGATTGGAAACATTGACGGTGAGTGCTTGTAATAGATGGTGGTATGATTTAGATTATGGTTTTTATTTCTTTATGTTGATTGGACATTAATTACTTCATCATCTCATTTAGATGCGGACATCCGCCCCTTTGCCATCCATCCCACTATGCCGTTTGGTTTCCATGCCTATAATTAGACAAGTCACATCGAGGTACAAGCAACTCTCGGAAACCTTTTTTAGCAACATGTACGTTAGAGGGATGGGTATATTCATAGTGTCATTAGAGACTCCAAGACACCAATGCAAGGAGGTTGATGATATGATTAGAACTAAGTGGGACCCCCATTGGCTAAAGAAGCATGAGGACTTCGAGGCAGAAATCAATGGCACCGATTGGGCCTTTTTGTCAAATTGCATGTTTTATGTTTGGGATGGTAACCATCGGCTCACACTATGGATGAATGAGATATGCACATGTGAGTGGCCCTAAACTCTAGGACCTTAACATTTTGCAATGTGTTTGTTTCTTACATCATCCTTAACATTATTGACTATTTACAATAGCCTTTCCAGATAACGCGAGGCAACATGTGCGCATTGATTGTCGCCTTGTGAAAGTGACAAGTGTGGCACAGAGGGGGAGATTTTGTCAGCTATTTCTCGTACAAATAGGTATGCAATGGACCATATTCATGAGATCCTAATATGCATGAGATCCTAATATAGAATGTACATAGGATGGCACCAAAGGGGGTTGTCCATACCTCGTATCCAGACCTTGTTTGTGAAGCAAGGATGCTAGGGTAGGCTGACCACACAACTATGTTTGACAAGCTAATTGATGAGGCAAAGGCATGGGTGCAAGTGCACAGAATGCCAGTGCCCATTCTCGCATGGTACAATGCACCATTGATTGCATTGGCCCACGTTATGTGGAAGGTAGGTAGTTCTTCAAGCTATCTTAACAATGTTTTTCTTGATGCATTTTTTCCTAATGCAATGATGTTGTCCCTAATTACCAAGTGCAAGGCGAGTATGATATGGTAGTGCGACCGATCGAACTGATGTGAAGAGAGAGAGAGTTTATGAGACTTTGCCTAAGTTCACCATTGACATAGCCACCATCAATTGATCATCATCACCACAGTTAGGAGTGGGACCTTATAGCTTGAGGTTGGGGTAAACTCCAACTTCAAAGCCTAAGTTTGACACCATCTCCCTACTAGCTTGTCATAGTCATTGCTGCACTCTTGAGCCTAGTAGGTATTTCCTTCCACCATAGTCAGTCCTCAGTAGTAAAAATTGTGATCAAGTTAAATGCTTCTAAAGCCTCAAGTTGCAAAGAATGATTAGGTATGCCTCATGAAGTGCAGTTTGTAGGCAGTTAAAAAACGTGACCTGAAGAGGTATTGTATGTCTTTCTCACATATGGATCATCATTCTTGATCATAACCACTTGTATGACGAAGTTTCTTTCTTAGCATTACAATATGACAATGGGTGCCATGATTCATATCTCTGGTTCTGTGTTATTTCTAGCATATACTCTGATTTCTATATCTGATTTGCCATTATGAGTGTTGTAGAATGTAGTTATATGACTCTATGTCATTATTTCTCAGTTTCCCACTAGTTGCTGAATGAGGTATTGGGTATTTTCTACATTGCATGATACAATTTACTCTATGTCTCTATGCCATTATTTTTGAGTTTCCTACTAGTTGTTGAATGAGGTATTAGGTATTTTCTACATTGCTCTGACAATTTACTCTATTCCTATATGAGGCAATTCGGTCCTATTATGCATTCAACATAGATTTGGGGCTGAAACAAGATGCCACTAATAGGTATCGGTATGGTGTCCTCATCATGAATCATCTCAACTTCAAAGAGCATGGGTACTGATGGGATAGTTGCCTTACTTGTGTTGTCTTTCCTTCTAGGAAAGTCAAGGAACATGTGTGTTATCCCGCATTCAAGGCATCATTGGTCAATTTGACTATCCTTGGAGGTTTGGTTTTTGGTGGACATCTCCATAGTATGTGTCTTGCCTATCTATAGTTCTAGTAGTTAATGGGGTTTTTGAATTGAGCTGGAGCTCTTCCTCTAGCACCATGACTAGTATGTGTACATAGCCCATAAGGATTGCATTGCCATCCTTATCATAGGTTATATATGGGTTCAAATATTCATATTCTTCAATCAGCTCCTTTGTGTAGTGGCCGGGAGCATCGCTCAAAGTATAAGTGACTCTAGGAGCTAGTGGAAAAGATAAGCATGAGGGATTAATTTTAACTCTTTGTGGGGCTAGTTTTTGTTTGATGGAAACTGGCAAGGCTAGCTATGGAGGCCTAAGAAAGTATTCCATCCTATTCTACTATGGATATGGGCTATTATTGAAAAAAGTTTGCATAAGGCAAGAATCTGGGGGTGCAAATAGACTGCAACATGCCCAACATATCCACAATTTGAGGAGGCCTAGAATACTCAAACAAAAGATGGTCACCTCCAAAATGCATGCATTGAATGTTTTGTCAATATGGTAGTGGTTGTTTTAGAGCATCAGTGAGCCTCACTAGTTTGGCTTGGTGTTGCTTGAATGCATGAGGAGATCCCATGCTACCCTAAGCTCCATGCTATCTCTTGACATAAAAACATCTTTTTTGAACCTATCCTTTTTATCTTTATTTCTTTCTTGATGTGGGTCATCAATGCACATGGCCTCATCCAAGACAACATTAAGGGAAAACCTATCTATTTTCAAATTACTAGCCATGGCTTCATAAATGTGTTTATCCTTGATTCCCTTGACTGGTTTTAAGACATCCTTACAATTTAGCCTCTCAACAATTTGGATTCATTTGTACAAGCTTCGCACTTTGCAAATGTATTTATGTATACTCGCCTCCTCTTGTTGCTACAAGTTCATGAGCCATACATTGAGGTTTTTCCCATTCCTGTCTTCCATAAATCACATGATGATCAAGTTCTTGAGGTTGGAGAAGTGTGTCTTCTTGTTTACATCTAGCTCTATAAGCAACATTCTTCCTTTGTCCCTTAGAAAAGTCCAAAGGCTTGAGCCTTCTTATCATTAGCAAAATGAGGTTGTGAGCCACACTCACCTACTCAAAATACTCTATGAAGCTATAAGGGTCATCTCTTGCTCTATATTTTTGTATCTTCTTGGCAACTAATTCATGTATCGTCCATCTCTTGCTACATGCTCTCTTTCTCATGCTAAGAAGCTAACGTCAAACCCAAAAATTTATCTAGTGTGTCTTTGCTTTGTCTGACACCAAGCTACTATATTGGTCTTCTAAACCTATCACCACAACACTTTGCTACCGCCCTTATTGGCAATAGCTCAAAAGTTTAATAGTGCTATCCTCAATTCCTTGGGCACATCTCTCAATAATGCTTTATTCTCCATCGTTTTGTTCCCCTAAGATGCTAGCTATTTACATTCTTAGTATCATATCTCTTGAGGCTAGGTGGTTGTTGATGTTAGAGTCCCCAAGTTTTGGTTTTGTTGAGGTTTTTTCTAGTTTTGTTGTCCTATTCTAGGATTTCTATTTACTAATTGATCATTTGACCCTAACCATGTCTTGTACTCAAACAGGCTTTGGCACTTTTCCAAGCAATGTGAATGGTGCAATTCTAGTTTTCTCAACAATACGCTTGTGCTTAAACAAATTACATGCTTTCTTTTTAAAACAATTTATCATTTTAAAAGGAGCAATCAACTCACTATTCGTCTTTAATCTACATACATTGTTTTCTAACAATATTTTCACACAAATTTTTGTAATATGTCACAAGTAAGGTTGGCAATGCGATTTCCAAATCAAAACAAGTCTTTCCTCTATATATTGACAAGTGGAACAAGTAGAGAGTCAATATATTGACAAATTTTGATAGGTTAAAAACTTTGCATCTCTAAGTTTGATTAGTTTATGAGTTTCTTGATTGACAAGTTCAGCTACAAGTCAACAATGGCCAAGCTATGCCTCAATCGGTAGGTTGATGGATTGGCAAGTTGACACACTATCAAGTAAAAATTGGATAGTGGCTCATATGTCAATTAGTAGACATATGTGGCCAATGAGTAGACAAACGAGGCTATGTGTTTCAATAATCACAAGTTTCAAGGCTTGACAAATTGATGGATAGACAAGATAAATGAAGGTTTGGCAAGTTTTTATTTTGATGGATATATAATCTTGTGTAGATGGATTTGTGAGGTGTCTATCAGTCTCAATCCAAGTTGCACCTTTTAGTAGTCCATCAGTAGGTTTTCCAAAATGATGCCGCCTGGTGCTTCCTTAGAGTATCACGGGGTTTGTCACTTGGGCAGCCCTATACTGACTCTACATCGCAACAAAAGAGTTCCAGCCGAACCCACTAGGATCGACCTGAATTTTCAGGTTTCTAAAATTAGATGTGTCTCCTAATAGCCAGCTAGGTAATTTTGAGTTCCCACTTCCTACATGATTACTCGAACTGAAGTGGACTTCCCATTGCACTTGGTTCAAAGAGAATGGGAGACAAAGGGGAGTGTGGTACGCCAACCCTCCTGCCCACCATAAGGCAGAATCCCATTCTCGCCCCCTAAAACAATGCAAGTTGGTTCTACCTAATGACTTATCTTCCTATTTCTATCACCAATTTAGGAAAGCTTCCAGCTAACTGAGACCACCCTACCATTGAACGGACCCGTCGAGGGTCACACCCACCCGCTTTCCTTTGATGATGGTATCATATTTAGTTTTTTAATTACCTACAACACATTTATTGAAACATATACAACCAGCTTCCTTAATTAGTTCGTTTAATCATAGGTTCCTTCACGTAATTTATTTCACAGACACACATACAATTAAAAAAAACTTGAATAAAAATAAATTCATTTATTATATTGAAAGTTTATTACAGTTTCCATCTTTCTGATCCTACGGAAGATATACAAAAATCCATGAGGGTATTCTGCCCAACAAGATTCCTCCCTTGTAACTAGTATTAGGGTTCTAGGATCCCATCTTGGGTCGCGAAGGGGCTTGTCAGATTCTAGGAGTAATGCGGAATTTACGGCTAGAGCCCCCCTTGGTATCCACATTTCCTACTACTAGAGATTATCCTTACAGACATACCTTTCTGCTACAGAGCCAGTCTAAGCCTCTCGAAGCGATAATCATGACCCCCTTGGAGTAGGGTCTTGCAGCTAGCTTGGGGGTAGCCTAGTGCTATCTTTCCTTTTATCCTGTTTGTCAAATTTTTAAATCAAAGATCTAGATTCTAGTAAACACAAATAATCCTTTCAAACAATGACAATCACACCATCGTGCAACTCACAACTTCACATAGCCAAGGTAGGTCCTTAGCCCAAGGTAACCTTACATTCTAACAAGGATTCTTCTTCCCATAAAGAAGTGTTGAGTACAAATCTTTCAATGTTGCTAAGCAAGACACGAATTTCCTATTTAGGGATAACTTACCCAACATAAGTGAATTTGCTTTAGTTGGTACTTAAAAAAATATTGGGATAATAATTTAACGAGATGATTTACAAGATTCTTTAAACAGGCTTTCACTTTTTAAGCGTTAATCAACTCCTAACTATTGTTGCATTTGGCAATAAATATATCGAGTTATTTTACTAATCGCGAGTGCGCATAACATCCTTTACTCATTTCGTGCAATAAACTCCTACAACTATTTCCATCATGATTCTATGAATTATAATCTCGATTAATATATCTACAAATCACAGGTAGCAGTTAACCGTTTATGTGTGTATTAATATGTTCTCTAGATGAAACTGACATCTCATGTAGGTGTAAATGCAAAAGCTAACATTTTATGTACTTAATTTTAAAGAAAACCTTATTATTTTATGTAGTGATATGAAAATAATAGCCTATTTTTTGAGTTGTGAACAACCTGGTTTGGTATGACATCATTGGAAATTTCATCTTTGCTTGCGCTTTTGTTCACCACACCCGATGTTTTGTTGTGGTAGTGGTAGTTCCAGCAACCTTGAGCATTCTCGTATCTCTGGCAATACCTGTTCTTTGATCGGTGGTTGTGGTGGATTTCATGGTCTTTCCACCTCGTTGCTTTGGTGCCATCGTTCGCGAGTGGGTTCAAGAGATAGAGAAGGTGGAATGAATTTGAGATTGGAGAGCATGGTACCAACTTGCCGAGTTGAAGACCGAGTTAGGGGGAGGTTGAGTTAATTCATTTCCTCTCTAACCCCCTCTCTAATTCCCTCTTTCGTAGCCTCTCGGAATCTTCTCCTCTCTGTCTCTCTTTCTAATTCTCCCCTTCTCTAGCTCCCTCTCACAGCTCTCGGGGGAGGGGGTACCCTTCTACCTCCCTCTCTTTTCATCCCTCTTGCTCTATACTCCTAAAGCCTCTCCCCACTTGCTTGGACCTCTCTCAATTGCTCCCCATGCCTCTTAGCTAAATTGGATAAGAAGGGTTGTGGCTAAGAAGAAAAGCTCTTTATGGAGGGGATCTTCACAAAATCACTAATTTGAAGCTTCCAAGATGCAATCTGATGCTCAAATTGCAAATTTGATGGTTTCGTTGGCTCTGAAATGGGAGGTAGAACCCCAAGACTCTTAGTCAAAAATCTTCTAGATCACTCGTTCTTCTCCCTGTTCCAGAGTATTGTTTGCTGCTTGTAAACTGCGATCGTGACGTGTGCAATTTCGTCAATCTTTATTTTTGCATTAAATCTCCAAAATTAGCTGAAAAAGCGCTTGCTTTTTTTACATGACACCTTGTTCTAGAAGTTTCGATAGCTTTTAAGGATATTTACAATAAATAATATCAAAAATATCAAAAATATGCTAGTTTTGTCCAAAAATCTAGTATTTTTGGACCATCCATACTATAGACACTAACACTAATAACTAATTTGGCTCATAACTCTCGTGGTAACTTCCGTGGTGATGGGTGGCTACAGTCCTTGTTAATTCGAAAAAAATGTCGGGTTGTTATGATCCTGGGGATTTTTTTTTTTGCTCGAGATCTTCTCTATTTAATGCTTTTAGAGTTCTTCAAGTCTATTTGTGAGAAGTCGGGAAGATTTTAAATCAAAGTCAAGATATCACATCCTCTCCCCCTTAGAGGAATCGAGATATTCTCATCTTGAATGAAACTGGGAATATTGGTTATATAGTGACTCATGGTCAATCCAAGTGGCATCCTCTGGACGAGATATTCTCTAAGGACTCTACTCCTCAATTTTATCTCCATTACATCAATTACTTTGTCAGGTTGTAGCTCAAGGACTCATTGGTTAGGTATTACAACTTGTTGATCATTAAGGATATGGTTAGGGTTAGCTACATATGCTTTCAATAAGCTAACACGAAATACATTGTGGATTTTTATATTCTTAGGGAGCTGTGTCTTGTAAGCGCTTGGTCCTAAGCACTTGAGAACTTTATAGGGTCCACAATATCTTGGACTTAGCTTCTTAAATTCTCCTAAAGACAAATAACTCTTCTTTGGATGGACACAGACGAAAACCATATCTCCTTCTTTGAAGATTCATTCTTGCCTTTTTAGATCAGCATATGCCTTTTGTCAGTCCTTGGCAGCTTGAATATCTTGTCTAATAATCTTGACTTGATCATCCATTTCTTCTAACATTTTTCTCGAAGCTTCTACCCTTAGATTAGGATTGAAAAAATTAAGTAGTATACTGCAATCTTGACCATATAGTGCATGAAATGAAGTCATTTGAACACTTCAATGATATGAGGCATTATAAGCAAATTTCACTAAGGGTAGATGCTGAATCCATCTTTTAGGTTCCTTGCTGCAATATGCGTGTAGAATATCCTCAATCATTTGATTAACTCGTTATGTCTACCCATCAGTTTGTGAATAATAAGCAGTGCCAAAATAAAGTTGGGTCCCAATGGTTTCAAATAAACTCTTCCAGAAATGTGATATGAAAAGAGAATCACGATCACTGATGATCCTTTTAGGTAACCCATTGTCAGAGAGAGAACTAGGGAGAGAGAAAGAGGAGAGAGAAAGACTGCAGAGGAGAGAGAAAGACTGCAGGAAGAGAGAGAAATAGAGTGACGAGGAGAGAGAAAGACTAGAATTGGAGAGAGAAAGACAGGAAAGATGAAGAAGCCATGGAAGCTTGGAGCAAGAAGGGAGAGAAAGATTGTAATTGTATTGATATGTCAAAAAGATGTGGAAATTTACAACTTATCTCCTTATATACCAATGTCAGTGTGACATGGCATATTATCAACATTTTAACTATTTCCAACTTCTTACAATCCATCCCTTCCCAAAAGTTTTTGTCCTCAAAAACAAACCTAAAAGACTAGAAAAGGATAGATGAAACAGAGTACTACTCTGATACAAGGGCTACAAAATAGGAAAAGCACTAGTTTGTACTAAGTAATGGAGAGGATTGTAAGTGGAAAATGAAGGTGCAAATCCTGCTCAAAACCTCCTGGATCAAAAGGTATTCCATCATAATGATTGTCCAAGAGAATAGAATGCCTCTCAACCACATACTCCAATCCACCCGGATCAAATGGATACGATGAAGTATCCCCATAATCAAATCCATGATCACATCCAAAATCCCCTGGATCATAGGGAAGCACAATGCCATCTTCATATTCATGTATTCCCAAATCATATATTATATCATCATCAAACATGTGCCGGTCATCATAACCATGATCAAGGTACTCATTATCAAATGCATTCAATGGCTGTTGTAGACCTTGATTAAGTGTAAATTGATGCCCAAAAATATCATCATGAGATTTCTCTAAGAGTCTAAAACCTTCAACATGACCATCTACATCTGCAAGTGTTTCATGTGATTCATCAACGAAGATACCATCAGCTTGTACATCTTGCTCTTCATTGTTCACTTCTTGTACATCTTCTTGAACCCGTACATCTTCTTGGTCTTCTTCTTGCTCATCCTCTTGTTGATCATGTTGTTCATTATCCAAATCTTGTTGTTGAAGAAATGGATGCTCATAAGCATAAGCATGTTGACCATAGTAACCATTCTGCTGCCAAGGTTCAGTGGGATGATACTCTGCATTATGATATGGTACATCATATTTATAAGCATTAACATGCTGTCCAGATGTACTTGCATACTGCTCATATTCATTTGCATGTTGTTGCTGTTCATATTCATAAGATGCATGTAGATCATAGTGTGTACCATCAGCATATACATGTTGTCCATAAGCATAAGCATTTGATTCAGGTGTACCATCAGCATATTGATGCTGGCCATGAGCATAACCATTTTTTTGAATGCCTCTTCTTCCAATGATCCCATCTCCATAACCATTTTGGTTGGATGGCTGAAGTGGGACTGAAGGGTCACTGTTTGAACAAGCCTTCTCATTAACTTCTTTTGATGCCGCTTGCAATTGTAAAAGTTTAGAGATTTGTGCCATGAGTAAGTCGTTGGATATTACCAACCTATCAATAGAAGCCTTGGTCTGATCAGTAGATTGAACCATCTGATCCATTCTTGATAGGATGGCCTCATGTCGTTCCCTATGTCTCAGCTCATGGGCACACAAAGTATCAGTGAGTATACTGATTTGCATCCCCAAAGCCTATATATCCTCAAATGGTGGTTGGTTCATGGATGTTTTCCACAAGAGAGCTAAAACATGTTGATTAGAATTCTACAAGTTCTACAGGTTCAGGGATTGAAGAACAGGGATCTGTTAATGAGGCTTTGGTTACTGCTCAAGCATGTCAGGTCTATTGAGTTGGCGTCTGTTACAGCTCTTAGCAAAGTGTCGGAAGAACTAGATGAGTTGAAAGTTAAGCAGACACATGCTGCAGAAAATGAGTTCTCTTCAGGATGTCTGTTGCCACACTTAAAACTCCGAACTCTGCGTATCAGAAACCGAATGACAGAAGGTGAGTTGCAGAGCAAGCTTTCTGAGATAGGAAAGCCAGCTCTCTTTGGATAGGCCTGTGGTACAATGCAGTCAGAGCCTTCTGAAGGCACTTCCGCTAGCTTCAGATGCTTCTATCCACTCAAATGGTTCAGCTGTTGTCAAAAACCAGTATCTTCTTCTGTGCACACTCCTTGTGTGCAATTCCCTGGCTATGGAAGGTATGCAAAGTTTACTTCAGCAACGTACAATAAAAGATGAACAGTCAAAGCAACTGCAACAACGCCAGTTGCAGCATCTTCAGATACAACAACAGAAGCATTAGCAGGCTGCTCAACTGTTGGCAGCACAGTAGCCTCAACACATTCAGCCTATGCCTGATCCAGCTGTAATGAAGCAGATGATCCACAGGCAGGAAATGGGAGGCCCAAAGAATGGAGAAAAAAAAACTTTTCTTCGCAGTTTTGGTCGTGTCTTTGAGTGTTGTGACCTTGAAACTGAGGAGGTTGTAGCTGTCAAAGTTGTTCAAAGTGCAGAGAAGTACAGGGAGGCAGCTATGATCGAAGTAGATGTGCTTCGAGCACTTTCTGAGAATGACAAGACTGGTTCATGTGGATGTGTCCAGATTAGGAGTTGGTATGGTGGCTTGGAGCTAAGGCCAGAGTCTGGAACTTCTGTGGTCGCACCGAATGAGCCCTCTGACCAGCATGCATCTCAGCAAAGACCTTGCATCTCAGCAGAGACCTCAAACGCCACAGCATGAAGATCAAACCGTCAGCAAAGGCAATGAACTCTGGACTACCATGGATGATGGATGGATGCAGGCAGGAGCAAATCCAATGACCATGCAATATGGCATTGCACCACACGGCATGATGCCGACTGGAGCTCCTTATGGTCCATCAGGAACTTCAAGTCTGAATCTTGCTGTTAACCCTGTGATGAATGCGCTAAGCTCAGCAATGAACCAGTCTATGACTGTAGCTGTGAATGCAAGTTTTGGGGTGTCAAATCAGGCGATGCCTTCTCAGTCATCCATCCCTGCCTCGTTTTCATCCCAAGTGTTAGTTAGGAACCCTGATACAAATCAAGTTCAAACGTCAGTTTATGGATATCAAGCAGGGATAAGTTCTCAGGGTCCACCATATGGTAGTCAAACTGCTGGTTACTCAGGGGTGGCAGGCCTTGGTGTTACTTAGGGGTGGCAGGCCTTGGTGGTACTTATGCTGCAGCACCACACTCCACTCTGTAGACCCCTTCGTTGCAAGCGCAAACACAGCAGCCGCTCTCAATGACCCCAAAAGATTTCGAATAGAACTAATGTTTAACTGCGGTGCAGTCATTGCTCTGGATGCAGCCTCTGAATGCCTTCGCGATCACACATTACCTGTATCTTCACCAGTAGAAAACGGAAGAGGAACTGCGAGGAGATCATCAGCAGAACTTTTTCTTGGATGCTTGCCAGTAGAAAACGGAAGAGGAACTGCGAGGAGATCATCAGCAGAACGTTTTCTGCCCCGCCTATACGCCTTCATCTATCACAGGAACACCTGCCAAGTCAGCTGGTAAAGTGAGGAGGAGGAGGAGGAGTGCTTCTGCTGAGCAGAGGAGATCAGAACATCAGCATTGGAGTCGTCTCATGCATGACAGTGAGGAGGAGATACTGGTTACCCCCTGACTACCCGGCCCGCAAGATTATTGATCGTCGTCAGGATGGAGGACATTGAGATTTATCTCACAACTTCAGGACCCAATGCTTCTCTCATGCCGTTGAAAGTGTGTATTGACGATACTATTGCATCAGTTAAAATGCGCATTCAAGCTTGCAAGGGATTCAGTGTAAAGAATCAGAGACTGATCTTTGGAGGAAGAGAGCTTTACCGGCAGGATGCTATGATTAAAGATTATGGTGTCACTAATGGCAAAGTGCTGCATCTGGTCCTAAAGCTGTCAGAGTTGCAGGTAGTGACAATCACAACAGTCAGTGGCAAAGAGCATGTCTTCAGAATTGACAAAACGAAATATGTAAGGGACCTCAAACGAAGATTATGCAGGAAGGAAGCAGGTTTATTATCAGATGAGCAGCAGCTGGTTCTCAGAGGTAAGGATCTGAAGGATGAAATGCGGATTAATGAGTTGCCTTTGGAAGAAGATGCTGTTGTCCATCTCTTGCTTCGTAGAACGGTGAAGGTGAGGAGCCATGCAGTTGGAGGAGATACTGGTTACCCCCTGACTACCCGGCCCGCAAGATTATTGATCGTCGTCAGGACTCAGTAGCTATCTGCCGCGTCTATCAAGAACGACTCTCTGCAGCGTCTATCAAGAACGACTGTCCTGTCCTAACAGTAAAGTAGGAGTCATCAGAGCATCACAGATCATTGTAACGGAGGACGAATGGCTCTCAACCCGTTCTTCGACCGTAAGAGTGGCAATGGTGCCATTTTCGACCCCTTCTCATGGGATCCGTTCCCGTCCACTTCCAGACTCCTAAACGTGGCAGCCAATTGGCCATGGGAACTGATGGACAGTGAACCGTCTCGGCAGCTGGCACGGGAGGCGTCAGCCGTGGCTCACATCTTCCAGGCCGACTTGCCAGGGCTCAAGAAGGTGGAGGCTACTTTTAGTAAGATGGTGAAGAAATGGAGGAAGATGTGACAGGACAGCAATTTTTCTCTCTCTTCACCAAAATACCTCCAGCTATAGTTGTGTAAACTCCCCAAACTACCATTAATGCTCTTGCATGCAGTCCTTATGGTCTGGAGGTGTAAGCTCCCAAGAAAGCTGCCATTAATGCTTCTGCATGCAGTCCTTGTGGTCTGGAGGTGTAAACTCCCAAGAAAAGCTATCATTAATGCTTCTGCATGCAGTCCTTGTGGTCCAAAGGTGTAAACTCCCAAGAAAGCTACCATTAATGCTTCTGCATGCAATCCTTGTGGTCCAGAGATGCTTTGGAAACTCCCCTACTGCTCCCGTACTTGTGTACCTCCATTTTTGCATGAAATTTGATGACGTCCAGCCATTTAAGCCTTTACCCGCCATATCTGACCTTGGATAACTCCAGATGTAGTCATTGCTAACTATAGTTGTCCTGCAGCACTCCACTAGTCACTGTCTTGTACCATTTTTGTCTGAAATTGGTTTTGAAATAGGAAAATGAGAGTGAAAATGGAAGAAAATAATGGATCAAAGACTGAAGCTCTGATACCACTTGTCAGAGAGAGAACTAGGGAGAGAGAAAGAGGAGAGAGAAAGACTGCAGAGGAGAGAGAAAGACTGCAGGAAGAGAGAGAAATAGAGTGACGAGGAGAGAGAAAGACTAGAATTGGAGAGAGAAAGACAGGAAAGATGAAGAAGCCATGGAAGCTTGGAGCAAGAAGGGAGAGAAAGATTGTAATTGTATTGATATGTCAAAAAGATGTGGAAATTTACAACTTATCTCCTTATATACCAATGTCAGTGTGACATGGCATATTATCAACATTTTAACTATTTCCAACTTCTTACACCCATGTAACCTAAAAATCTATTTTACAAAAATTCTTGCAATATCTGAAGCTTTGTAATTGGTTTTTGTTGGAATAAGATGAGCGACCTTTGTTAGCATGTCTACTATTACCATTATTGAGTTATATCCTCCTTGAATAGAAGGTAACCCAACTACAAAGTCCATGCTAATAAACTCCCATTTCATCTGGGGAATGTCAAGTGGCTAGAGTTTTCTTGGTAACTTGACACATTCAGATTTTACCCTTTGGAAATTTAGACATTCAGTGATATAGTTAAGTACGTCACCCTTGAGTCTTTGCTAGTAGTAGCTTTTCCTGATAGCATTAAGAGTTTTTGCATACCTCGGGTGTCTTAAAAAAGGAGAGTCATGTACTTCCCAAAGTATCATTCTCTTGAGAGTCTAACTTGAAGGAATGCATAGTCTCATTCTGAAATAAACAAGTCCTTCGTCTTCATCTGTTTGAGAATTCTTGATACTTAGTCTTGAATTTGGGAACTTGTTCCTTATTTTGAACTTCCCAAAACAATTATTGATAGTCTGGGTCCTTATTTGCTTCATCCTTAGTCAACTCAATGATAGGATTAGTTGGCATTGATACCATTGTAGCCATAGTTTTTGCCCTAGATGGTTCTTCAGTGAGCATTAAGGAAGGCTTTACGACGACTGAGGCCATCTGCTACTACTACATTTTCTTTACCAGGTCTGAACTTAATTTCAAAGTCATATTCTTGCAGAATTTTGATCCATTGTCATTGCCTCATATTAAGATTAGGCTGAGTAAAAATCCACTTAAGACTTTTATGATCTATGACTAAGGAAAACTTATTTCCAAGCAAGTAATGTCTCCATAATTTGAGAGCGTGATTCATAGCTAACAACTCCAGGTTGTGAGTAGCATATCTCTTTTCATGGGCTTTCCATTTTCTCGAAGAGTAAGCTACAAGATGACCTTCTTGCATTAGTACGCATCCCAATGATTTTGATCTGATAATATCCTAATCAAATATTGATCTTAGAAAAGATCCTTGCTCCTTGTAGACGATCAAGAAGCTCGTCTATCGTCGGGATCGGGTACTTATTCTTCACTGTTACCTATTTTAGCCCTTGATAGTTGATACAAAGACAGAGAGTTTCATCTTTCTTCTTTTGGAATAATACTGGGACTCCCCATGGTGAACTACTTGGCCGAATATACCCTTGTTCTAGTAGTTGTTTGAGTTGCTCTTTTAGTTCGATGGCTTCAGAAATAGACATATTGTAAGGTCTTTTTGCCACTCGAGTGGCTCTTGGAACAAGTTTGATCTCATGATGGACTTCTCTTTCCGGATGTAACTCAGTTAGCTCTTTAGGAAATACGTCAACGTATTCTTTTAACCATGATAGTTCTTCTTTTGTCTGACCATCTTGATTTACCTTGTTAAGCTTGATCAAGTAAACTGGCAATCCTTTCTTCAGGCCTTTCACAATTCGAGAAGCTTTTGCTAATTGAACTTTAGGCTTCCCTGTTTCACCTTGTGTAGTTGCTATTTCACTGTTCAAATCCTGAAATGTGACTTGACCTTTTCCATAATGGATATGAGCATCATTGGAAATCAGCCAATCCATTCCTAGTAAACATTCATAAGCTCTTAATTTTATTACTCTAAATCTCATACTTGAAAAGTTTCCTCCTAGGTTAAATTCTACCTTGGCAGTTTGCTGTGTAGAAAGTACTTCCTTTCCATTTGCTAATTCCACAAGCTATTTTGATGCATTTACTGTATCTATTCCTAACTTCTTAGTACACTTGGGAGAAATAAATAAGTGTGTACTTCCACAGTCAATCAAAACTTAAAATGATTTATCTTGGTGACTAGCTCGTGTCTGTATTATCAAATATTGACAATTTGGACCCTTCTTGTGGAATGCAGCATGAACAATTGCTTTTTCAATATCTTCTTCCATAGTAGGATCTTCCTCCCTATTAATCTCTTCAAGGGTAATATTTGACGTTTTTCCTCTTGCCATAGCTACTTGACCACATCCTTGGGCAACTCTGCCTTGACCTCAAATTTGGCCTTGGCGATGGTTTCCACCAAGCTTTGGACAATCTCTCCTAAAATGTCCTGGCTCATTACAGTGAAAGCACCTAAGACCATCCCTATTTCCCTGGGTAGGAACAAAATTTCTGACTGCATTGGATTTTACCTTTTTCTTTTGACCTTGGTGAAATGGACATTGGATTCTTTTTGCTTGACATTTGAATCCTCCTTTCTTCTAGTTTTTGTAGCTCCAAAACTTATTATTTTTAGGCTTTGATTATAATTCCTGCATAATAAGAGCAACTCAAATCAAAGCATCTTGGAGGTCCATTGGGCGCACTGATTCCAAACGAGTGTTACGAGGAGAATTTAGCCCATTGCAGAACTTGGATACATGTTGAACAATATCCATGGAGGGTGCATATTTAAGAAGTAAAACAAACTTGGAGTAATACGTCTCCAGGGTCAATTCCATTTGCTTCAAATTAAAGAACTCATTCATCTTTTAGGTGCAATAAGCTGGAGGTAAATATCTTCCTCTTACAGCTTCTTTCAGTAAATTCCAAGTAATGGTATTTTTAGGGACACCTTGATCTCGATACCACTACTCCCACCAGAGTTGAGCTTTGCCAATTAATTTTAGCTTAGCTATCATGGCTTGGTTGGCTGGGATAGTTCCACCAATAGTAAAATAATCTTCCATGGATTCAATCCAAATTTCTGCATCGGCTTCCACATTTCAGAGGTTTGACTTGCTTCAAAAGATTCATTTTCTCTTCGGCTTCATTGGGACTTATTGTGAGTGTGAAATTCTAGGAAATTTTCAATAATTCTCAAGTTAAATTTTACAAAAATTATATAGTGTTAATATTAGAGTTTGATACTCAATATTATTTCTCACTTAATTTATCGAAACAATTTCATCTCTATTTTCATAACAACTCTTTCTTTTAACACTATACTTCCTAAGGAAAAATAAGGTTCCATTATTTCTCTGATTGATAAAGTATCAATAAATCTTTATTACAATGGATGTATAAGGTAATCAATTGGGAATAAATACATTATTTAAATAGCTCACTGGCTCATCTTTTTTTTTTCCAGAAAAGGATTCCCTACTACAATCTAAGCATGACACTTTGATACATCCTTTATGAAGTAACTTGGATTCTGAGAGTAGATATCTAGGAATCTATATTTTTGAGGGAGTTTAAGAAATCCATCCTTTTTGTAGTTGCGGTGGGCTAGAGTGACCTACGACTTTTATTCTGTCGGAGGCTGGAAGGATCTTTGTAACTTCCTCATAGATATACGGGTTTAGTTTGATCTTCTTGCCCCTAATATACAAGGTTGAGTTTACACTAGCTTCACAAAATAAATAGATCTTGACAACTTTAAGATCTTCCATCCATTTTATCCTTTTCAGATTATTATAAAGATAAGCTAGATGGCTTGCATCGATATAGCAGTATCCTCTACTAATCATCCACCTTCTTTCACGATATAGAGGCAAGGGGCTGTACAACTGATCTAGTATCTGCATCATCTGACCCCTCTTACCAAGATTGGATGAATGTATAGCTGACATAAATACTACTTGAAGGATCAAGAATCGTTTCCAAGATTCCTTACTTTGCCATAATTAAAAAACATACATTAACAAAGAGAAGAAAGCATATCTGAGGTACCATCCAAGAAATTTTTTTCTTAAGCTTATATCGTATTCTATTCTAATGAGTGCTCTGATGCCAACTGTGAGGTGTCCGCCAGTCTCAATCCAAGGCGCACCTTTTAGTAGTCCATCAGTAGGTTTTCCATAATGATGTTGCTCCGGTGCTTCCTTGGAGTATCACCGGGTTTGTCACTTAGGCCCTACTGAGTCTACATCGCAACATAAGAGTTCTGGCCAAACCCACTAGGATGACGTGAATTTTCGGGTTTCTAAAATTAGACTGGTCTCCTAATAGCCAGCTAGCATTAGTAATTTCAAGTTCTCACTTCCTACATGATTACTTGAATTGAAGCAAACTTGCCATTGCACTTGGTTCAAAGAGAATGAGAGACAGAGGGGAGTGCGGTACGTCAATCCTCTTGCCCATAAGGCAAAATCCCATTCTGGCCCCTAAAACAATGCAAGTCGGTTCTACCTAACGATTAATTGGTCAATTTATTGTCTTTCTATTTCTATCGCGGATTTCGAAAAGCTCCTAGCTAACTGAGACCACTCTACTGTTGGATGGACCCAGCCATCGGGGGTCACACCCACCCGCTTTCCTTTGATGATGGTATCATCTTTACTTTTTTAATTACCTACAATACATTTATTGAAACATATACAACCATCTTCCTTAAATAGTCTATTAAATCACAGGTTCCTTCATGTAATTTATTTCATGGACACACATACAATTCAAACAAACCTTGAATAAAAACAAAATCCTTTATTATATTGGAAGTTTATTACAATTTCCATCTTTTTGATCCTATGAAAAATATATAGAATTCCAGGAGGGTATTCTCCCCACCAAGATTCCTTAGATTCTAGAAGTAATTCAAAATTTATGGCCAGAGTTCCCCCTCGTGGGTCGCGAAGATTCCCATCGTGGGTCGCGAAGGGGCTCGTCAGATTCTAGAAGTAATGCAAAATTTATGGCCAGAGCCCCTTCTGGCATCCACATTTCCTACTACTTGAGACTATCCCTACAGACAGAAATTTTCGCTATACAGCTGGTCTAAGCCTCTCAAAGTAATAATCATGATCCCCTTGGAGTAGGGTCTCGCAGCTAGCTTGCGGGTAGCCTAGCGCGATCTTTCCTTTTATCCTGTTTGTCAATGTTTTAATTAGAGATCTAGATTCTAGCAAACACAAACAATCCTTTCAAACAATGACAATCACACCATCGTGTAACAGTTCACAGCTTCACATAGCCAAGGCTAAGAACCCCCACTGCCATGCAAACGGACAGGTGGTGGGTGGGGTGCGACACCACAACCACCACCACTCCATACCACTTCCTCCCCACCTCCCTCCCATTATAAAATCCCCTCCACCCCCCATCAAAAAGGAGAAGACACTCGGCCTGCTGAGAGAGAGAGAGAGAGAGAGAGAGAGAGAGAGAGAGAGAGAGAGAGAGAGAGAGAGAGAGAGAGAGAGAGAGAGAGAGAAGGTTCTAAAAGGGTAATTTCCCCCTCCTTAGAGGGAGATCACACACACCTCCCCTTCCCTTCTATCCCATGGACCTTTTCCCCCATTCTCCCCTCTATTGAGCAAGAGGCTGCTAAAGTCCCTACATGTGGGGGGAGGGGGATTGCACTTAAGGAGAGGAAGATCGAGAATGACCCCCATTTGCCCCTCTATTAAGCAAGAGGCTGCTAAAGTCCCTGCATGCGGGGGGAGGGGGGTTGCACTTAAAGATAGAAATTTTCGCTATACAACCGGTTAAGCCTCTCAAAGCAATAATCATGATCCCCTTGGAGTAGGGTCTCGTAGCTAGCTTGCGAGTAGCCTAGCGCGATCTTTCCTTTTATCCTGTTTTTCAATGTTTTTAATCAGAGATCTAGATTCTAGCAAACACAAACAATCCTATCAAACAATGACAATCACACCATCCTGCAATAGTTCACAGCTTCACATAACCAGGGCTAAGAACCCCTGCCGCCATGCAAACGGACAGGTGGTGGGTGGGGTGTGACACCACCACCACCACTCCATACCACTTCCTCCCCACCTCCCTCCCATTATAAAATCCCCTCCACCCCCCATCAAAAAGGAGAAGATGCTCAGCCTACTCTGAGAGAGAGAGAGAGAGAGAGAGAGAGAGAGAGAGAGAGAGAGAGTTCTAGAAGGATATTTTTCCCCTCCTTAAAGGGAGATCACACACACCTCCCCTTCCCTTCTATCCCATGAACCTTTTTCCCCATTTGCCCCTCTATTGAGCAAGAGGCTGCTAAAGTCCATGCATGTGGGGGGAGGGGGGTTGCTGTTAAAGAGAGGAAGATCGAGAATGGCCCCCATTTGCCCCTCTATTGAGCAAGAGGCTGCTAAAGTCCCTGCATGCCGCAGGAGGGGGGGTTGCGCTTAAAGAGCGGAAGATCGAGAATGGCCCCCAAGCGGAGAATGTCATGTGCAGATGGCAATTCCAAAACTAGCAACGAAGCTTTGGGCGAGGGCATCACTATTAATACAACTATAGTATCGGATATAAGTAATATATTTCTAAGTTTTTAGATGCTTGATTTGATTCCACATGAGATACATTAGGCCCCATACTATACCACATGAAAATAGTTCATTGAAAAGGATGAATTTCATCTCAAATATTCGAAAGATTGAGATTTCAAAATGCATGTATCAAGAGAAGTTAATTACACCTAGATGCTATGTGATAAATTCATACATAGCGCAAACAACATATAAGGTCCCAAAGTATTGTTGACTCCCCTTTCTTGCAAATAGTAGGTATGTTTTCACCACATCAAAGGTATATGTTGTAGCTTGCACGCGTGATGGATTGCATGGTAAGCAATCTAGTCTAAAAGAAATTCATTTTTGAAAGTCTAGAACTTTGCCTAAGCTCTTGCTAATATCATGAATTGATGGCTCAAGTTTGATAGTTTGGGATCTTGATGATGTGTGTAGTTAGTATAAACAATGACCACAAGGATTAAAACTAAGATGCCTTGAGATCCGTCTGCTAATTACTAGTTTCATCAATCCAATTCAGAGTTAGGCTAGATACAAACAACAACTCCCGTCCTCAAAGGCAAGTAGAGAGCTCAAGGAATAGGAAACTCGAAGTCAAAGGGAAGACCGATAATTTTATACTTGTTGGAAAGAAGGTTGGGTTGTTGATCAATGTAAGTGATCAATAGAATGTACATCTTGTATAGTTGTATGAGACCTTAACATATGCCTTAGCCAAATGAAGGGAGTGTTAAGTAAAATTTTTCATAGTATCACTCTTAGATCCCAAGGGGGAGAGTAAATATGCTGATGAAAATGTTATCGTGTCTATTCTTGCATTGTTTAGAAATACAGGTGGTTTGTTGGTTGATCAAAAAACATCCTAAATGCGTTTTACATTCAACTGATTGTTGGATTGTCATTTGGATGATTATTCCAAGTGCTTGTGATTGATGGTAAATTCATGGCAAGGGTCTGTGATGACAAATTGCCATGGGGATAAAGGAATGTTTTCTTGGAAGATGATATTAGGGCTGACTTCCTTGACTGTGCTTGATTCTTAAATGATTTAATTAAGAAAAGGATCTTTGCACTGGTGGATCATCTCCATGATCACACCACGGATCAACCCAAAAAGGGCAGTGCTCAATTCATGGGCCGAATGTCGAGTGGTGAAAAGCCAACCACGGGAATAATGTTTCACTCCTAAGCAGCTTGCGGGTCAGGGGAGCTTTGGACAGCCCTTGCTAAGTCCGGAATGGAGTTGAAGACCTCAGTGGCCCCAACGTTTGTGGAATTGGAAGATCCTATTCTAGATAAATTATGGAAATTATGGTATCATGTGATTTGGACTAGCTATTTCTGTAGGGTAGAAGGGACATAAAATTTCTCCTATATGGGCAGGAGGCAAATATTAACTTGAAGAAGGAACATGTTTTCAAAAGGACTGCTTGCTCTGTTTTCGTGTCGTGCTATAAATTACGGGAACGAACCCTGCTCCCTAAAAGGATTAATTAAGGAAGCTGATTTTAAATGTCACACATAATTGTGGTAGGACCTAATTAAATAACTAACGAACACCTATTGAGGGAAGTGGGTGGGCGGAACCCGTGACAGGTTTGCTTACGACAGGGTGGTCCCAGAGAACTTGGAGACTTCTCACAAGGTTTTTACTGATTGACCCTTAGGAATTGTTAGATTAGAACCCCGATTTATGCCGTTTTAGGGGACCGGAATGGGACTATGCCCTACGGATAGAGAGGTTGAGTGGCACATCCTCTCATTCCCATTCTCTTTGAACTGAGTGCGGCATGGATTTGCTATGTCTTGGGTATCTCTGTGTAAAGTGGAATATCCAAGACTCGACGCTAGAATTGTCAAGAGACCTAGAACATTAGGGACCCAAATTTTAGGTCGATCCTAGTGGGTTCGGCCGCAAATGTTCCGTTGCAAGATGGACTCGAGAAACCCTAAGTGACAAACCCGTAGCATTCCATGGGAGTGTCGGGTAGCTATGCTTAGATCTGTCTTTTGATGGACCGCTAAAAACGTGCCTAGACAGCCGATAGGTAGGCATATTACATTATCATACCACCTTTGGTGATGGAAAATGGAAGATCTATAAGGGATCTAGGGTCATTGCTAGAGGTTCAAAGAGTGATACTTTATATCTGTTACATGTATTGAGTGTGCATAACCATGTTATTTCCGTAATCGAGTAGCCAAGTATTTCTTTGTGGCATGGCTAGTTGGGGTGTATGAGTCAAACTGGAATGAAAGTGCTCTCTCGTTTGAGTTATTTGCCTTGTTTGCGGTATGCTGATTTTCATCATTGTAATCATTGTGTCTATGGTAAGCATGCTCAGGCTTCACATAAAAAGTCTATTTCATTGAAATCTTCTCCTTTAGAGTTGCTACACTCAAATGTATGTCAGATGCCAGGGCTGTCTCTAGGGGGAAAGAAATACTTTATCACCTTTGTCGATGATGCTACACGCAAAGTCTGGGTGTATCCTATTCGTAGCAAGGACAAGGCTCTAGACAAGTTTAAGAAATTCCTAGAATTGGCTGAAAATATGATTGACAAGACACTTAAGTGTCTTCACTTTGACAATGGTGGGGAATATGTGTCCAAACCCTTTTAGGACTTTTGTGATAGTAAAGGGATAAAGAGGAGCTCATTGCGCATCATAATCCACCCCAAAATGGAGTTGCATGATATATGAATCAGATCATTCAAGGATAAGGTCTGCCAGCACTATGATGTCTCATGCTGCATTACCCCATGGCTTTTGGGTAGAGGTTGTTATGACAACAATTCACTTGATCAATCAGTCACACCAAACAGGTCTTTGGGGGAAGAATCCCTCAAGAAGAGTGGTCGGGCAAGCCACCTTCATATGCTCACTTGAGAGTGTTTGGCTGTTGCTGTGAGGCTTTTGTGCACATTCATAAAGAGGAACATAGCAAACTTAAGCCAAGGTCTTGTAAATGCATTTTCCTAGGATATGGTGATAAGGGTGAAATGGAGTACATTTTATGGGATCACGAGAAAAGGAAAGTAGTACACAGTAATGATGCTATCTTTTGTGAATATTGCATACATAAGCAGCCCAAAATGGCATAGGAGGTCAAAAGGGTTATTTTTAGGGAAGATATACATGTTAGTCAGCAGACTGTGTCCAGTGGACAACAGTGAATACATGTTGTAAATACTCTTGAAAATGCAATAAATGATATAGAAAATGGTGAGTAAGGTGTTGTCCATGATGCACCACAATCTCAGTAAGCTAACATGGAGTTAGGATAGCAAGATGTGGCAGGACATCATGCTGAAATTTTAGGACAGTAAGCTATAAATTTAGATTTGAGGGCCCACAACCTACAAATATTGAACCTTTGCTTCGTAGGTCATCGACCTGACCTTCAAGGCCGGCTGATAGGTTTGTTCCTAGTGCTCAGTATTGATGTTGATTATGTCATGGTGATTGACTGTGATGAACCATCATACTTCAAGGAAGAAATGAATAGATAGGATAGCAAGAATTGGTTTCAGGCTATGCTATCAGAGATGGAATCTCTTGAAAAAAATGGTACTTGGGATTTGGTGCATGTACCTAAAGGGTAGAAGATTTTTCCATGTAAGTGGGTTTATAAGATGAATGTCACTTCTGGTTCCTCGCCAAAGTACAAAGCATAGCTAGTTGCAAAGGGATACAAGTAGGAACATGGGATTGATTTTGATGAAATCTTCTCTCCTATAGTCAAAATGACTAGTTTGAGAACCATCTTGGGCTTGATTGCAGCTAAAGATATGGAACTCATAGAGATGGATGTAAAGACTACATTCTTACTTGGTGATCTGCATGAGGACATCTATATGCAACAACTTGAGGGTTTTATGGAAAAGGGCAAAGAGAAGATGGTATGTAAACTCAAGAGGAGTTTGTGTGGGCTGAAACAAGCACCTCAAGAATGATCTCACAAGTTTGATACATTCATGCAATCTCAGGGCTTTCATAGGAGTCAAGTGGATCATTGCTTATACACCAAGAATGCGATAGATGGTAGCTTGATTATCTTGGTCTTGTATGTCGATGGCATGTTGATTGCAGGTAGGGATGTTCATGCCTTGGACTCTCTAAAGTAAAGTCTATATGGCAACGTTGACATGAAGGATATTGGTGATGCAAATCATATTCTTGGAATGCGGATACTCAAGGATAGATCAAAGGGGCTTCTCTATCTATCCCAATAGGAGTATGTATCCAAGATTTTGTAGCATTTCAATATGGAGGGGGGAAAGCAATTGGTGTTCCATTGCCTCCATATGTGAAACTCAATGTGCAGAGGGCAACCCTACATTTGATGATGAGAAGGTTGAAATGGCCAAGTTTTCACATGCTTCATATGTAGCTTGATGTATGCTATGGTTGCTACACATCTTGACATTGCCTTTGTAGTGGGAGTGGTTAGCAGGTACAAGGTAAACCCTAGCAAGAAGCATTGGGAAATAGTAAAAGGTATAGTGAAATACCTCAAGGGCACAAAGGATTTGTGCATCTGCTTTGAAAAGTAGAAGACATCTGTCATTGGGGTTTTTTTTGGAAGAGAGGGAGAGAGACAAAGTGGAGCACAAGATGAGCCTCAGCTCATTGTTGTTCTTCTTCCATTATTCTTCCATCATACTCATTGAAAGAGACTCACACACATAGGTATGACTAACCAAGACTAACTATGGTTAAGTCACTGACTACATCGACTTATTGAATGTCACACATGTGTACAACTGTATCCAGCTCACACACATAAAGATAGACTGACTGAAGAGTAACGAGAGCTTGATATTCTTACACTCCCCCTCAAGCTTAAACCATCTGATAAACTCCAAGTAGCTATTTATGAACTTTTCTTTACCAAGAGACTTGGTAAATAGTATTCATATGAATCAAGTCAATCTGCCCTGTAAGAACCATTTCTCTAATGAAATGGTAGTGAACCTTAATATGTTTGGACCTAGGATGGTAAACAGGATTGCTAGCCAACATAACATTGCTGAGGTTATCACAATGCAATCTCACTCTGCTTTCCAGATGTATTCCCAAGTCTTTCAGCAGTTTCATCAACCAAACTGCTTCACAAGCCGCTAAGGCAGCTCCTCTGTACTTAGCTTCTGTACTAGACAATGCAACAATAGGTTGTTCCTTACTCTGCCAACTGATCATACTCCAAATGCATAACCACTAGTTGACCTCCTATCATAGGCACAACTAGCCCAATCAGCATCAGTAAACCCTATCAAGTCAAGGGATTTTCCATATGCATAAAACAACCCATAATCTGTAGTATCCTTTACATATCTCATGATCCTCTTGACTACATCTAAATGTGGTTTGAGAGGCTTCTACATGAACTGACTAATCAGGCCCACTGCATAACATAAGTTAGGATGGGTAATAGTCAAGTATATCAAGCTACCCACCATCTGTCGATACATGGTCACATTCTCTATGTCATTTCCAACATCAATCTGCAGCTTGACATTCTGATCAAGAGGTGTCTCCATAGGCTTGCATTCAGCCATATCATACTTCTGTAATATGTCATGAGCATACTACTTCTATAGTAGCCATATACCTTGAGACGTAGAGACTACCTCAATCCCAAGAAAATACTTTAGCTCACCAATGTCTTTGACTCTGAATTCAGCATGTAAACATGGTTTAATTTCAGCAATGCCCTCTTCATCATCTCTAGTGATGATAAGATCATCTACATAAACCACTAGAAACACATATCCATGATCTATCTCCTTTGTGAACAGATAGTGATTTGCAGCATCACCCAATCTAAATCCATGTTGCTATAAATAACTACTGATCCGAGCATTCCATGTTCTAGGTGCCTGTTTCAGCCCATATAAAGTCTTTTTCAGCTTACATACATGTGTAGGAAGGTCCAAGTGAACATAGCCTTCAAGCTGCTACATATATACTTCCTCAACCAAATCACCGTTCAAGAAAGCATTCTTGACGTCCATTTGCCATAATTTCTAGCCTTTGCATACTGCCAAAGCAATGACAGTTTTGATTATTGTCATTTTAGCCACCGGACTAAAAGTCTCCTCATAGTCAAGCCCACATTGCTGCACATACCCTTTTGCAACCAACTTGACCTTATAGCGTTCTAACAAACCATCTAACTTGCACTTAACCTTGTACACCCATTTACAGCCAATGGGGACTTTTCCTTCAGGCAACTCAACCAATTCCCATGTCTCATTTTTAGCTAGGGCTGCATACTCCTCATCCATGGCAACACACCAATTATCATGTGTATTTGCATCATCAAACTTTGTAGGTTCTTTGTAACCTGTCACACTGCTAAGTTCTTTGTAACCTGGACACTTAGCAGTGAATTGTTTGTCCAAGAAGCAAGCTGTTCAAATCAATTATTTGGGAGTGACTAATGACGAGGACCATGAAGATATGCAAGACTTCACTAAAGATGATGATGATATCGGAAATACTTCAGATACTTTACTAGGTATGCCAAATCCTCATTCATGACTAACAATGAAATATTTTGTGCATGGTCAAGAAAAGATTGTTTTACATTATATTGGAAGCACGCATGATTTTATTTCCGCAAAGTTGGTGATCGTCTTCTCCACAAGAAGACAAAGAAATTGCAACACAATTTTCTCTTCAAGAAATTCATTTATTCCAAGCAAACATTTCCTCCTTATTCTTTTTAAAGTATAAAATCACTTTTTAGTTTTGAGGTTTTCTTATTCTTTTATTTCATTTTCATACTTGTTTTGTTTGTTTGCTGGTGTTTTGATTTTCAATTGATTTCCACCTTATCCCCTCCCCCCCAAGAATGATGTGAATTCTTTCGAGGATTATAGGTTGAAGGCTTAATGGAAGCTTGTTGTGCTATGACAATAGGAGCTAGAAATGGAAGGATAGCAAGACCACGCCCATAGACTTTCATTCGCAAAAGAAGAGAGAATATGATATGACATCACCCTTAAGAATTGGGCCTACAATCAGTTGAAGTTCAGGACCATCCATAATGTCGACAAGGTGGTGTCTTAGGAGGAAGCAGCCACAAGAATCATAGAATAATGCAACCTCACAAAGAACTTTGAGAAGCTTGGGCAATACAATGAGTGCGTAGAGTTCTTGAGAACCTACGACTCTAATAGATCTTGTGGCACCTTGACAGTGGATAGAGACAAAGAGGCCAAACATGTGCAGGTAGAGCTGAGTAAGGCCTTGGTGGAGAAGGCATTGGGGTTAGCACCCAAGGTGGAGAGGAGACAAAAAAGAGATATCTATTTCATGCTCAACATGAACAAGGACCAAGCCCTAACAAAAAGAGTCAAAGAAGGTTGAAGAAGAGAGACAAAGGAAAGAAGAAGCCTCCTAAGAGAGTTGAAGAGAAAAGAAAGAGGAGAGCAAAAGAAGAGGTAGACGAGCTATGAAGAAAGGAAGATGAAGACATGGCTCTAGCAATATGAATGTTAGTAGAGCAACCCTCCAAGTAGTAGGAGTTGGTTGCTACCATGAGCTCACGAGGACAAGAAGGCAAGGGCAAGGGCAAGGGCAAGAGCCCGTTATATCCAATCGGAGCCGTCCTCATGTCTATTGCCCCAACCGCCACATCCACCCAAGGCACCTCAACCACAGTGGATGGGAGAAATTTCATGGTATGGGTGCAATTCCTAATAAATAAGGTGTGAGAAGTAGCCCTAAATTCAAGTGGAGGAGCCTTGACAATTGGAACAAAAATACCAGTAGCTACAGATGCCAAGTCAAGACAAGACCCAAAGAAGCTAAAAGTAGAGGCATCCACAACGTCCATTCCTACAGTAGTGCTACCATCAATGGGCTATGATGAGTACGTTAAAGATCTCCTCTCTCAGTTAAAGAGGGCTAAGGAAGAAAAGAAAACAACGGGCTATGATGAGTACGTTAAAGAGCTCCTCTCTCAGTTAAAGAGGGTTAAGGAAGAAAAGAAAACAACTAGCCGAATTGGAAGCTAAAAGAGAGACACTAGCATCTTTCCAATTGGAGAAGACTTGCCAAGTGGTTGGTTATCAAAAAGAGATATGAGAGTTGAAGGCAACCAAAGAAAGAGACAAAGTTAGGTGGAAAGAAAGGCTCGTAGAAGAAGCATAGGATTTAATCGGGTTACAACAATAGTACAAGCTACTCATCATGCAACATGAGGACCTGGTAGGGCAGATGAGAAGGGTCCAAGAAGCCATGTATCATCTCACAGTAGGACAAGTAGAGAGAGCTCAGCCAAGGACAAGAGTATAAAAAAGAGGTGGAGGAAATGAGGTACAGATTGCTAATGGAGATAGAGGAACAACAAAGGCTTGAAATAGAGATTGAGTATTTGGAGGAGGAGAAGGAAAAAGTGACCCAAAAATGGAGAGACCAAGAGCCAATGATAACGGCCTTATCCCAAAGGAAAATTGAGATCTTAGAGGAGATGAAATAGAAGGCCAAAGCATGGGTGACCTAGAGTGAAGAAATAATAAAAGACCTAGCAAGCTATCTAGCATGTGCAGAAGGTGATAGGGTATTAGCTGAAAGTAGGGCCGAGGCTGCAACCTCAAGATTGGAAGCCCAACAACGCACCTTCCTCAATACTATCTTGGACGTCATACAATCAGATGGGGAGGATGCCATTGAAACTCTAAAGAGAATGTTGGAGATCATCTGCAGAGCCATAAAGCATGAATTGTGTCGTCCAACCACAATGAGTGGGAACCGGCCTCCTAAGCCAAAACAGGAGCAAGTAGAGTATCTATTGAGGACATGGATGATAGTCCAAGAGGTGGAGCTATTAGGCTTTAAGGAGGAACAATAACTGCAAGAGCAGTAGGTATCGCTTGAAGAAGAGGGGCAAGATTTTGAAGTAAGGCAACAAGATGAGGAACAAGTACCACAACCAGCCTCTCCAAGACCGTAAGCCTAGAAAGAAGTACAACCTGAGGATGCAATGGCTGAAAGAAAAGAGGAGGCTAAGAAAAGAAGGAAGAGGTTGCTAGAGCAATCATGATGATTCACTAGGTGTAGTCATCTATTTTTGTCAACAACTCCTCTGAATGTACACATGAACCTAAAAGACTATATGCAAAGTAGAAACTTCCTTAGTAAAGAACTTAGGCTCCCAACCTCCTCCTCTCACAATACAAAATCTAGGATTAGCTCCTCGCACACATTCAAAAAAAAAAGAGAAAGAGAAGAAAAAAAAAGAGAAAAAGAAAAAAAAGAAAAGAACAAAGAAACACAAAAAAGAAAAGAGAATGAAAGGAGGATAAATAAAGAAAAGGGCAAGAAGGGAAAAGAAGATCTCACTTAATGAGTGCCACAATCACTGCACCTAGGGGTTCTCAAGTTAGGCAGGACCGGTGGCCTTGGTCGATTGGCTTTGTGTCTAACCCTCTAGCCCCTTTGGTTCCCCACTTCACGCTTAGGGCACATCAAGGGTAGGACATACCTAGGGGGATCACACTTGCCTATGGTTACACCTGTCTCCCTAAGCTACACTCATTGCACATCCCCTATGCATGAACTAGATCCTCAAGTGTGGGACAATACCCCAAGCTTTCATTCTAACTCCCAATTCCACTAGCACAAACACAATGCACTACACGGTAAGGTAGACACACCCCTTAGGTAGTGTACTATTCTTTTCCTTTTCAAATAGATGCGGATGTGACCCCAACCATCAGCATCGGAGGCCCCATCAACCACTCAAAGTACCCTCGATTTTTGGCATGCTTCTCTCCCACATCAAATCCCCACAAAAGCCCCATCACCAACCCCCAAGGTAGCCCTCTAATCACGTAAGCCCTTACCCACAAGTGCCATGGGACTGACACTCAACTAGAAGGGGGTAATGTTACAGCCCATACAGCCCAAAAAGGAAGCCCAAGTTGGAAATGGAAGACGGCCCAGGCAAGAAAAGTGGAAAAGAAGGAAAGCTCAGAAAAAATGTAAGAAGTGCACAACAATGAGTGCACCAAATATTCTAGCAAGGTGCACTAAATATTCTAGCAAGGCCCACCAAATATTCTAGCAAGGCACACTGAATATTCTAACAAAGAAAGCATAGGGTGCAATGTAATTCATTTTGTAAAAGAGCTTGAGGCTCCCTCCTATTCAAATTGTAAATGTGGAAGGGCATGGGCAAAAGAACTGTGAAAAGAGAAAATGCATGAGGAAAGAAGACCTTGGCTAAAATGGCCGGTCATGTAAAAAAGGGAATGGGTGCCCAAAGGGATGAGGGCATGTATAAAAGTCAAAAAATGAATAGAGAAGCTCGTTCTTGGTTTGTGGCTAAAGTGGCTCTCTTCTTCTCTTCTCCTTGCTTGTGCTTGTGCTTGTGCTTGTGCTTGTGCTTGTGCTTGAGAGAGGGAGAGTGAGAGTGTGTGAGGGAGTGAGTGAGTGAGGGTGAAAGACCGTGGAGAAGAAGCTCTCCATCTTCTCCTCTCTTCTTCTCTTCTCTTCTCTTCTCTTGTCTTGCACACACGGCTACTATGGAGGATGGAGCTTGGAGATAGAGGATTGAGCTTGCTTGAGCTCGCATCTTGGATTATGGAGCTACCAAAGTGTGCTTGAAGGAGGAGGCTACTCACTCGGGCATCAAGGTAAGCTCACTACACTCATAGGATTGACAGCGCATATGGCTATGTGAGAGGTAGCCATAGCATTTGGCTTGAAATGCTTGAAGCAATAAGTAGTCCATGGGTCTTGGCGGTTGAGTGTAGGCTCCCACAGTAAAGCACATATGAAAAAGTGCTACGTAATAATTATTTTTTAATTCATTAATGAGATAGGAAGAAGAAGATAAAAAGAAAAGAATAAAGGAGGGGGGATGAATTGATTTTTTACTCCCCTTACCCCTCTAAAATTGACACTTGGCTAATTAGAGTTAATATATTTTGACACATGGATGTTTGACTTTAAGTCACTAATATATTTTCTCCTCCTCTTGCCACATGTTGACATGTCGCCCATGACGTAAGTGGGATCCCCGCCCTACCCCCCTCCTTAACTATAGAAGGAATGACAATTGTGAGTAAAAAAGAATAGAGGCAAGTGATAGAAGAGCGATGCAAGAAAGAGAGGAGTGATAAAATTCTAGAGTGTTTGAGAGAGAATATTTCATATAAACCCTCCAAAGCCTTATATCCCCAACCTTGATTATGTCCTAGATGATGGATAATTTCTAATGCCAACTCATGGAATTTTGGAAGTTCAACTTGATCGAATCCTAGAGATAAGGGAAAAGCCTCTTATGAATCATACTCTTTGCAAGTACCTTATCCAATGGTGGAAAGACTTCTTTGAAGAGGATACTACATGGATCAAGGAGTCCATCCTTAGGAGAGACCACATCTAGCTTTTCTCGAGATGAGGACATCTCGATTTCTTTAAGGGGAAAGAGGATGTAATGTTCCCAAGTTTGATTAATTTTTCTTTTCTCAATAACTATTTTCTCACATTCTCCCCCTTGTATATGAGTCGAATACTGGAATACTCATAAGAAGAATTGCACAAGAATCAACTCGCAAGGACCACACAAGAACCTATAGTTACAAAAGAAAAAGAGAAAATGCACATGAACCTTCTGCATAGGACTCCCCTCCCAACTTGCATGAAAATCACCCCCAAGAAGAAAAAAAAAGCTCCATATAAAGATTAAAGAGGAAATGAGAATCTGCAAGTACAAGATGATGCACACAAGGCATGTGGATGAGGGCAAGAGTGAATAACACAAAGCATGTAGAAATAAGTGCTAAGTAATAATGTTTTTTAAAAACCTTAATGAGAAAAGAAGAAGCAGATAAAAAGAAAAGAATAAATAAGGGGGGCTTAATTTTGGCCCCTAACTAGCCATCTCTCTCTCTCTCTCTCTCTCTCTCTCTCTCTCTCTCTCTCTCTCTCTCTCTCTCTCTCTCTCTCTCTCTCTCTCTCTCTCTCTCTCTCTCTCTCCCACCACCCTATCTCATTTGTCACCCTCACCTCCATCACCATTATCATCATCATCACCTCTCCTCTCTCTCCCCCCCCCCCAAAAAAAATCATATTGATGACCTTTTTAATAAGTGTACCTCCCCCCTATAAAATGTTTTAATTGAACTTTAATAGAGAGTATTCACCCCACTCATCCCCCTCCCCCCCTTAAATTTATTAAATCACATTTCATTAAATAAAGGTATCCCCTCTCCTCCCCCTAATAATAAAGGACCTTCTAATGTGATGGGTCCATAGTCTTTAGCAACATTCAATGCAAGGGAAAATGTGGCCAACAAAACCATCAATTTTAACATCCAAAATCATGTATTTAATATTTGCATGATCCATAGTTATCAAGGAAAGGTGTTTAGAGAAATATATGGTTATTTGAGTGAGATCTAAGTTGTGACAGAAAGAGGTTAGTGTAGCACTAACATCACTATGCTGAGAGTATGACATGATCATCAGAAAGGGAAAGAACAAATATTATAATAGGACCTTGTGTTTTTACCAAGTGAGATACTTATTATAGGGGGAGTATTGTTATAGTATACACATCATTTGATAAGAATTAGAAAATGTTAATGCTAAGGGTTGAGGAAGAAAATATGGAAAACTTCCAAAGCTTCGATATGATGATAGAGACTATGAAGAATGATAGGGAATCATATAAGCATGTGAGTACTTGAATGCATTAGACTTGGAGTTATAAATAAATCATATAGGATATAGGAGGCAATTATAAGATATGAGGCCTTCTTGACATGTTTTTATGTGCGAATATTGGAATAATATGGACATGATACAAAAGATTTATGCACAGGAGAATATACTAACCCTGCAAGTGCACAACGCACAAGGGTGAAGACATTATAATAATAATAAATGTGTTCTTATATGTACATAAAAGGAATTATTTGATTAATAATAGTATCTTAGCCAAAATAAAGACTAGTGGGGGATTTAAGATGTTTTAGCCTAGTTAAGACCATTTCTAGTTATGGATGAATGTGATTGTTTTTGGATGTGTTTGAAAATATCTATATCAAAAGTCAAGTAGACAAGATGTGATGATATAGTGTAGATTTGCCACAAGACACAACATTATAGTCATGTGATGATGTAGTGCAGATTCACCGCAAGAGGCAACATTATGGTCGGTGCAAATTCACCATAAGAGGAAGCACTAGGACTCGCATGTACTCTCCCCAAGGACTTGCCATCATGGCTTATACTTAACCAACTTATATCCATCTAGAGTATAGATCACCACCTAGATGAGAGGTCAAACATGTGTGGAAGGTTTATTCCTTAAGACAATACGATAACCAGTAGGGCTTTGGTAGTAATACTCGAATTAGTCCTAAGATAGAGAAAGAATCCTCAGCTGGCACAGTGTGTTGGGTTGGTGCATTATTGGAGAGACCTTGAGAGGAAGAGTGGGTGTAGGGTGAGGAAGGTTGTTCCATGCAAAAGGGTTCCTCCTATAGAAATATGTAACTAGAGAGCTCTGGTCGGAGAAGGGAAATTACATAGTTGGTCTTGAAATGAAGAAGAAATCAATAAAAGTACAATGTAGTGAGCATCAAGGACCTATAAATTATGAGCTAGTTATCGCTAAGAGAGGAGAATGGAATTTGTGATATATGGGCTCTACGAGCAAAAACCAAATTAATGATTCAAATGTTATGAAAGGTCTGTCTTCGTCACTGCTATAATGTTGTACTTAATGAAGAGAATCTTAAGAAATAATAAAGGAAGCTACCTTTAAATGTCAAATAGCACATTATAGTGCTTTGTTTAGAAAACCAAAGACAACTATGTTTATTGGAAGTAGGTAATCACATTTCCCTGATGGCGGGGTGGACCCAATAAGTCAAGTGCTTTCCTCTTATGAAAATTTTAGGACAAGAGCCGAACACTGACTTTTCCTAGGGTTCGATCTTAGATCTTGGTTACACATCATTTTAGGAAAACAAAGATGAGATTTTGCCTCATGGGTAGAGGGGTAGAGTTTAGCTCTCACTGATTGTGAACAAAGTGCAGTGATTGATCTACTCTTAGTCTTGTAGGGTCACAATGTGATCACCAAGATTGAGTGCCTTATAGGAACCTTTAGGTTAATCCTCATAGGTTAAGGCCAAGCACTTTGTCATGAGGTATATCTAGGGTTGCCCAGTTATGTTTATTCCTATAAAGTGTAGACGGTGGCAACAGCTAGCTGGGATAGACCTTGGATGAGTACCAAACATTACTTTCTGCAATTAAGCAACGGGAACATTATAATCGAATTAAGTAAAATGGAGTCCATATTCCCTACACATAGATTGCTTAGAAAAAATCATTAGTAGCACTCTAATGTTACCTCTTACTACCGTTTCCATCTATGTATGTAGATATCAAAATATAAAAAAGAAAATCTATTCATTCCAACCTAATATATTTAGAAGTAGCTTATGCAAATTGATTGCCATACACATTTGTACACTTGAATAACAAAGTCATAAACTAGATCAATTTTTACTTTTAATGGCCAATCATCAATAGCTATTTAAATCAGCTATATGATCTTGCCACTCACTATACTCCCAAACATAAGCAAAGATTTCTTTATATAGTTAAGAGACTTATGAACTACATTACTTCAAGCAATAGAGATTCTTCGTAGGATTACTTCCACAAAGTAATCATTATTTTCCCCCTTTTCCACTATAAAAACCCCCCAACCATAATGAAAAAAATAATATATGGAGCCTTAGAGGAGAGGCCATGAGGCTGCAGAGAAGGAGAGAGAGAGAGAGAGAGAGAGAGAGAGAGAGAGAGAGAGAGAGAGAGAGAGAGAGAGAGAGAGAGAGAGAGAGAGAGGAGAGACGAGAGACGAGAGATGAGAGAAGAAGAGAAGAAGGAGAAGAAGAAGAAAAGAATAAAAAGAAGAAGAAGAGAGGAGAAGAAGAGAGAGGGAGAGAGAGAGGAGAAGAAGAAGAAGAAGAAGAAGAAGAAGAAGAAGAAGAAGAAGAAGAAGAAGAAGAAGAAGAGATAGGGAGAGGAAGAGAGAGGGAGAGAGAGAAGAAGAAGAAGAAGAAGAAAAAGAAGAAGAAGAAGAAGAAGAAGAAGAAGAGAGAAACATAGGGAGAGGAAGAGAGAGGGAGAGAGAGAAGAAGAGAAGAAGAAGAAGAATAAGGAGCCCTTCCCCTCCTTAGAGGGTGATCACACGCATTCCTTTTCTCCTCATCTCCCCATGAATCTAATCCTCGTCTCCCCGCAAATTTAATCCTCGTCTCCCTGCGAGTCTAATCTTTTCGAGAAGAATCACCCCAGCACACCATCTCTCCGACAAGAGAAAAGAGTGATTTATAGGCCGGAAGTATGGCCCCAAAGTGGAGGGAGACACACACCAACGATAATCTCGCATCCAATAGTGGAGCCATTGGCTAGGGTGTTATTGCTAATACGATTACAATGTCGGGTATGTATAATTCATATCCAAATATCCAAGTACTAATTGCCATCTTTGCTATTCATTGAGGCATAGGCATGCACATGAATTCATTTCAACAAGTAGCTTGAATTATTTTTCGATAGTTAAGGAACTCATAGGGGGATCATAGGTTAATTCTTTCCGCAACCTTAGATGACCTTGCATAGATTTATGCATATGGCGCATTGAGGTTTGCACAAACCCATGTACTTAAATACCTTGCATCCCAGTGCTACATGACAAAGTTACACGTGGGATAAAGAACATATAAGGTTACTTAAGGGTTATGCACATAGTCGGTGCACGCATGGGAAAGATTATATGAAACATGCATCGATGGTACTCAAATTGACCTTGCATTAAAGTCTTGCATCCATCCTATGAAGATTTTGCATTGAGTAATGGTTAAAGAGTTGTCTTGTGCTGCCAAACCATGAGTTGAGCACAACTCGTGCGATAATTCAAGGATTACTTTGCATTAGAAGATAGCCTTGCATCGTTATAGATTTTCCTTGCATCCTTTAGGGGAAAGGAAGATAAAGTCAATTAAAATTATACATAGTATCGCCCTTTGATCCCAAGGGGAAGAGCGGGCACGCGATGGGAAGGTTATCGCGGCTACTCTTGCAATGTTGGAAAAGGATACCATTGTTTTTGTTGAATGGTCAAATAGCATCCTAAATGATTTTGCATTAAATTGATTGTGGAGTGTGATTTGGATGATTATTCCAAATGTTTGTATTTGATGGTAAATGCATGGCAAGGGGGGTCAGTAATGACAAGTTGCCATGGGAAATAAATGAATGTTTTCCTAGAAGATGATATTAGGCTGATTGCCTTGATTGTGATTGATTCTTAATTGTATTAATTAAGGAAGGATATTTTGCGTGGGTGGATCATCTCCAAGGTCACTCTGCGTTTCAACCCAAGAGGGCACTGCTTGATTCATGGGCCGAAGGTCCAGTGGTGAAAAGGCCAACCACAAATAGTGTGTCTCACTCCTAGGTTGCTTGGGGTCAGTGGAGCTCTGGAAAACCCTTGCTGAGTTTGCAATGGAGTTGCAGACTACCGTAAGCCTAACGTCTAGGGCATTGGAAGATCTATTCTAGGTATTGGATAGAAATTATAGTGCCATGTAATTTGGATCGGGTACTTCTGTTGGACAAAAGGGACACATAATTCTCCTATATGGGTAGGATACAAAGATTAACTTGAAGATAAGTTAAGGAACTTGTTTATCAAAAGGACTGCTTGTTTTGTTTTTGTGTCAGTGTTGTAAATTACGCAAACGAACCGTGCTCCCTAAAAATTCTTAATTAAGGAAGTTGCTTTTGAATGTCACACATAAATGTGATAGGATCTAATTAGAAAACTAAAGCTATTGAGGAAAGTGGGTGGGCCGAACCCAACGGGTCAGGGTGGTCCTAGAGAATTGGGAGACTTCTCACAAGTTTTATCGCCATTCGACTTTAGGTATTGTTAAGTTAGAACCCGATTCATACTATTTTAGGGGACCGGAATGGGACTATGCCCTACGGGCATAGAAGTTGAGCAGCGCATCCCTCTCGTTTCCCATTCTCTTTAAACCAAGTGCGGTATGTATTAGCTTCGTATTAGGTATCTCCGCGTAAAGCCAGATGTCCAAAACTCAATGACGCTAGAATGCTATCAAGAGACCTTGGCACCCAGATTTCAGGTCGATCCTAATGGGTTCGACCACAAACGTTCCATTGCGAGGCGGACTCATGAAACCCTAGGCGACAAACCCCGAAACATTCCATGGGAGTGCCAGGCAATGACGCTTAGATTCGTTTCTCGATAGACCACTAAAATATGCTTGGACAGCCGGGCATGTTAGAGTTGGTATCAGAGCAAAAACTTCGTAATGTGATTGATTAATGTATGGTTTGTAGACATATCGTAAAGGAAAATAACCTGTGGTATGACTTGATTGTCAGACATCTTTTGCACCCACGAATGCTGACATGCAAGAGAAAAAATTTCTTCTCAAGAGAATTAAGGCACCCGAGTTTGATGGAGAAGGGATAGACGTTGCAACAGAGGCGAAGATATGGATTGAGTCAATGGATGATTATTTCTCTGCTTCGGGAACTGTTGCTACCAATCAAGCAATGATAGCCAAACTTAAGTTAGTCGGCCAAGCTCGGATATGATGGAAGCAATGGTGCAAGGATCAAGGTGTTTTTGAAGGTGGTGTCACTTGGGCTCAGTTGAAAGATGCTATATGTGGATGATACCTTCTGCTAACCTACCAAACTTTGAAGATGAATGAATCCTTCAAGCTCAAGCAGTTGAAATTAGCCTTGGAAGCCTATTACTCGAAGTTTGTATCCCTACTAAAATACGCACCACCTATGGATATTGCGCAGCAAGTATCCAAGTTTTGCCATGGCCTAAACACTCCTCTCTGAACCACCATCTAGAAGCAATGCGTCCAACGGACTTGCAAGATGCATTACTTCGAGCAAAGCCAATCGTTCAAGAACTTAATTCAGACAATTGTGACAAGGAGGATTCTCGAGAATAGGGCAAGAGATGCCAAATGTGCAGAGAGATAGAGCACATCCGTAGGAGATATCCCTACCGTCAATGCTTCCAGTGCAATGAGCTAGGACACATCCAAGCTGATTGTCCTGACTTAAGGTCGGAAGACATTGAGCCTCCAAGGAAACGAAGCTACACAAGTGCAGTTTTTGAATATATAGAGGACTCATATGAAGACAAAAACCTAGAGCCTACTACACCTTTTTAGGATGATTAGCAATCCTAGCAATTTTGCTGACATGTAATACAACTTCTATTTGAAACTAATCCTACTATTGTATCTATGGTTATTTGCAATAATATGAGTTGCACTACTTGAAACATTAAGAGTAGCGTAGTGGACGTATGGTGAGTCCTGACACACAAGCCCTAAGCCCCATTAATGCTTGTCTTCCCCAATTTTTTCGAGATGAGGACATCTCAAGTCTCTAAGGGGGAGAGGATGTAATACCCCCCTAGTCGCTGCCGAACAGGTGGCGAGGGGAAGGGGGTTAATGAGAAAGTCGGGGTGGGAGGAATGGGCGATGTCAATGAGGGAGGGGTAAGTCGATGTGGAAGATGATGAAGAAGACAGGGAGAATGACGGTGGATCTGTAGGTGATAACAACAAGATTGACGAGAGAAAAGAGTGATTTATAGGCCGGAAGTATGGCCCCAAAGCAAAGGGTGACACTCACCAATGGTAATCTCGCATCCAATAGTGGAGCCGCTGGCCAGGGTGTTATGGCTAATATGATTACAATGTTGGGTATGAATAATTCATATCCAAATATCTAGGTACTAATTGCCATCTTTGCTATTCATTGAGGCATAGGCATGCACATGAATTCATTTCAAGAAGTAGCTTGAATTTATTTTTCGATAGTTAAGGAACTCATAGGGGGATCATAGGTTAATTCTTTCTGCAACCTTAGATGACCTTGCATAGATTTATGCATATGGCACATTGAGGTTTGCACAAACACATGTACTCAAATACCTTGCATCCCAGTGCTACGCGACAAAGTTATATATGGCATAAAGAACATATAAGGTTACTTAAGGGTTATGCACATAGTCGGTGCATGCATGGGAAATATTATATGAAACATGCATAGATGGTACTCAAATTGACCTTGCATTAAAGTCTTGCATCCATCCTATGAAGATTTCACATTGAGTAATGGTTAAAGAGTTGCCTTGTGCTGCCAAACCATGAGTTGAGCACAACTCGCGTGATAATTCATGGATGATTACTTTGCATTAGAAGATAGCGTTGCATTGTTACAAATTTTCCTTGCATTCTTTAGGGGAAAGGAAGATAAAGTCAATTGAAATTCTACATAGTATCGCCCTTTGATCCCAAAGGGGAGAGTGGGTACGCGATGGGAAGGTTATCGCGACTATTCCTACAATGTTGAAAAAGGATACCATTGTTTTTGTTGAATGGTCAAATAACATCCTAAATGCTTTTGCATTAAATTGATTGTGTAATGTGATTTGGATGATTATTCCAAATGTTTGTATTTGATGGTAAATGCATGGCAGGGGTCAGTAATGACAAGTTGCCATGGGGAATAAATGAATGTTTTCCTGGAAGATGATATTAGGCTGATTGCCTTGATTGTGCTTGATTCTTAATTGTATTAATTAAGGAAATATATTTTGTGAGGGTGGATCATCTCCAAGGTAAGGCTGCGTTTCAACCCAAGAGGGCACTGCTCGATTCACAGGCCGAAGGTCAAGTGGTGAAAAGGCCAACCACGGAAAGTGTGTCTCACTCCTAGGTCACTTGGGGTCAGTGGAGCTCTGGACACCCCTTTCCGAAGTCTGCAATGGAGTTGAAGATTGATGTGAGCCCAATGTCTAGGGTGTTGGAAGATCCTATTCTAGATATTGGATAGAAAGTATGGTGCCATGTGATTTGGACTAGGTACTTCTGTTGGACATTGATCAAAATGTTCTTCTATCACCCCCATTCGCTTCCCCTTGAAGAATTTTCGGGACTGAAGAAATGTGGGCACAAAGTTATTTTTCTCAATTCTCCTAATATCTGGATTGATACCAACGGCTTCCTCTTGAAGACTTTCGAGTCATTTGGGTTTTTGTAGTTGTGGACACATTTGGGAGAAAGACTTTGATTCTCACATTTTTTTCAATCTCAGGAAGTGCTCAGAAAAGACTTCTATTTTATTGGCATCCTCTATTGAGGTTTTTGTAGCACAGGTATGAATGATTTAAGAAATCATAATTTCTATGCTAGCATAAAGTTGTACTCCAGAATGCAGATAGTCCACATTACATACTTCTTTCAGCAAAAAAGAAAAGGAGATAGAGGCAATAAAGGGAAGAGAGAGGTGGAATGCAAAGAGGAAGAAATATCAATATATATATTTGTTTCATTAGGGGGAATATGGACTCAAAAAGGGACCTTTAGCTTAAGAGTTAATGACTCCTAATGATAGGAGATTTGAGGTGGACCCATGGGAGAGGGGGTGGTGTGTACATTTTATCCACTCCTTTTTTTCCCTTGTCCTTACCACTTATAGGCTTGTCCCCCTATGTTCCCTTCTCTCTCTCTCTCTCTCTCTCTCTCTCTCTCTCTCTCTCTCTCCAAAACTTTTACCACCCATGTCTGATGGGTCACACTAGGCATCCCAAAAGGTGACCCAAAATTTGAAAATCCCCCCCCCCCCCGCCCCCCAAAAAAAACCTCTTATTATGTCATGTGTAGTAAAAAAAGCATTTTTTGGTGTCTTTCTGCAAGACATGCTTCCATTTTGGTGATTCTCTTACCTCCATTTCAAAAATCTTCTCAACTTTCTATGCTCCTAGCTTCTCTCAACCATAGCCACATGGCCCCTAGCTTCTCTTAGCCATAGCTACACAACGCCCAGCTTCTCTCTTTCTTTCATGGTCATTCGCTTACCTCAATTCCACAAATCTTCTCATCTTTCTATCATCACATAGCCATAGCCACATAGCCCCCAACTTCCCCCAACCATAGCCACACAATATCCATATTCTCTCTTTCTTGTGAGCATAGCCATAACCACATAGCCCCCAGCTTCTCTCAACCATAGCCACCTGGCACCCAACTTCTCTCTTTCTTCCATGGTCATTCTTTTTCTTCCATTCCACAAAACTTCTCATCTGTCTATGCTCACACAGCCATAGCCACATAGCCCTCCTTACTTCTATTCCTCTCCTTCTAAGTAGTATCCTTCTCAAATCCATTCTAATGGTGTCTACATGTTAGCAAAGATAACATTGTGATTCCTTTGATGTCTATGTATACAATACAAAGGATGAGCATGGCAAATGGAAACGAGAATGATTCAAGAAGGATTCATTGGTTTACATGCAGCCTTTGGCAATAGGGCCTCATTGATTTTTTCGTCGTAGTGTACTACAGAATCATTTGAAGTACAGAGTGCTTGGGTTTCTGGAGGCTTAAGATGATGGAGTTGTTATATTAGTTCAACATGTAAATGGTGTGAAGGACTTGAAGCTACCTCCTAGGATTACTTGATAATTCTTCCCCCCAAATTGTAAGTCATTTCTTTTATGTTCTTAACTTCTCATATGTTTTTGGGGTTTTTACTTCTTCTCTCTTGTTAGACATTTTCTCGCCGCCGTCAAATCTTGTTGAAGATCAACCTTTGATAAGCTTATCTAGGACATACAAAGGTTTACATGTGGATGTGGGTGAGACAGTGATGATTGAAAAGTCATCATAATATCTTTTACATTTTAAGATTTTCTTTTATAAGTTCATGTATATAGTGCCTTCATCAATTGATTTGTATGGTTCTCTTGAATTACTTCCTTGTCCATCTCTCGATTCTTTGGAATGGCCCATCTGGATGAGTGGACATTTTAGACACTAAAATTGAAGATTGTACATGACATTCATAGCTACTAAAATCTGGGAGAGCTTCAAGATCAATGGGTCTTTCATGGTTTGTACCAATTCATGTTTTTGCTTATATTTTCAAAACCAATAATATGCATCAATATCCCTCCATGTTCATGAGGACATAATTGAGGACTTTTTAATTCCAATTTTGAAGAAGGATGGAATGAGGTGGGTGGGGTGCACAAAGGTGACCACTTTTCATGCAGAGTGGTGGTCTCTAGTGCTACCTTATGTTACTTGATTGCACATTTATCATTGTATATGTGCTTTTATTCCTGATGTTGGATGAAGAAAGTAAGCCAATGGATTCCCTTAGAGTCCACTGAAGACATGGGACAAGCATTTGATATTCAAATTCATATGCTAGGTAGAATGATCGAGTCAGTCAATCACAGTGAGTGATTAAGGAGCCTCCTAAATTTGTGCGAGCATCTTGTCTTGATGGGAAGCATTCGTATGGAGAGCTTTAACTTCTGTATTGGTGGTAGAAAGATGAGCTTGTTTAATACTGGAATTGATTTGTTTTGATTGGGTCATAGTATTTCAAATCTTATTTGATTTTTCTCTTTTCAAATGGACAAAAGAGTGGAGAAGAATTATATGCTATCAACTACTTTTCAACAAGTTAAAATTTGTGTGGAAAATGATGTATCAAAAATTTATGATCAATAGATTGAGAGATTTTATTTTTTAAATCTTTATGCATATTTTAGATTTTCTAACATTGTGTATTTTGGATTTTTTGGTGATTTTGTTTTTTAACTTTTTAAAATTTAGTTATAAAATTTAATGGATTTTAAAACTAAAATTTTAAGTCAAGGGCCTATAAAAAACCATTCACTTGGACTCATTTTCATTTTTCAACCCTTCAACCACTTCTCCTCTCCCAAGCACTCTTGCACTTGCCTCCTACACCCCTCCTCCCATGATGGATCACACCCTTAATACCTTCATGCAATTCCTTTAAGGCACATAATTTACCGAGAGATTAGATCTCTACTAGATATTATGTCCCAATATCAAGTATTATGATATGGTATTATGATATGCTTTGAGGATTCCATTGAGGAATTACAATATGCTTTGAGGATTCTGTTGAGGAATGGGTGCCTTGCAATCTCCTGAAGTATATCATTTGCATAAAGCCATTTAGCAAATGACTAGGTCGTCTCTGTGTAAATCTCACCCCCACCATAATTCTTGTTAAAAAGGAGTTAGTGAAGCATGTTTTTGGTACATGCTTATGTGGAAGGGTACTACAAACCATGGACATTGGCAAAGCCATAAGAGCTAGCCAAGCCGCTATGCTAGAAAGCGTCAAGGTTGGGCTGCTACCAGAGGCCAAGAAGAGATGTAAGCAAGCCCGTGGGAAAATCAAGCACCTAAAAATGGCCTAAAACTTGTATTGAGCCCTAGGATTCCAAGCATAGCCTTATAAAGAAAAAACCCATTGTATTCTACACTGTAATACAAATATATTTATCTTACAATCTATCTCTTAAGCATATTTTCTTTTTTTTTTGTGTTCAACTATCATAACATTGAAGTCTTTTATGAATCGATATTATGTGTTATAGGTGTTAATATTTTTAGAGTATGAAATATATGAAAAATATAATTAAAAATTTATGATTTGACAAGCTAGGGATTTTAGTTTTACCTCAAAATGTTAAAAAATGGCAAAAAAAATCAGTTGAGAGCTATGTAGCATGTCTTGGATACTACAATGCATGAATGAACAAGAGGATTCATTCATGTGTCCATTCATCCACCATAGCATCTAAGGCATGCTACATAGATCAACTAACCATTTTTTTTCCATCTTTTGGCATTTCGAGGCAAAACTAAGCTCCTAGCCTATTAAACCACAAAATTTTTTACTATAAAATTTTAAAATTTTTCATGTACTTTGTCACTCATATAATATATGCTAACTTTTCATTCGATAAAGAAGAAAGCTTTATTGATACATGAATACAATATGAGACATCCAAGGTACAATAAAAAGCAAAGATTTTTCATTACATGTCGAAGTTTACCAAGTATATTGTATTACAGTGCGTATTACAAAAACTCTAGGTTCTTGGCATCTCTCATCTCTCTCCCCTATTATCTGTCTAGCTAATTGCATGTCTCTTTGCGTGATAGTCATTTGCTTGGCACGAATTGTGCATAGATATGTTGAGAGATAGGCATGTGAATCCCATGTATGCAAGGGTGGATAAGGGTATTTGGGTGTGAATGAACTGGAGGGTAGGGGGAAACCCTAACCCTAGCCATCCAAAGGCTATTTAAACAGCCTAAAGGTCACTCTCAAGGTAGAGGAGAGTGTACTAGCTATACTTGTGAATAACTCATTAAGCAAGATCTTCTTCTTGTACTTGAGCTCTCTCTCTCCCTCTAGTGCACACTCTCTTGATGTCACTTTGATATTTCAATATGGTATTAGAGCTATCTTTGATCCCTTCAGGTCAACCTAAGTGCACAAGAAAAGCTTCATTTTTCCATCTTGGTCTTTCAACCTCCATAGCCAATCAACATCTACCTCCATTGGAGGAGCTCATGTGAGCAAAAGAGGGCATATTGGTCTTTGATCTCTTCAGGAGAAACCTTCCTTAGCATCAGGAGCTTCTTCCTAGTATCACAAACTAGAAACATTGGTCATGCAGCAAGACACCATTATCAAAAAATGCAGGCAAGCGCAGTCTAGGGCAACATGTAGATTCATACAGTTTTGTGCTCAGCAATGGATGAATTAATGGTAGCTACCTTAGGGCTTTGATAGCCCCCCTAGTGGGCTATCCTCCCACAAGAGATCTCCTCAAATCTCTGTCCACCACAAGAAGAGATCTCTGTCAAACCCTAGATGTGGTTTTATTGGTAGCCATAGCCAAGAAGCTTCAAGCTCCCCTATTTTCATTTTTAAAACTCTAGGAATCATTAACAATGATTCTAATCATTGAATCATATTCTCTGAAGCTTTTCTAGATTTGGGAGTAGCTCCAACACTGGGGGGACATCAATGAGCCTATTGAGAAGTCAACTTTCAATCGGTCTTCACTCAAGTATCTCACTAAGCTTGACATTAGTGTTTCTAAACACTACTGATTAACCTTCTAATCACTTGCTTGTTATAAATCTAGTATAAACACATTAACCATTGTAACATCTCATCTTTTAACACATTAAATTTAAGTTTGCTATTATGTATTAATGATATCTTTTTGCTTTCACACCTATTGGCCATTGTGTAAAGGACTAGACATTGCCATTGCCTAAAGAAATCGGTAAGACCTTCCTATCATGGTCATGGCTAATGCCAATGTTAGATATCAGATCCTAAGTTTGATGGAAAAGACTTTCATCCATGGTGGCAGGCACTAGTGAAGTATAAAATGATGGAATGAGGCTACTGGCCCTTCATCAAAGGGACCAAGGTTATTGATCCATCAAACCCACTTGATGTAGAAAATGATGAGAGAGCCCAAGCTATAATCATGCTTCATCTAGATGAATCCCTAATCCATCATATTGACCAACTCTCCACTGCCAATGAGAAATGGGATGAGCTTGAAAAGCTTTATGGTGGTAAAGGAAAGAACTCAAAATTTTTCCTTAAGATCAAATTTTTTAGCCTAGAGTATAAGCAAGGAGAAGACCTAGGTAAGTTCATTTCTCACATGAAGCTGCTCATGGCACAACTATCCTTAGTTCAAGCTCCAATTCATGATGAATATGCCATTGCAATTCTCTTGAATGTTGTAAAGAAAGTATTACCAACCATTGTAACGACTCTTACCAATATCCCTAATCCAACCTTGGAAAGCACCATCCAATCTTGTTTAGATAAGGAGGAAAGAAGCCAGGGATCTACTTCAATAGCTTCTTAGCAACTCTTGGTTCATAGTATCTCCACCAAATGCTCATTTTGCAATAAGAAGGGACATATTGTCAATAACTATTGGAAAAAATATCCTGACAAAATGAAGTGCAACAAATATAAGAAGACATGGCATATTAGTAGTAAATGTCCTACCACCCCTGAAGTACCAAAAGAATTGGAGGCCAATTTTGTCTCCAAAACATATGATGATCACCTTTTCTAAAGCTATGAAATCCTCTAATTATAAGCACCCTTGTAGCTTGATTTATAAAGGCATCCCATTTTATTTTAGGGGGGGCATTGACACATCTTGTAGTGCAATGCCACACTACCATTGGGGGGAGTGTTGAGCGATAGGCATGTGAACCCCATGTATGCAAGGGTGGATAAGGGTAGCAGGGTGTGAATGAACTGGAGGGTAGGGGCAAACCTCAACCCTAGCCATCTAGAGGCTATTTAATTAGCCTAGAGGTCACTCTCAAGGTAGAGGAGAGTGTACTAGTTGTACTTGTGAACAACTCATTAAGCAAGATATTCTTCTTATACTTGAGCTCTCTCTCTCCCTCTTGTGCACACTCTCTTTCTCTCACTCTAATATTTCAACAAGATATGCATCCTCAAAAGGGAAAAAAGATATGCTTCTACAACTTCTTGGGGTAGCTTCCATTGCAATCCCTTGCATGTGGAATTGATATCTATAAGAGTGAAGGATTTCCTTCACTAAGATCGCAAAGGACACTTTCTTGATTAGCAAGTCTATGCTCTTTTGGTACTTGCAAATCTCCTTGAGAGCTGCCAAGTGATAGTTATTCCTCTTCTTTAGCCTTTTCCTTGGGACTCATCCGATTGGACCTCTTGCTATGGTTGTTGTTCTTGTGCTTATTGGGGTTGAGGTTGGGGCTCAAGTATGAATTTCTTTTCTGGGGGTTGACTAATGGAGTGGGGAGGAGGGTTATTGGAGGAGGAGGAAGTGCTCTAGCTTGCTTCATTCATAGCTTGGGATGTTGTCCCCCAGGGCTCTTACCACACCTGTTGAGTGTCCCTTCATTGCATTTGCACTAGCCTTGGGCCCTTGTATCCTATCATGGGGCCTATTGATATTGTCATCAATCTTGTCCTTGTCATCACTGTTTCCACCTTCCTCATCTGTAGAAGCATCACCCTCATTGTTCTCTGGCTAGTTGTTATCAGCTTCCACATCATTGCTTGCTTTTTATTCTTTGGAATGGTCTTCTTTCTTGCGAGCTCTTTTTGATGTCTTAAAGGTTGATTTAGGGAGGGTTTTTGATTGGGGAGGGAGGGGAAGATATGGAGAGAGGTTCTACTGCTATTGGAGTTATCCCACTGGTTGAAATTGGGGATCCCTTAAACCTTGGCATGGTGGACAAGTGAATACTTGCCCTTGGCCTTGTCTTGGTAGTGGATGTCATCATATAATTTGCTTAGTGCAGGCAACAAGGTGGATTAGAAGACAAGAATAGAAGAAAACAAAAGAATCATGAAATAAGAGATGAACCAAAAGAGCTCTATTCATATGAAACCTAGTGTTAGGGTTTACAAGGTGGAGCTTTACATACATGTCCAATTTGACCCTTCCCTTCCCCTTGTCATGCACCATGCTACATGTGTATGTACTAAAAATATGTTTTGCTACTTTTTCTAATTACACACTTGGATTTGTTGCCTGAGAGATTTATTCAATGCATTAGCCTTAGCATTCTCCAATGTGATGTAGTGAGACTGAAGGTACATCTATAAAACCAATCTAACATTTTGCAAGGTAGCTTTTCTTGACACAACTAGCTCCATGGCAAGTACTCTTGAAATATGCACCATGAGACTAGTAATAAGACTTTTCCATACCTTGGATGCCCCACATTTCCAAATACCTATACTTCTTCAAAGAATATGATCCATGAGCATATAATATGTGTTGCAAAGGTAGAAAGCATTGACATTATATTTGGAATGTCAAAGTAAAAAAATATAAAAGAAGGTGCAAGTAGAGTAGTTGAAGGCATACCATGTAGTAGGTGATGTTGGTTTCTCCCCATGCATTGATGACAAGTGTTATAAAATCATTGACCACCGTATGAAATTCAACTTGAGCATTATACACACTAGCTTATCAAAAGAATACTTTTGTTGGGTATTCTTAAAACTAGGGTCTCTTTCCAAATATGTACTACATTAGCATAAATCTTTCCACAACTTCCACTTTAACTTTGATTGCTATGTCATAATTTAGGCCTAATATTTTTTGGTCTTTTTCAATCTTAACATCGCATCCATGTACACCTAATGAATTTAATAACTCCTCGACTATCTCAATAGCTGCTTCATGTTTGGAGGGAGGCTTCAATGTGTATATATAATTGTTATGCAACTTTAAAAACTTGTCAAATATGTGCGTGAGACAATGAAAAGTGTAAAAATAGACATTCTAAATGTTAATTGGAAATATGGCTTTCTAATTCTCATCAGGACGTGACATATTTGGTGGTGCCTTTCTATTGCATACCAGTGCTCCTGCCTCTTCCATGCAACATTATCTATGACCTGAGAAATATTTTTTTAATCATGAAAAATAGACAAGGCAATGATGATGATGCCTTAGTGTTACAATTGAACATACACTTTAGAGTCTTGAGATTGCCACCCAAGTGTTGATTAATGTGAATTCTCTGACTCCTTTTACACAGAGCTTCTCACCACTTGTTTTCTTGGAAATTATATCCAAATATGGAGTACATTGGAAGATTAAAGGGAGAATATTATGGGACTCCTTGGACACTTTAGCTATTGCTAGCCACCAAATTTCATTTTTCGATTGCACACTAAATGGTTGGATAAGCATGCTATCTATTGTATCGGCCATGGTGTAATTCATCAATGTAAGACCCACCCTCTCCTACTTGCACTCCTTTACAATTTGGCATTTGTCTGATAACAAAATCCAAGGTTGAGAAAAAACATAGAAACTATAGTTGGCATGAAGTTAGTAGAAATAAGTGTACTATATTGAATCCATAATGCTATTTTAGAACAAGTCAATACCTTCTAAGCACTGCACTTGTAGAAACGAGCTATTGCACATTGCAACTTAACCAGGTCAACAAAAATATTGTTGAAGTGTTTCCTCCATTTCCATTTTTTCAGTGATAAAAAATATTCTCCTATTGAATCATAAATGGATATATTTTGTGCTTGTCTTATATCTCTTAGGAGACATTGATGAGGAAAAATCATGTACTTTATTTTGCTATGAGCCAATGAATTTGCTATCATTACCCTATATGGCCTCATAGTGTTGTCGACTAACCTTGACTGTATCACATGCTATTTGAAATTCTTCCATGGATAAACCATTAAGAACATTTGTAAGAACCTCATTCAAAGTAGCAAGTTGGAGGGCTCGATGTTGAGGGTCTCTCAAAATTCCAATCAAATGCTTGCGTTTTAAGAATGCATTTAGAAGCTCTATCTATTGACTCTCACCTTGGTCTCTAGCATCATCAAAAAAGTTCTTGAGAAAAAGAGACATTTTTAGAGAATATAATAAATTTAGATTGTCTTTCAATAGAAAATGACAAACCTTAATGCTTGCATACCTCGTACTCCACCATTCAAGGATAGTGATAGCATTGGTAATAATCCACGTTTCCTTTCCTTATAACACATGGGAGTTTGCTTGCATCTTTGCAACTTTGCTTTTGCAATGCCCTTATCCTTCTCCATTTGCTCCAAAAGTGATTTTAATGAAGCATTCTCCTCCCCCAAGGTTGAATTCCTTTTGAGTGTCCTTTGCCATCTCTTATCCCTTTTCTTTACATTGCTTCAATTTTTCTTTTGCACTTTGATTTGTTGATCTCACAAGGCTTTTTTCAACACATTTAAAGAACCTTGGGATTATAGAAAGATTGATGAGTGCTATATAACATTGATTGATAATACTAATATATATGAATATTTTCATCTAAGTATTTGCAATAATCTAGTAGACTATTTTCACCATCCTTGACAAAAGTGAGCAACAAAGAAGTAGAATTGAAAGATGGATTTGGACTAGTGCTAGGATCATTAGGACACAAGGGACCATCCACTAGAGATCAATATTTTTCCTTTCCTCTTAAAAAAAATTAGAAAGTAGTTGCATCTAGGCCATGCTTGCTATAAGGGAACTTTGCAATAGCATACTCTTCATCTCCATGAACATGCAAATCCATATTTCACTTACGATTTCTTTTGACCTTAAGTGGTTCCATTAGGAAATGCAAGGCAGTAGAGGAAATATAATAGATTAAGTTTTCATGGTATAATATTGATTTGGAAGGGTTAGAGAGAAAAAGAGAGCATTAAAAATGCTTAGATGCATATATAATATGGTTAGGCACCACTAGAGATGAAAAATACTATGTTTTGAGATCACTTTTTGGGATCAAAATTAGTCTGCTTACTGATGGGGTAGTTAGGAGGAGTAGTAGAGAATACAATAGGCATGTAACTATCTTTGCAGAATCCTAGGTATCACATGTGTGGGTATTAAAAAATAAAAATTTATTTGGAGGGTCTTTAATGTAAAAAGGTGTATAAAAATGAGTATTTCAATTTGCAATATGATTGGGTACATTTTAAGAGAAAGAAATTCATTTTTGTAAAAAAATTTAAAAAGCCATTTTTGGGATAAAATTAAATATGAGTTACTAATGTGGCACTTTTGGAAGAGTAGTGGTCCCATCTTGGAGGATGAACAAGGCAAGTAGGATCCACCACAAAAAGTGGTTGGAGACTAGAAAGGTAGGGGGTCTAAATGGTGGTTCAGCAGTCAATTTGATGACAGAACAAACAATGCAAGTGAGGGGGTTGAAGAATCTAGAACCTACCCATATTGTTTTACGTGTGTGGCTGATCATAGGAAAGTGACCCCTTTGGGATTACTCAAAAATGTAAAATTGGTGGTAGGTGGATTATAATTTCATGTAAACTATTTGATAGTTCCTTCACATACAAATATCTTGTCATATTCTGTGTTGTTGGGACGACCTTGGCTATACAAAGCCAGATGCATTCAAGATTGGTACTACAAAGGTTCAATTGTGATTGGCCCTAGAAATGATAGGGTTAAAATACAAGTTATTTCAAAAGGATTTTTGAAAGATTCAGAAGATGAGATGCTTAGTGAAATGGATGAGAAATCTAGTAGTGAGTTTTATGATTCAGAAATGGAGAGGATTGATCACGAAGGGCTTTATGCCTGGTTATTTAAAACAGAGCGCCCAGTAAGAGCAAAAAAAGTAGAGGTAAATACAATACATCAGCCACACAAGGTAGAACATATGGGTATTGGTGAATATGCTGTAACATTTTCATCAGACAATGATTCGGATAGTGATATTACTCACTGGTTGTATATGCCTGAAGATATAACCCTAGACTAATTAATGCTCTCTATAGGGGAAGCAGAATACTTTGATGATTTGCTTGAAACATATTCCCAATTATCCATGGATCATGAAGAAAATAATCAAGAAGATGTATTTTTTATGTTTAGTAGGGCATAAGCGATTCCTATGGATGAATTAGAAGAGGAAGAGATGCCTAAGATAGTGACATTTAATGTAGACGACATCTCAACAACCTCTTTTGGAAAATATGGATGAATTTGAAGTTACTGAGAATAATAATGGCATGCATGAGAGTAGGGTCTTTGCTGCTTTCCCTTATGAGGAAAATGCTCTACCCTTTGGATTTGAACAATTTCCAGATATAGTTAAAAGAACTTATTGTCGCCAGCTAGAAAGAAAACAAAGAGAAAGTAGGAGTAGGAATAGGTGCAAACCATTACAAAGACCAATATCGCATGATGATGAGGATGGCTTAGCTTCGACCTTACATAGGTTTGTACAAACATCTAGTGAACATCATGGTAATTATGTTAGGATCATTAGAGAATTAAACAAGGTATTGGAAGTAGAACATGAGGCAGCAATGACTGCTGTAAATGAAGCAATGAAGAAAATTACTGAGTTACAAAAAGAAAAGGCAGAATTTCAATTTAGAGAAAGGCGATATCTAGATGAAATTTCAATTCTAGAGTTGGGTTTAGAAGAACAGAAGTCGAAATTAAGTAGTGGGGAGTTACTGATGGAACAAGTCTTACCTATAGATAAGAACTATTGGGACAAATATGAAAAGACTAATAGATTTTGGAAAAAAGATAAATCTAAGTGTTCCTTTGAACCAAAAACTCGAAACAAAAACCCTACTAGTGTTCCTTGGTTGTATCATCCCTTTAAGTGCTTCAATGGAATTACACAGAAGATGTATCATTACTCTAAAGGACCACTAGTTGGTTATCAATGAGTCCAATCTAAACCTGCTAAGATCAATGTGAAAAATATGCAAGAGGTTGTGTTGCCTCATCCAAAAGAAAGGGTGATTGATTTTACTATCTATGGGGATGGAAAGGAACCACAACTTAGATGGTTTGGACTTGCGACACCTAGGGATTTTGTAGAACTTAAACAAGTCATACATTATTTGGGCTATCGAATTCAAGGTGAGGAAAATGAGGATATGCATTCATTATTTCTCAAGCTTAAGGGTAACCAATGGTCTTGGAGTTTAGATGATCAAGAATGTTTAGAAAAGAATAATAAAATCTTACATCAATATCATCATAAGTTACATGCTCAATATCCATGTGATTCAGAGCAGATACCTAGCATAATTGATTCTATCAAATCCTCATTTATAATGAAGTCTAATAAGGATTTAAATGCCACTAATGGTTGCTTGGATAAAAACTGGGAAATATATATTGCAAAATCATTTTCTGAGATAGAAAATGTCTATAGAATAGAGGCTAATAGTGCTACTCAAGATAATCTCACTATTATTCCTTATAGGGCTTTACCCTTAGTACATTCTGTGAATGCAGGGGAAGAAGAACAACGAGAATCAAGTACTAGGCATAGTCTACTTGAAAATGTGTCGATGAAAATATTCAAAAGATGTGCCTACAATCAAGCCTTGAAAAATAGCCTCTCTGTTTATTGAAGAGCCTGAAGTTGAAGTCGTTAAACTTAAAACGACAGAATGAAAATATTTAAATTTAGGAGCTCAATTGGAATAACCAAATTGTGAGAGATTTGAAGAAGTCTTACGAGTACACGTTGAGGGTTTTGGTTGGTCATATAAGGACCTTAAGGGTATCAAAGCTAAACTATGTCAACATTATATTGATCTGGAGCCAGGCACAAAACCCGTATGTCAACGTCAATGACAAACAAACCTAGTGTATACAGAGTTAGTGAAGGTTGAAATTACTAAGCTTTTAGATTCTGGATTCATATATCATGTTGCATACAGTGAATGGGTATCCCCTATTGTGGTAGTACCCAAGAAGAACAGTAAGAAGATTCACATTTGTGTTGATTATAGAAAGTTGAATAAAAACACGTAAATATAATTTTTCTTTGCCATTTACAGAGATCAGGTACTTAATAAGGTTGCAGGCCATGAGCTATGTTCTTTCATGGATGGGTTTAGTGATTACAACCATGTGCTAATTCATCTTGAAGATCAATCCAAAACTACCTTTACTACTGAATGGGATAGGGGGTACATTCTCTTATAAAGTAATGCATTTTGGTTTGTGCAACACACCTGCGACATTTCAGAGAGTTATGATTGCAGCACCCTATCAAGATTTTCTACGACAATGGATGGAAGTTTTCTAGATGATTTTTGTGTCTATGGGATGGCAAAAGAAATGCCTCAGCTATTGGTGCAAGTGTTTGAGCGTAGCGATGACATAGGTATCTCCTTGAACCCTGATAAATGTGTTTTTGGAGTGCCAAAAGGAACATTGTTGGGACATATCGTTTCTAAAGAAGGTATTGCTATGGATCCAACTAAAATTGCAAAGATTTTTGCACTTCCACCTCCAACAAATCTTAAGCAATTGCATGGTTTTTTAGGACATCTAAATTATTATCGACAATTTATTTCGGGTTTTTTCTAAGGTGGCATCACCTTTGACAAATTTGCTACGAAAGGATACTCGTTTCAATTGGGATTATGTCTGCCAAAAAGCATTTGAATTTCTTAAGCAAAAGTTAATTGAAGGACCAGTATTGGCACCCCCGGATTGGACAAAAGAATTCCATATTCATGCCGATGCATCTATGTATGTTGTAGGAGCTATTTTATGCCAAGCAGATGATAATGAGGTGGATTATCCAATTTATTATGTGAGTCAGAATTTAAGTGATGCAGAAAGAAACTATACCACCACTAAGAAAGAATGCCTATCAATGGTATTTGCGGTGGAAAAATTTTGTCATTATTTATTAGGAAACAAATTTACAATTTATGTGGATCATGAGGCGTTAAAGTATTTGCTAAAAAATGTAGAACTTTCAGGATGTGTGATTCATTGGATGTTGTTATTTCAAGAATTTGATATTCAAATAGTTACTTGTCCTCATAGAGCTCATGTTTTAGCATATCATCTTTCATGATTATTAACATCAAACAAGGAGGAAGGTGTGAAAGATGATTTGTCGGATGCATCACTTTTTACCGTGGAGACGCAAGTTCCATGGTATGCTGATATTGCAAATTTTCTTAGTACCGCTCCTTATCCACCTAGTGCTGATAAGCACCAGAAGCAACGGATATTAATGCAAGCATGCTCCTATGGATTATCAGGAGGTTACCTTTATAAATTCTTTCCATGCGAGGGTATCTATCGACGATGTGTAAGGGAAGATGAAGTCCCAATGGCTCTTAAGGCATTTCATGATGAGCCGTGTGGTGGCCATTTTGCCGGTGAATTAATTGAAAGGAAAGTTCTATTAGCTGGTTACTGGTGGCCTACCTATTTAAAGATGCTTATTATTATTGTCAAAAATGTGATGTATGTTAAAGGAATGGTTGTCCTTCTAAGAGTTTTGCTATGCCTCTGACACCTATATTGGCATTAGCCCCTTTTGAGAAGTGGGGAATTGACTTTGTGGGCCCAATTGATCCGCTAGATATTGATCTAATTGTTATATCTTGGCTTGTAGTACTGACTATATTACAAAGTGGGTAGAAGCGAAAGCACTTAAGATAGATAAAGCCATTGATGTGGTTAAGTTTATGTATGAGAATATCATTACACATTTTGGTTGCCCACTAGAATTAGTAAGTGACCGAGGTTCCCATTTCTTGAATGGTCTTATTAGTGAGCTAATGGAAATATATAAAATTAAGCATCGCAAATCAACGCCTTATTATCCTAGAGCTAATGGCCAGGTTGAAGTAATCAATTGCATTATTTGCGGGATTTTAACTAAAACGGTTGCTTCTCATCGGCGAGATTGGGATGAACATTTATATGAGGCATTATGGTCCTATAGAACCACTTATAAGGTAACACTGCAAAATACTCCCTTCAATTTAGTTTATGGAACCAATGCTATTTTTCCAATTGAGCAAGAGTTGCCCACTTTATGAGTAGCCCTATCATTATGATTAGGTGAGGTTGAATCTTTGAAATAAAGGATTTTACAATTGGTAAAGTTGGATGATGAGAGATTATTAGCTCTACAAATTTTAGAAGCGATGCAAAAACGTCGTAAAGCATGGCATGATCAAAACATTAAAGTATGAGAGTTTAAAGAGGGTGATTTAGTTTTACTATATGACAGTCGCTATTACAAATTTCCAAGGAAGCTTAAAATTCATTGGTTAGGACCTTTTAAGGTGATTAATGTTTATGATAATGGGTCTATAGATGTGCAGGATATTAATGCTGCGAATGAGTTAGGGTTAATGTTCTTCGACTTAAGCATTTTGTGACTTAGGATTAGTCAAGCACATTTAGATTTATGGCTAGGTTAATCATAGTCTAATCTATATTTTGGAATTCTTTTTCTTTTGGGGGGTTTATTTTATGAATTGCAGGTATGGAGATTCTGGGGATGGATGCTCTATTTCCTCGCCTTGATGATGATAGTCCTAACCCTGCTGTTCCACGATTTCAAACGCATAATAGGTTTTTATATGCACAGTGAGGCATGTTGTGGTACATCTTTTGTAGTTGTCTTTTGTTTGTAGTATCACCCACCATTTGGTTGTAGGTCTTGTTAGTGCGGCATTCATTTGTGTGTGCTCAGTTACTGTGTTGGCAGTGTCCCACATATTTTTGACGTTATGGTACCACTGCCATGCAGGATATGATCGGTTACACTTACTAGTGCCATGATTATACTAGTGTCTTTTCTCCTGAGCGTGGCGCTGGTCAGTCTAGGGTGGGTAAAGAGCATCAAGAATTTGTGCAATATCAATCTACTATCTACCGCCTTACTCCATCTTATTATGATCCACAGACTAGTGTTCCATGCCCATGTTGGGATTATATCTGTTGGTATATGGATGCGATCGAGGGGCATTCTTTAGATGCTTTACTAGTGGCACCCATGCCCTATTATGATGATGTAGCTTTGGCTCCACCCATGCTGTGATGGAGGTTCTTAGTGATGCACCTAATAGCGGATCTGTGACTTCTGATATGCCTATCCTAGAGGCTATTCTTGAGCATCCTTTATTTGATAGTTTAGTTGATAGGTTTGCCTTAGATAATATTGATGATTTTGGATTAGGGTTACTGTTTGCATTAGAAGATCTCAGGGAGTTTGAAGATTTTAGTTTAGATATTTTATTTTCTTAGTCTTTTTGGTTTTCACTTCTTCCTATATTAAAAAAAAATCCTTAAAAAAAAACTTCCCGAGTCGATGCCTTTTTATTTTAGGTTTTAGTGCACTATAGTTTAGTTATTCTCCATGTAGTTAAGTAGTTAGTTGCACGCACGGTTAGGGTATTCCTTTCAATGCTGGGAGTTAAAGATACTTAAGTTTAGCTAGGTGGATAGTTCTCTATGCGGGAATAGTTATCAAGTGGAGAAATGTACTGCTATAAACAACTAAGTGGGAGCATTGAGATAGATTAGTTGATCGAGATTGTGACATGAGTATATGACAATTATTTTATGCGGGGAAAAGTTTCATTATTTATTTATCTAACCCTTTACCAGTGTACTGGTTAGTGCATGATTTATGTGTAGATTTGATTATTGTTTTGATTTAAATGCTGCTGTATACTTATATTGATAATTCTCAGAGTTGCAATATCCACGTACATACTAGGTTGTTTCATCCCCAAACTATTTATCCATATTCATTTGAAAGAAAAAAATACAAAAATAGAAATTGATTGAACTATATTAGCAATTTCAAAAGCCTAAGTAATTATAGAGGAAAGATTAATAAATATTTAAAATAACCAAAAGATACATACACGATTCAGTCTATATGAAGTCCACTCACAAGGGATGGGACTTAGCACTAGGGAGTGATTCCAAAATATGTGATGTGTGTGCATAACATAGTGAATTTCATTGTATGGGTGTCTGATTAGGAATCCCATAGAGTTTTCCCCTGTCTTTTTCATTGCTTTTCTAGAGATATGTGGGGTAGTTGAGCAACAAGGTTCTCTCCATGAAATTTTGACTAGGAGTAGCGTGGAAGAGAGATGTTGAGCTGGTGAGTATCTTTTGCTTATGCAAAGTGACTAGTATTATGTGCTAGATTAGATTCCTCAAGCAAAGTTGTTGAGCTAAAATGTTTGAATGTTCAATTAAGTGATATATTCTTATCCTTCTAGTTGATCCTTTTAAAAAAAATTAAAATGCCCTGAGACTGCAGGGTTAAAAAGAAAAAGAAAAAAATACCAAAAGAAGATAACCATCGCCTTTGAGGTCCTGGTAGGCTGTAGGGTTTTCCTTGACGGGTGCCCTACGTCCATGCCTTGCATCTCTTTGGGGTGGGACCTTTTGGGAAGGATAATAAATATATATACTCTTTTGACATTGAAAAGAAAGCCACTTTAAAAAAAAAACTCTAGATAGTTGGAAGTTAGGGACCATTGGCTGGTTGTTCTAGTAGAACATAGAGGGTTAGCAACTAAACCCTAGGAGTCCTATTTAGTGTTGTAGTATTAGCTTGCCTTGTTTGGGTTCTTTGTTAGGTATTGATCTTATCAGTGAGGCTATTTCAAAAGCAATATTTCTAGTAGGATAGTAGTGTGGAAATTTATTGCCTTAAGGGATTATTGTTGTTTAGAGGCTCTAGAAAGCTTCGTAGTTGGTAGATTCTATGCACCAATGGATGAAGCTATGTTATGCACTTTAGTGGGGAGAGTGAGTAAGGGGAATGTTCATTTGCATAAGTTTTACACAACTTAATTGATACATTTATCTTGCTTGCTTTATAATATGTCACAAATAAGTATTCTTCTACCTTTTCAGTGTCTACTAGTTGTCTATATGCGGTTTTGCAGATCTTGCAGCTGTGCTTGTGAGGACACTTCACAATTAAGCGGGGGAGAATGACAACATCTAGAAACAATGCCTAATATTGCAAAAAAAAAAAGCAAAATTGTACACAATTGGCACATTGTTACCAAAATTTTACATTAATTTAATGTAGATGTGGTGTTCGTTGTTGCTGTTTTTGGAGAACCTGTCTTTGTAGTCTAGCAAGGAGATGTTGGTGCAAGGAAATTCTTGTACGAGAGAAAGGTGGGGTTTTAGACAAAATTTGATAGATTTTCTTAGTGAATCCCAACCATGACCATCTAAAATTTTCCCTTGGGGAATTATTATCACCTAGAGAAGATAAGATCTTGTTATAAATTAGAGGTTGTCAGGGGGTTTTTAGATTTGGCAAGGTCTTGACAAGTTGAGATGAGGATGTTGGAAGTGCAATTTTAAGATTTCAAGCTAGGATATCTTAGTATTAATTTAAGGGGTGGGGAATTTCGTGAGTTATTCTACCTCCTAAGCAACAAATTCAAAACTATTTTATAAGCCAAGTCGAGCAATATTGATCAATCTAATAGACTTTTGATAAGCAAGGATACAAAAGTGCTTGATAAGAAAAAGCCAATGTTAGGGAGATTAAGGTTTCAATTTGCACATATGACTTTGACTCCTTAAAACGATGATGCAGTCACAATTTTAATTTTTGAGGAAGTGCTTCTCAGTTGGATGGTCTTGACAGGCATTGTAAGAATTCAGTAACTCCAAATGATTCTGAGGGTGATGAGACCAACATTACTTTATAATACTTTGACATAGATGGACGCATGGAATGGTGTATGTTTTGTGATGATTTTGCAAGATATCAAATGCTCTTAGAGAAAGAAGATTATTTTTAAGAAAAAGGAATGAAAAATCAAGAAAAAAGGTAGCCGTTGCAGAGCGTGTTAGAGAGGGGGTGTGATCTTGAAGGATGTTTTTCTAGTGGTGGGGCGCATTGGAGAGAGAGATAGAGTTGTCGCTAGTGTGGTTCTCGTCAAGTAGAATTGGCAGGAGAGATGGAGGAAATTCTATAACGCATTGTTAGCCATTTCCGTAGAGAGAGAGAAAGAATGTAGAATCCAGATGATAATGATGAGACTAACTCCTCATGTGCTCTCACCAACCCCATCAATAATTACAACTAATAATCGTCCTGATCATGATCATGGGCAATAGCAATTAGCATCTCGTAATCCATCAACTATATCCTCCTTCTCCCAATTATTTTAATCACGATCTTCCTTGCAAGGAAGAAGAGGAGAGGAGGCACCTGGCATAAAGATGTCAAGGAGAGGAGGTGCCCTCTTGCTAGCATTGGAGAAGAGAGAGAGATAGGAGGCTTCCAGAGCACAATCAAAGCCAAGAGATTCATAAAAAATTTAATTAAGAAGAGCAAGAGGAGAGAATTGAATTCAATGCCTTTATGTTGAAGATCATCGCCATGCCTTTCCCCTAAACATCAAACTGGAGCTTCAATGTACCCACCCGATTTGAAGTGATAGGGCATGAGAACAAATTTTTGCATTTCAATTGCTCTATTCGGCTAGTGATTTCATGGAAATATGAGGGAGATCTTGAATTACTCTCTTTCCCTCTCTTAGTCATTGATGTGAACTCCATGGAAGCTAAGCTCTTAAGTTTAAAATTAATCAAGATTAAATCTTAAGAGAGTTCTAAGTGCGCATTCTTATGGCAACAATGCAATTTGTAAAGGAAAACTCAAGGAAGTGGGAAATTGTGAGCTTGCTGTTCCAAATGACTGGGTAAACTTCTTCTTGGCTAAACTACAAAGGACACGACTTCTAAAGACAAAACTACGACTCGTGTTTTAACAAGTAACCTACTTATCTCATTTAACAAAAATAAATAGTGTAACATGAGTAATTTCTCAGTTTAGAATTTTCATAAAATGTTTTAAGACCTGATTTTCTATATTGAATGGTTGTTTGCATTTATGAAGGTTTGATTCTATTTTTAAAAAATCAAAAATAGCAAAAATGCTTTAAAATAACATAGATGAATCTTTTCATGGAAAAGCTGAAATTCAAATTTCTGATGGTTTAGTAAATTTTCTAAAATTTATAAAATAAATATTTTTATGTTATTTTAAAAAAAGAAAATATCCATATAAACATGGTGTTTTTGATTTAACATAATTAAGAGTGTACGCGGTGTATTAATTTATGACATGGGGAGCAAAAAGAGAAATGTAAGGGTATTTTATGTTAGTTGCTAAGTTAAAAAATAACTACAATCCTTAACTGAAATTATAAACAACATAAACTTAACAATTTAATCATATGATGGCATGAGGGAAGTCTCAACATCTATATTAAACTTTTACATGTTATTCATTTAAAAAAATGCTTAGATGATCATTAAGATAAAGAGTGGAGGGCCACTAGGATAATTAATTAAGGGGAGATATGGGGGTTTAAAATAAACAATGTATGTGTACACGTAAGATTGCAGAGAGAACTTGTTTTTATCCCGATTGATATTTAGTAATGAAGAGGAAAGAAAGGACGTTACTCTCGAAAAGTAAAAATGAAATAATTATCGAAACATTAAAAAAAACAATGACAAATTGCAATATGGAGAGGGGATACATAAAAATGAAAATTAAAGTTTATGGGTTTGTGGAACGTTAGATGATTTGTTTTGAATGTTTGTTGTTGATTAAGTTTTAAAAAAAAGAAACAATTATATAAAGATGGAGAAGAAACAACCTAAAAGGAATTTAAATGGAGATGTGTAAATACATCCATTGGATCTATACATTGAAACCAATCTTTTTAAAGTCAAACACAAAACTTCTTGGATAAACCACCACTAGTATGGCATGAGCAATTTATAAGGAGCTGCCCTTGAAAGATCGGGAGAAGCCATAGTTTTCCTATGCTTAGCATCCTAGTGCCGAGAATAGAGACCTAGCCAGCGTGAAGATTTAAGAGAAGAAGTGCAAGACTAAGCAAACTTATTGAGTTCTAGACATTAGATTAGTTGGACTACTACAAATGAGTGTTGTAACTATCAATGAAGGCTAGATAAATCATAGGAATTAGTTACCAATATCACCTATCCAGTGCAACAACTCTTAGGAGTTTGCTTGGCAACCTAGTTAAAAGTGATTGGTCTTTGGCCGGTCATTTTTTTGGTGCGTTTGCCGGGAGGAGGTGATAAAAAAGGTCAACAAAGAAGTTGAAATTCAAGAAAAAGAGTGTGTTTGGGTTGCTGCAATTCTAACAATCTACCGTTCTAAAAATGCAAACTGGACGCTTCCGTAAGCTATGGAGGAAAAGTAAGTAAGAGTGGAAAGAAGAAAATCAATGAGTTCATAATTGGCCCAATATCAAGGACCATATTTCGAAGCATCGCCATCAAAATCAAAAGATAGGGGAAGCAAAATGATGGAAGCCTCGACCTGAACTATTGCTGCCCCTTGCCAGATTAGTTGCAACATGATATTGCAATGTATTGGCCAAGAAGGCAACCATCTAGCATGAAGAAGGGCAACACACAAGAGCCCAACGGCATCAAAGTAGCAACCATATTTTCTTCTCAATGGCTATCCTCACAACACCAAACGTTGTAACAACCAAAGGAGGGATTTGTAACAAGAGACAAAATCGTTCTCTTTGTCATTCATTGAAAATCCAAATGTACCAAAGAAAAAAAACCTACATCTAAGTCTAGTTCACATGAATTTCTTAAGACTTTCTACTCCACGCATAAATTTTGCAATGATATTGCCGAATTCAAGCCATAAACCAAAAGTCATATTCAAGATAAAGAGGCCATGGGAGGAGATCTTCATTGAAGCTATCATTAGTGAGGGTACACTACAATGCAAGTTTATTTTATGGGGCCTTTCTTGCACAGAGATTTATGGTGGCAAAGTCATTTTTATTATGTTGTTGGAGTTGTACTTTTGTGGACCAAAGGCGGATGGGAGATCCTTGTTGGATTCCAAAAGAAGAGCATTTGAAGAATAAGTGTGGGAGCGTGATGAAGCAAAGTGATGAAGAATTGCAGGTCTTCACCAATCTTGGTTCGCAGGAGCTCACCTCTCCAGTGTGAGAGAATGATGAACCCTTCTTTTGGTGCAGAAGTTCTCAATTCTATATTGCTATGTATTGTCAAGTGTGGTGCAATTGCAGATTGTTTTGGACACATCAAATTATGGTATATTTGGCCTAATATGGTTGGAAGGGGTGGTCTTCTCCCTCTCTTCTTTATCTTCCAACTTGACAATTCTCTCTCTCTCTCTCTCTCTCTCTCTCTCTCTCTCTCTCTCTCTCTCTCTCTCTCTCTCTCTCTCTCTCTCTCTCTCTCTCTCTCTCTCGCTCTCTCTCTCTCTCTCATTTTGTGCAACTCTCCTCCCTTCTCTAGTGCTTCATGTCTAATCTTATGAGAGAAAGGGAGTGAGGATGAATTCATGGCACTATTTCTTGTGCGCAGAGGTTCATGGCTTTGTGTGAGAGAGGAGAGTGTTTAAGTACTTCTTTGTTTGTTGCTTGGATATGTGGGAGCACTCACAGCCTCCCTTTCCTGGGATTTTTCTATGTTTGGAGGGTAATCTTCATTGCCATAAAGTAGCATGGTGTTTTTTCACTAGGAAATATGAGAAAAGCGAAATACGATGTGTGGGGAAGAAGTGAGGGTAATCTTCATTGCCATAAAGTAGCATGGTGTTTTTTCACTAGGAAAGATGAGAAAAGCGAAATACAATGTGTGGGGAAGAAGTGAGGGAAGCGAAGTTTGCATGGCAACTACACTTTCCTTGCAATGCCGCTTCATACAACTTTGTGGCATAGCATTCCACGTGTTCGAAGTGTGCAAGGAATGCTAGTCTATTTTATATATTATTTAGAGGTTTGCCTTAGGGATTTGATACCAACCACAAGGCTCCCAAGCCTATGTGGCATAAGGAGAATGAATTTAGTATATAAGAAATAAAGAGGGCTTTTTCTTCAAGGGCGAGTGGGAGTTATATTTATTTTCTATAATCTCTCTCTCTCTCTCTCTCTCTCTCTCTCAAGTGAATACACATATACACACACTCTCTCTTTTTATCAAACACACACACACACACTCTCTCTCTCTCTCTCTCTCTCTCTCTCTCAAGTGAATACACAAATACACACACTCTTTTTTTATCAAACACACACACACACACACACACTCTCTCTCTCTCTCTCTCTCTCTCTCTCTCTCTTTCTCTCTCTTTGTGTGTCTTTGTGGAGTGAATTTTAAAAAAATTATATATATATATATATATATATATATATATATATATATATATATATATATATATATATATATATATATATATATATATATATATATATATGAACATGTACACATAATGTGTGCATAATCTAAAAATATCTAAAAATGCATATACATTATAAAAAAAGAGATGAATTTCTTTCTTAATTGAACATATGGGATGGGATGATAATTTTATTAGTTGAACATGTTCATGCAATGTATATGTACTCTAAAACCACACACAAATGTACGTAGACTATAAAAACAAATGAATAATATATGCACACATACACATGTATACATATATGTATACATGAAAGAGAGAGGGAGAGTAGAGGAGAGAGAATGGATTCACATATATAAAACATGCACTTACAAACATGCATGCATGCATATATACAAACATACATATCCACACAAAAAGATATACATATACATATACATGTAGTGTATACACACATGTGCATACATATATATATGCATGTGCATGTATACACACATATGAAGTGAAGAAAGATGAGAGATTAGAGGAAGAAAAAGAAAGGATAGAAAGTAAAAATAATGTGAGAGAGAGAGAGAGAGGTCACACATTTACGAGAGTACACAAATAGACATGCACGTATTAAACACGCGTATACATACATACATACATACATACACACACATGTATGCACATGTGCGCACACACACAAAGCATATGAAAAGCAAGAAGAAGCAAATAGAAAAAAATGTGCGTATGTGTGTAAGTATGTGTATCATGTGTGTATGTGTGTGCGTGCGCGTGCGTGTTTGTATAGATAATATTTATTATATACATTAATACCTAATTATTAACTATAATTATAATTAACTTATTATATATAATAATTATAGTTACAATATATATATTATAACAATCAATATGTATAGAATATATATATATATATATATATATATATATATATATATGTTTATATATAACTATAATCTATCATATTAACTGTATCATTATTTTAGCTAATTATTATTATATGTAATTATTCTTGATATAGTTTATGGATTATCAAAATTCTATAATGTTGTAGACTCATTGTGTGAGGATTATATACATGCCATGATAGTCTCCATATGAATAGAAATGACCATTAAATGTGTTTGTCTTTGAGAAACTTTGAGAAATGGTCATAAATGTTATTTGAAGATATACTTTAGGCTTGATCGTGTTAATATTGGTCTCTCACTCCATATATATTAATGAGAGTGAGACAACCCCATATATTACATTTTCATGCATTCAATATTATTATATTAACCTAAGTTGCCAAAGCTTTTGAACTTTGGATTATAGTTTTTATATCAACCTTCACATGTGACCACATGGAATTTGCTTTCAAACCGCCATGATGCCACGGGGGATTCACTAGTAGTAATAAGGTGATGTCACCTGCGTGCAAGAAATATATGAAAATACCCCTTATCTACACCCTATTTATGGGACCTTACCTTATAAAATATACATTCCTTCCCTTAAATAACCCCCCTCCCTTACACTCATGTGGTACCATACAGTAAACCTAGTGGACCCCCCGGGCCTGATGCAAAGCAATGGGAGAACACTGACGCGAAGTGCCAAGAGAATCTAGGCACAAAGTGCCTAATATATATTAATTAGATAAATTTTGTTGCCATTCTAGTTGATGGCTCCTTTCAAAAGTATTCCCTCTTCCACATCCCTTAATAGGCTCATGTTCCTAATAGATTCCATCATATTCAAACAACTAATTGACTCACATCTATGCTACCTCCTACCACTCCCTCTAAATCCCATTTTCTCAACCACTTCCCAAGAAGGTTTCTTTTGACTTCTCCATTAATTCCTTTTACATTGATAGTAGCGAGCTTAAGCTAATCCGTTGAGTGTTGATAGTATTGTTTTTTTTGCATGCTGTCAAAACCTTTCTCATGGCGTTCCATTGGACCTTGTTCCAAGATTCATCTCCTAGCTTGGGGTTCTTTAAGCACTTACCCAATACATTTCTAAGCCAAAGACGACTAGCCATTGGCACCTTTGTGTCCATGCCAGGAAATTCGTTATCCAAGTGAATGAAAGGAACCTTATTAAGTTGTGTAAATGTGTTGGGTTTGCCTCTTTTGGACCAGGATATATTGTGGAGTACTAAGCTTGCCCTTGATGAGGTTGTCTTTTGTGCCTTTGATTATTAACAATTTTCTAGGCATCATCTATCCTTTCCATACTAGTTCTTTTGAGGCCATCCTCCTTAGCTACAGGCTGGGATGAGTTTACTAGAGTAGCATGTGAAGAAGTCTTGACCACCTGTTCCCAGTTACCGTTCTTTTGGTCTTGACGTTGCCATCACCTTTAAGAATTTCATTAAACCATGTGGTCATATGACACCCCTTGTGCATTGGCTTCCACGGGAAGCCTATAATCTTCCAAAGAGTCGACCGACTGATCATTCGAGACGATTACAGCCTCTTTTGCAGGCTGCTCGCTCTTCTCTGTAATTGAAGCCTCCTAGCTCGTCTTCGAGGGACCCCTTGTCTTCTCTTTACCTTTTGAGAGAGATGCCCACAGTCGTATATTCACCTCCTGAGCTTTTCTCTAACTCTGGTTTGTTGTAGACTTCCATGGCGACCACAACCTGTTTTGCCTAAGAGAGATTCAGCTAAGCTCCATACTGAGAGATGCTCGCAGGTAGCTTCCCCGCTACGTATCCATATGGACATGTGTACAAGGAATAGTGACAATTTAATGCTAAATAAATGGAGATCAAATAGGCTTAGTAAAGGGCTTTTATTTAGAAAACCTTCATTGCCTTCTCCTCGCCAACTCTCTTCAATGTTCGACCACTTTACGCTTGTTAGAGATACACAAACTCCCATACCTTTTCATACTAGTTCTTTAAAAGATGCTTAACAACACATTTAGCATGTTATTTTATGAAGGCGACACGGTTATCATGAATTGAGATCCATGGTAGAAAACATGATATCCAAGATTCTTACATCGCTATCCTGAATGAGAAGTACATAACACAAGTAATGTGCAACATCATGGAGGATACAACTGATCCTCATGATCCTCATGAGATCCTTTGTGAGCTTTGAATCGATGGCGTTAGCCCTATTAGAAGACAATTTGTGTTATCCCCCATATGCTCTGAGACGAGTGCGGAGCCTTTTAGCTTGCCAAGGTTGCACCAGCTGCAAGGAAGAATGAAGTAAAATTAGGTATTGCCAACAAAGAACAAGGTGTTGGTGTTGAATGAATGGACGGTACGAGGCCCTTTGCATGTATGAGCCAGCATGCAATGAGCACACTTTATATGATGCCTTGTTCAGTGGATGAGATGAGTGCTAGAATTTGATGTCTGTGAGAGAATAGTGGGAGGCCGAGGGTGAGTGACTACTCTTATCCTGAGTGTATCCTTCTTTGGAAGGACAATCCATTTCTACCCTTCTCGTGAAGTATCAAGTATAAACCCAGTATGCAATGATCAGATTTATGTCATAGGGTGAAGTTGGGAGAGAATTAGTTAAGTACCTTGGGTTGCCAACACGTCGTTCTGATCGAAGCCTAGCCTCCAGAAGAAGTACCCGGCCATTTCCTTGCTCTTGAGGTAGGAGACCTTAGCCGCAATGTCGCTGGCCTCGTCGTAGCCTACCCACAGGGTGTCGGACCCGGAGCTGCCGTAGCAATACGAGCCCACTGTCACGCTTGTATCCTGCGAGCAGGACGTCGAAGAGCTGCCCTTGAAGCTCTGTATCTGGTCATAACTGTAAATGCGCGACGGTCCGAAGCCCGTGGCTGCAGCACCGATGCCGTTATTGCTCACAGAGCTGAGGATCCAAGTATACCCGTAGTTAGCCAGGCCCAGCGCCGCCTTAGAGGGAGGCAAATTGGCATCGTTTAACCATCGAGTAACGCCGTAATCGGTAGCGACGTTGGGCTGGCTGGGGTCTGACACATAGAGAGCGGTGTGGATACCGGTCTTTGTCGCTTGCCACGACCAGTAGTCGTAGGTCATGATGTTGGCCCAGTCGAGGTTGGCGGCCATGGACTGAGCGGGGTACGTGCTGCCGGTGTAGTAGTCCGGCATGAAGTAGACGGCGGCCGTCAGGAGGAGCGGGCTCGTGGCACTCTCGGCGCTGACGGCGGCGCGCCACTCCGTCAAGAGCGCGTCAAGATTCGCCATGTCGGACGTCGTGTTGGGATACTCCCAGTCCAGGTCGAGGCCGTCGAAACCGTTGGCCCTGGCGAGGGCGATGGCCGATCGGATGAAGGCCGCGCGCCCCGCCGACGTGGCGGCCATGCTGGAGAAGGTGGCAGCCAGGCTGTCGCCGCCGCCGATGGAGAGGAGGGTCTTGACGGCGGGGTTGGTGCCCTTGACGGCAGGCGAGAAGGCGGCGATGCGGCCGCCGTCGGAGGCGTGGGGCAGCACCGTGAAGTTGGTGGGGTCGACAGCGGCGAAGGCGTAGAAGAGGTGCGTGAAGAGGGTGGCAGGGATGGAGGCAGGGGAGAGGCCCGAGTCATACTGGTGGTAGGCGCCCTTTACTGTCGACGCGGCCTCCACCGCCCCCAACCTTAAGCCTCCTCCGACGAAAACAAGCAGCAGCAGCGCCGAGACAAGCCATTCCATTCTGTCTGTCTGTCTGTTGTCTCTCTCTCTCTCTCTCTCTCTCTCTCTCTCTCTCTCTCTCTGTGTCTGTCTGTGACCCTCTGAGCGGGCCGTATATATAAGCCTTGAAATATCACCGGCTGCATTTCAACCTCTTCCTCTCTTCCATGGGATGGGAAAACTCGTTATTAGGACCGCGTCAAAAGTCATTCGGAACTCCCAAACTCTACCTCCCAGTCGCCCGTTCCTAGTCAAAACCCATAGTGTTAAATCTTCCGTGTGGATTACCTCTGCTATGGATTGCCCAATGACTTTTTCTGTATTTGTTGTGGAAAAGCTTAGTTAAGTACACGAGAGTCACTACATTAATAGTGTGAGTTAGACTCGTGGCTGTAAAAAGGTATGATTGAATGGAATTCTTGACTCAATCGATAGGTATGAAGTTAGATTCAATGCCAAAAAGATATGTTCAAACATAAAGTTTGACATCTAAAGAAACATCTAGCCTTGTATCTAAGATGGCATGGGAAGTCTTCATACAACAAGTGGAAAGTTTTGTACATTCAAAATACTTAGAATATGTATGCCAACCTTTAAAAAAAGATGACAAAATAGCCTTCAAGAGCATGGCATGATGCAAGTAAGCAAGCTTTTGATGAGCAGTAACTTTTCAATAAACAAAATTGGCATGCTACTATACGTGATGCATACCCACCTCCCCTAAAAAAGCACATTGATTAGAATGGGTTATGTGGATTACTTGGCTTACTTGATAATAATGACTAGAAGTTATAAAGAGAACATTACATGCTAGGTGCCTACCCATGCTCATTCATTTGGGTGGTAAGCGATGTCTTCAAGGACCATGTTCCTAAAGAAAGTAGCAAAAGTGAGATGAGTGATTGAAAAGGACATCATGTATAACCTAGCGGTATAGGAGGATTGCGCCTTTGAGCCAGCTTGGGCACTCTGGTCAAAAAATGAAGACAAAAGGAACATTGCAACTATAGTATATACAAGTGTTATGTGCTAGACCCAAGCAAGCATAGGCTCTCTCTCTCTCTCTCTCTCTCTAATAGTGTAACATAGTCATAAAAAGCATATACTTATGATAATCTTGATCCTAATGACATTTTTACTTACAAAATAATAAAATAGTTGCATACTTGTGCTTAGACCCATGCAAGGTGCAAGTCTTAGGATGCATATCAATCATCTCTCTCTCTCTCTCTCTCTCTCTCTCTCTCTCTCTCTCTCTCTCTCTCTCTCTCTCTCTCTCTCTCTCTCTCTCTCTCTCTCTCTCTCTCTATTATGCTTGGTATGTCCTCCAATAAACCCCATGTCCACATTGTTTTATGATCCTCATCGGTTATGAGCTCATTTTCATGTCCCTTATCTCTTTCATGGCTATCAAGACTATCCATGTTATGACAAAACTTATGATCAATGACATAAGCCACTTTCTTTCCCCATATGATATAGCTTATTATGACAACATGCGCCCCCCATAGTTATAGAAAAACCATAGTTTGGTATAATGATATGATTTAAGGCAACATATTACTTTGTTCATAAACTAATAAGTCTCCATTGTGTGTTCACAAAACCTCGGGGATGGAAAATTCCCCTTTGTTTAGCATGCCATGTGTAAGAGTAAACTATACAATATATAGTACACATGTGGGAGACTAAATGTTATGTATGTGTGCATGTGCATGTGTGTATGTGCACATGTCCATGCATCTATGTGTTGTGTATGTTAATGTGAGTGTGGGATCTTACTATGCACATGGATGTATGAACCATGAGCCATATATTTTCTTGAGTTTCTTTATCCCTTAGAATAAAATTTCCCCCTCTACATCATTCTTTTTTCATCCACTTCTCTCTATCAATGGTACATGTTTGGTATGCCCTATGAGACCTACATTTGGGAGTATCTGTGGTATGGATGTTGGAAACCTATGTATTTGCATATTCTTTCATATATGTCTTTATTGTAGGTATGAGTTTGTGTATAATGTTTTGTACAAAAATGTATAATCTCTTGTCTAGCATGCATTAGGGAGAATTTAGGGTATTTAAAAATCCTCTAAGGGAGTTTGACCCAAATATTCCCTCAAAAAATAGAGACACAATGATTTTTTTGCAAATAAACTCCGAAATTCTCAAAGATTGCATTTTTAGAACCGACTCTTACAAGCATTCCAATTATATATAACATGATGGGGTTTCAAGGTTCGACGGGACTAGATTTTGCAAAGATTCCTTTTTTCTCTTAAAAGAATCCACTATGGTAATATTCTCTAGGCAAAAGGGAATCTTAGATGTAACTTCATTGTTCCACTTCCAAACCTTATCAATCCATATATCACCAAAAAGTTCTTGAAGAGTAGGTTCTAAAAATACAATCTTCAACAAGTTTGGAATTTATTTGTAAAAATTTTACTATGCCTCCATTTTTTGAGGAAATATTTTAGTCAAACTCCCTTAGAGGGTAATTTGGAGACCTTAAATTTCCCCTATTAATGGATGTTTGCATCCAATGAGTATTCACTATGCTTGTATATTCACATATACACATACTCTTGCTAAATAAAGGATTGGGTGGACTTGACTTCGGTGTTAGTATTCACTATGCTTGTATATTCACATATACACATACTCTTGCTAAATAAAGGATTGAGTGGACTTGACTTCGGTGTTAGTACTCTTAAATTTCCCCTAATGTGTGTTTGCATCCCATGAGTATTCACTATGCTTGTATATTCACAAATACACATACTCTTGCTAAATAAAGGAATGGTGGATTTGACTTCGCTCTTAGTACTCTTAAGCATAGTGATATTCATCAAGCATTTCAAGAACTCACTAGTAGTTTAAATATTGAACTCATTCCCACTTCCAAGTGTCTCCCTTTCCTTATGGCTAACTTTCAATTCTTTAAATCAAAATTTAGATGGCTTACAAATTATTCATCTTCTCTCTATTCTGAGATTACCATTCTATGCACATCTCTGCTAAATACATGCAAATTAATGCCTCAATCAATATGTGGCACCTTCAATAAAAAAAGTTTCTTCATTTCAGGCCTACATATCCAATCATTCTAGTTCATTGACTCATCTATTGACCTTGTTGTTAACCTCCCCAATAATATCTTTAGTGCTTGTTCACTTGACATCAAGAAATGTTATGAGTCAATCCCCCATGAGTGGTCTGAATGGCTAAAGGGCATTCTATGCACCATAATCTCTTGGTCCTTTCAATTTTCTAACTACTCTTATATTTCATTCAAAAGGTTTCCAATAGATTCCACCTATGGGTCTTGGTGCAACATAAGAAAAATTTTCTCCTTTAGCCTCCAAGATGCTATTTCAATCAATAACTAGTTGATCAATCATACTAACATCCAGTTAAATGGGAAAATCAACAAGTAAATCCAATGAATTCCTATGGGCTTATCTTGTCACCTCTATGGTGTAATTTATACTTGTTTTACTTTGAATAAATTTTTTAACAAAACTAGCAAATTAAAAAAATGGAACATCCTAAAATGGTTCTCTCATTGTTTTGGTTTTTATGATGATCTTCTTCTTATCAATGTCCCAAACCCCTTGATCTTCTTCAACACAACAAAAGAAAACAAGAAGTCTATATTTTATAGCTATCCAAAAGACTATATTTTCCTTGATTACTTTGATAGCAAGTTCACTGTAACAAATGATCATCATTACATTTTTATCTATACAACCTTTCTAAATATGAAAATAATGATATCTAAGGATGGGTATCTATTGAAAAGATTCAATAAGAAAAATCACCTCCCTTTCGAATCGATAAGGTTCATTCATAGAGGTAGTAATAGACCCTCAAACTAGGCACATAAAATCATTCTTTCACAAAATTTCCATTCATGTTTATATACTACTAACTCAATATGGGAAGTTGCATATGCAATTAAGATGACAATAAAACACTTTTGTGATAATGGGTTTGCAAAGGCGAAGACATGGAGATTAGTAACCTCCTATAGTAAAAAAAGACTTCTCAAGACTTATGTTCGACATTTATGATCTAAGGACTCTCCTCCAAGGTGTGCATAGGGGGAAACCAGTGAGTGGGGGTAGCTAACCCTATGTGGCACTATTCCACTCCTAGGTTCCCTTAGTTTGTAGGTCAGGGTGGATACTTTTATGCATGTCTCTCCTCCCATCTCTTTTACTATTTGAATATCGATTCCATGCCAATATCACACTTATACAAATGAACTAAGAACTCTTCCATAAGATCCAATGCTATAACTCATACAACTCACTTAAAACATCTAGTGAGAATAGATGTTTCCATCTAATTTATTTATAATAATAAAAAATTTAAATGACAAAATAAACAACTGATGTGCATTCTCCTATGTATACGATAAGTTTGTATGGGATGTGACCTACTATGTATATAATCACGATAGATGACTATGTTTGAGTTTATCCTATATAATTAATACTCCTAAACTTGGATGTGACTCAATAAAAATACAATTATGGGGAATATAGACTCAAAAAGGGCCCTTTTGCTCAAGAGTTAATGATTCACCTAATGACAAGAGATTTGAGGTGTGGATTAATGGGAGAAGGGGTAGTATGCATATTTTATCAACTCCCCTTTTCCCCTTATCCTTTCCACTTATAGGCTCGTCCCCATATGTCCCCTTTTATCCCCCCCCCCCCCCCCCCCCAACTTTTACCACCCCATGTTAAGCAAGTCCCACTAGGCATCGAAAAACGTGACCCAAAATTTGAAAAGTTTTCCCCCCTCCAAAAATGGCTCAACTCCCATGCCACTCCCCAACCTCTTCTTGTAACATGTATAGTCAAAGAATTTGTTTTTTGGTGTCTTTCTACAAGACATGCTTCTTCCAATTTGACTATTCTCTTACCTTCATTCCAAAAATCTTCTCAGGTTTCTATGGTCCTAGCTTCTCTCAACCATAGCCACATAGCCCCTAGCGTCTCTCAACCATAGCTACACAACACTGAGCTTCTCTCTTTCTTCCATGGTCATTCTCTTACCTCCATTCCACAAATCTTCTCATCTTTCTATTCTTACATAGCCATAGCCACACAACCCCTAGCTTCTCCCAACCATAGCCACATAACACCTAATTTCTCTCTTTCTTTTGAGCATAGCCATAGCGACATAGCCCCCATATTCTCCTAGCCATAGCCACATAGCACCCGACTTCTCTCTTTTATTCCATGGAAAATTTCTTTCTTCCATTCCACAAAATTTATCATCTTCTTGTGCTCACACAACCATAGCCACACAATCCTTCTTACTTTCATTACCATTTCAATAGCATCTACACGTCAGCAAAGATGACCATGTGATTCCATATCTATATTGTCTATGTACACAATACAAAGGATGAAAATGGCAAATGGAAAGGAGTATTGTTCAAGAAGGATTCATGGGTCTGCATGTAGCTCTCAGCAATAAGGCCTCATCAAGTTTGTCATCATGGTATGCTATAAAATCATTGGAAGGGGAGAGTGCTTGGATTTTAGGAGGCTCGAGATGGTGGTCTTGTTACATGAGTTTAACATGTGTATGGTGTGAAGGACTTGAAGCTACCTCTTGAGAATACTCAACAATTATTTCCCTTGAATTGTAAGTCAATGCTTTTATATTCTTAGCTTCTCATATGTTTTTGAGGTTTTTACTTCCTCTCTCCTGTCAAATATTTTTCTTTCAAATCTTGTTGAGGATTAGCCTTTGGGAAGCTTATCTAGGATATACAAAGCTTTGCGTGTGGATGTGGATAAGAAAATGATGATCGGAAATTCATCGCAATATCTTTTACATCACAAGATTTTCTTCTATAAGTTTATGTATATGGTGCCTACATCAATTGATTCATACGGTTCTCTTGGATTACTTGTTCATCTCTCAATTCTTTGGAATGGCCCAATTCGGATGAGTGGACGCTTAAGACATTAAAATTGTAGATCAATATATATGACATTCATAGCTCATTGATATTCAAGAGAGCTTCAAGATTAGTGGGTCGTTCATGGTTTGTACTAATTCATGTTTTTGCATATATCTTTAAAAGCACTAATGCACATTAATGTTCCTCCATGTTTATTTGTAAGGACATAATTGAGGACTTTCTTAATTTTAATTTTGAAAAAGGATGGAATGAGATGAGTGCGGGGCGCAAAGGTGACATCTTTTCGTGAAAAGTGGTGGTCTCTAGCATTACCTTTCGTTATTTGATTGTATGTTTATCATTGTACATGTGCTTCTATTACCAACATTGGATGAAAAAAATGGGCCAATGGATTTCCTTGGAGTCCACTAAAGACATGGGACAAGCATTTGATATTCAAATTTATATATTGGGTGGAATAATCAAGTCAATCATAGCAGCGAGTGATTGTTGGAGCCTCCTAAATCTGCAGGAGTATCTTGATGGGAAGCGTTCGTACTACTAAGAGCTTTAACTTCTATATTGGTGGTTGAAAGGTGAGCTTGTTTAATATTGGAAATTTTTTGTTTTGGTTGGGACACAATATTTCAGATCTTATTTACTTTTTTTGGGACAAAATATTTCAAATCTTATTTACTTTTTTTCTTTTAGATGGGCAAAAGAATGGTGAATAATTATATATTATCAAGTGCTTTGCAACAAGTAGAATTTGTGTAAAATGATGTATTGAAAATTTACGATAAAAAGATCAAGAAATTTAATTTTTAAAATCTTTATATGTATTTTAAATTCTGTAAAATTCTATACTTTGGATTGTTTTGAGGTTTTATTTTAGTTTTCTTTTCAAAGTGCTACTTAAAAAAATTTATGGACTTTTAAAAACTAAAACTTCAAGTCCATGACCTATAAAAACCATTCATTTGGCCTCATTTCATTTTTCAACTCTCCAACTACTTTTCCTCTCCCAAGCACCCTTACCCTTGCCTCCTATACCCTTCTTCGGCATGCGCATACAAAATAATAAATAAATATCCAAGGCCTCAATAAATAGGCACGACAAAATATAGGCGCCATGCCTAAGGTATGCGCCCATCAAAATATAAATGATAACTCGAATACACGCTATCCTCCGATGCTTTCCTCCACCACTGTTGCTATCTCTACACATCAACTAAAACATTCACAATCGTTACTAAAATAATACAATTAAACCAACAAAAGTGAATACCTAGCAGTCTTCAGCTACATAAATAAATCAACTGGTTAGAAATCAATCCTAACCTTAATTTATCACGAGTGCGCACTCTTAACTCATAAACGTTTATTAATTTAATATGTATTTTGCAGAATCACCTGCTATGGAATCACCCATGTACACACTAAATTAATCAAATACCCGAAAAGGATAGCCGTCCCCATCAACTTCTCGCACAAAGAATCCACTTTGTGTATGAGCCTCGGTCAACAAAGTTTACAGAATCCACCGTAAAACCTCATGGAATCCACCGTGGCACGGAATCCACCGTGAAATATGCCTCCTGGCATCATACCCCCGGGGTGGGATAGCAATTGTCCTCAATTGCTATTAGCTCAATGTGGAGCTAACAGAGTGGGGAAAGCATTTAAGTCTCTAGCATGCATCCATTGGGCTTCCTCAACAGGATGGTTTTTAAACTTGACCAAATATCTAGAATATCTACGGCCAGTTCTAGTGGTCATAAAATCAGTATCTATGATAGCTTCAGGTTCAAGTATTTCAATCTCTTCATCTAACAAAGATGGGTTTTCATAAACAAGGTGTACAGGTAATTGGCCTCTAAAGGGTCATAATAAACTAATGTGAAATGTGTTGTGAATTTTCCAGTGAGGTGGTAGTTCTAACTTGAATGCATTGTCATTGATTTTGTGAATGATTTTAAATGGTCCATAGAACCTAGGTGCTAGTTTCACAACTGGGTGTTTATCTACACTTTGTAATCTACATTTTTCTATTCTCAACCAAACATAGTCGTCAACTTTGAAATTCATGGCCCGTCTTTTCTTATTGGTTTGTTTTGTTTATGATTGCTGGGCTTTGGCAATAATGTCGATTATTTTTCTTCTTCCTGATCACAATTGGTGAACATCATTCAGTGTGTTGCATAGGGCAGATCAAACCCGCTTTCCATAATTTCTGTAACTCCTCAAACAACCCATCCCACAACTCAAATGGCATATGCCTGACTTTTTATCGCACAGGACGGCTTCTTTCCTTCAACGAAAGGAGCTATTTTATGTTAACATAAGACACAAAGGTGGATGATTTGATTTTCATCAGCACTCTGAATTCTATTTGATAAAAATGCAACGAGTATAGACAATCTATAACCATAAATCACTTCAAACGGTGCTTTCTTTGTAGATGTGTATGGTGTATTATTATATGCAAACTGCAGTAAATGCAAATGTGTGTCCTATGTCTGTGGTTTAGAAATAGTATAAGCACGTAAAAGATCTAAAATAGTATTGTTAGTGGCTTCTGTTTGTCCATTAGTTTCAGGATGAAATGCAGATGAGAAATCAATCTTTGTTCCTAGGTTAGCAAACAAAGTAATCCAAAAGTTGTTACAAAATCTAGAATCACGATCAGAAATAATAACTTTTGTAATCCATGATTAGTGAAAATAGTTTTCAAAAACAATTGTGCTGCCTGAGATGCTGTTAAAGTTTTCTTACATGGAATGAAATATGCTTGTTTACTAAACCTGTCTACTACAGTCCAAATTATATCATGGTTATCTTTAGTATTAGGTAAACCAGTAATAAAATCCATAGAAAACTGTTCCCATGGTCTTGATGGAATAGATAAAGGCATAAGTAAACCATATTGTTTACCATGATGTCTCTTAACTCTTTGACAAACCAAACATTCAGAAACAAAGTTAGATACATCAATGTCCATATGTGGCCAATAAAAATCTTCAGTCAATGTATGTAAAGTAGATATGATACCTCTATGACCTTGATATGGAGGACAATGAATCTCATTCAAAACAAAAGATCTAAATGGAACTGTAACACATAATCTCTTTTCATAAAACATGAATCCATCATTATAAGACAGTGAATCAATAGGAATCCAGTTATTTCCAAGTAATTTATTCCAATCAGATTGAAAAGTAATGTCTTGATAATAAGTATCTTTCATAGGGATTAAAGAATCAAATGATATAACAGAGATATTATGAATGGTCGGTCTTCTACTTAATGCATCGGCCACTACATTTTCTTTACCTGGTTGATATTGGATAAGGGGATGAAAACTCTGAATAAAAGTTGCCCATTTGATATGTCGATCATGTATTTAAGGTTGACTAAGTAAATGTCTAATACTTTGTTGATTAGTCTTAATCATAAACTCAGAACCCATTAAGTAATGTTTCCATTGTCTTAAAGCTTGTACCACAGCTAACAATTATTTATCATATGTGGAATATTTAAGTTCAGATGGTTTCAATTTACAGCTAGAATAGGCTATGGGATGATTATCTTGCATAAGTACGGCTCCTATTCCAGATCCGTTAGCATCAGTAACTACTAAAAAGAATGGTCTATTGAAATCAGGTAGTTGTAATACAGGAGCATGGGTTAATGCATGTTTCAATAAATCAAAAGATTTATGTTGATTATCAGACCAATGATAAACAATACCTTTCTTTAAAAGTTTAGTCAAAGGCAAAGCAAGTAATGAAAAATTTCGCACAAACTTTCTGTAAAAACTAGCAAGACTTAGAAAAGAACGTAACTCATGCACATTTTTAGGTATTGGCCAGTTCAATATTGCTTCTATCTTCTTAGGGTCAACTTTAATATCTTTTGATGACACAATATGACCTAAATATTCAATTTATGTTTGAAAGAACTCACTCTTTTCCGGATTAGCATACAATTGATTATCTTTCAACAACTTGAAAACCAAAGACAGATGTTCATAATGTTCTTTTTCATTTTTATTGAATACCAAGATATCATCAAAAAATACTATAACACAATGCTGATATTTCAAAAATATGCGATCCATCATTCTACTAAATGTAGCAGGTGTGTTAGTCAATCCAAAAGGCATCACTAAAAATTCATAATGACCAAATTGTGTTCTAAATGCAATTTTAAATATATCAGATTTATCTAATCTCACTTGATGATAACCAGATTTAAGATCTATTTTACTAAATATGGCAGAACCTTGTAGTTTATCCATAAGATCATCGACCCTAGGAATTGGATATCTATTCTTTACGGTAATCTTATTTAGGGCATGATAATCAATGCACATACGATAAGTATTATTATTCTTCTTTACCAACAAAACAGGTGCGCCAAATGGAGAACTACTAGGTCTAATCAATCCTCTATTTAATAATTCCTCAACTTGATTTTGAATTTCTTTCTGCTCTATCTGGTTATGCCTATATGGTGCTTTACAAGGTGGTTGTGTACCAGGAATTAAATCTATTTTGTGGTCTTCAAGACGTGAAGAAGGTAATCCAGGTGGTAGATCTTCAGCAAAACAATCTTTAAATTGTGCAAGGAATTCTTTATGCCTAGGGTGCATATGTTTTTCTTTAGCTTGCAATTCATTCACCCAAATTAGATAAGATTTACTACTTTTGCGTAATGCACGTTTAGCTTGAGTATGAGTAAGCAGTGGAAAAGAATTAGATGCATACATACCATACAATGTAATGTGTTTTCCTTGAAAATGAATGTTAATTGAATGCGTGGAATAATCTATATCAGGATTATGCTAATGACGCCAAGGCATACCTAAAATAATATCACTGGACTGTAATGGTACAACTAGAAAATTCCTTCTTTCAGTATATTCACCAATTTGAATTTCTAAATCATGCACCTCTTGTGTTCCATTATACTTTGTGCCTAAGAATGCTGTTTTAATGCAATAATGTGTAAGAACAGTTTGTAATTTCAATTCCTTCACTAACTTTGCAGAAATAAAATCATGTTTACTACCATCATCATGTAAAATAATCTTTTCTTTTCCATGCACTAAACATTTCATTGTCAACAAAGAATGTGGAGTTAGCATACCTAGTAAAATATCCGAAGGAGTAGTAATGTCGTCCTCATCTTCCGTAAAGTCAGGCATTTCCTCATGTTCTTCATCTTCCATTGCTCCAAGATAGTTGATATGGATAGGTGGCTTCTTCGATTGGCAATTGGTTGCTAGATGTCCAGGTTGATGGCATTTGTAACACACTATAGGTTTGTCTCTAGATACATTGTTTGCAATGGCAGGAAGTCTAGGAATATTAGGATTTGGCTGTGAAGATGGCTTAGGGTTTTGATTGGTATTCGATGGCAAAGCGGGTGGTTTTGTCCAAGACTTACGAAAAGATGATGAAGGAAATCGACTTTGATTGAATCTTCTAAATTTTGAATTGAATTGCTTAGAACCATAGTTACCATTTGCTTGAAATTGTTGTGGACGCTTGTCTCTTCCTCGAAGCTTGTCTTCAGTGTCATGAGCTAAAGAAATTGCATCTTCAAGAGTTGTAGGCTTAAACATATTGACTTCAGCGTAGTAATGCCCAAGTAATCCAAACATATACCTGCGCTTGTGAGTCTCTTCAGGTACGTCTTCAATCATGCGTAACTGGAGTAAGGCATTTCAAAAGCATTCGGTGTACTGAGAAATAGGCTCACGATCTCTTTGCTGAAGAAGGTCCCATTGCTTTATGGCTTTTTCATGGAATTGTGGAGGAAGGAAATTATGCATAAACTTCTTCTTGAAACTCTCCCAGGTAGTGGGACAATCTATACTCTTACAAACCACGGTCCACCAAAGAGATGCTCTATCCACTAAATGATTAGTAACACACTTGATTTTATCTTTTTCAACGTATGTCTCTTCATGAAAATAATCATCAAACTGACTGATGAATACAAGAACAGTTTTTCCATCTCGAGTGCCATTGAAAGTACGGAATTTGAAATTTCTTTTACTTATCTTTGTTTCTTTGCGGATGGATTGAGCTTCAAGAGTTGCATCAATGGTTTGTCGGATAAGATCTTCAGATTGTGGTTCCTCTTTGTCGGTAGTCGATCTTTGTAAATTGGCCAATTGAACTTGCAATGCTTGTCGGGCTCTTCGTTCTTCGTCCAACTGCATCATAATTAAATCCAACTTTTGTTCCACCCTAGGTTTAGGAAGATCGCCTTCAGCCATTAAATCATCCATATTTTGTTCCGTCATCCTGCAAAACTTCAAAAGACCTCACACTCTCAAAATCCAATTAGCGGGATGAGCGTAGCTCAAGATCGGGTGTACAAGGCTTATATATTTTTATTTGGATTTCACGGTCTTCGTCTTTGGCAATTGCGAGATTTGAAATCTTTGTAAAATCTGCGTTTTGACCTTCTGCGTGTGCTGAAACTGGTTCGGCAAGTCTGCGTATGCGAACAGAGTCTTCCAGGGAACAACTTTGCAGTTCGGTGCTTCTGGGCAAGAACAGTCCTTATAGGAGTTTTGGGCACAAGTCAATTCTAACTTCTAGTGACTTGCTGGACTTGCAGATACCAAAACTTATGAAACTTGAGAAACTTGAAGTTTATTGTGACTTATGACTTGCTTAACTAAGCTTAAAGCTTAGTGATATGAAGTCGTCGAATTTTAGGGGGCGGCCATTTTCTGACACCGTTTTTTTCAGGATGCTGTCGCCCTGCCGCCGAATTAAAAAAATAATGGGCTAAGCTTTTAAAAAGCTTAGCCTTGAAGCTTTTAAGCTTTATAGAAGTTATGAAACTTATCTATGAACTTCTAAGAAGACGACTTGGAGAAGAAGATGTTGGAGTGGTCCTCCGCCGTTACAGGCCGGTCCTTCGCGATCAGAGGTTGTAAACAGAGGTTCTTGACCACCAGGAATCCACCCGTATCGACCGTTCACGATGAGACTGACCGTAGAGCTCGATCGTTCCAGGAGCTCCGCCTTTGCACAAGATGGGTAGTGATTGGAAGCTCTCGATCTCAGCTTCACTCTAATACCACTGGTGCACAGATCGGATGTTGTATGCTCGCGTAGTGAATGCTGGAAGGTCCCCAAGAACAAAAGAACTCTACTTTTTGCACAAAACTCAAGGTAGAAAGCATGCATGACATGAACAAGAGACCAATTGGGTTCAATCTCCCCCCATGCCTTGTGTGAGCACTCCACAAAGCATGTATTTTATGTATTAATCATATTCAAGCTCAAATAATAGCCCAAATTACAAAATAGCACGCTTTTGGCTTTTGAGTTTGCTTTAGCACAAAATATAAATAAAGATAATGGGCGGGCGCCCAAAGAGTTAGGCATACCCAATACAATGTCCAAATACAAATATCATAATTGTGCGCCCATGCTCATACAAAATAATAAATAAATATCCAACGCCTCAATAAATAGGCGCGACAAAATATAGGCACCATGCCTAAGGTATGCGCCCATCAAAATATAAATGATAACTCGAATACACGCTATCCTCCAATGCTTTCCTCCGCCACTGCTGCTATCTCTACACATCAGCTGAAGCATTCACAATCGTTAGTAAAATAATACAATTAAACTAACAAAAGCGAATACCTAGTAGTCTTCAGCTACATAAATAAATCAACTGGTTAGAAATCAATCCTAACCTTAATTTATCACGATTGCGCATTCTTAACTCACAAACGTTTATTAATTTAATATGTATTTTGCGGAATCACCTGCTATGGAATCACCCATGTACACACTAAATTAATGAAACACCCGAAAAGGATAGGCGTCCCCATCAACTTCTTGCACAAAGAATCCACTTTGTGTATGAGCCCCGGTCAACAAAGTTTACAGAATCCACCGTAAAACCTCACGGAATCCATCGTGGCACAGAATCCACCGTGAAATATGCCTCCTGACATCATAAGATATTGTGCCATGGTCTAAGCCTACAATATTCTATCGAGTACATGAACACAAACCTATAAAATTATACCGTTGGGTTCAAGGATATTGACGAGGAATGGGTGCCATGAAATCTCCTAAAGTACATCAATGGCACAGAGGCATTTCACAAACAACTAAGTTATTTTTGTGCAAATCTCATCCTTGCCTACTTCAAGCACATCACTCCTTGGTAGGCCAAGGAGTATGGCTTTGATCAGTGTGGCACTAACTACCTCTCATGGATTGTCACTTTTGTTTTGTTACTCAATAAAGGTGAGGACCCCTCTATAGTCACAATGGATGTTGAAGAGCATGTGGGAGGTTTACTAAAGGATGTCCCTGATCCAAAGCCTTCACCAATCAACAATACTAGAGACGAAGTAGAGGCTACAAAAGAGGTAAAAGTTCTAAAACTCATGGTTAATAGAGCTATATTTGCTATTGATAGCACCTTAGGAGATGGCTTAGGTGAGCAAGAGGTCACATCATCTACCATTGATGCAAACTCTACATACATAGCATAAGCAAAGTCTTCATTAACGGCAAAGAATTTATATTTCTCCATGATGTGGAGAAATTTCTTGGAGTGAGGGAGGATGAGGTGTTGTTGATGCTGTCAATCTTCAATGACTTTTTCCTTGTGTCTAATGATTTGCCTATGGAGTACAATAACCCAAAGCTAGAAGATATAGACTGTGGACTCATAGCACTTGGAGATACCTTGGACTTGGTGGAGCATGCTAGGGTTGGCACCTAAGAGTTTGAGATAGTGCAAGCCATGTTGGTGGCATGACTCGTGCCCTTGGAAGAGTAGGAAGCCCCCTGATTCCAAGTCAAGTGTGGACTTGACCAAACCCTCAAAGGTTGCTATGGATGTTGAGTAGGAAGTAAGTGTCTCAGTAGTCCATCTAGACACTTTATTTTACTATGAATACTATTTTGAGCCAACTTCATGTCAATGTAGATTGTACTCGACATTGATGATTTTGCAAGTCACTAGAAAGGTCAAGGAGCATTTAGGAAGGATGCCTCAATAGGGCACTACATTGGCCAAATCCCCAAATTTGGTGACATAGTCATTATCCATGCCACAGTCACCCTAGATGGATGGGCTCAACTCTCTATCCTGAAGGCCTTGTCAAAAGTGTTGTGTGCATCCACCATCACCTTGAATATGCACAATGTCATTATTTTTAAAAAGAAGTTGGTGAAGCACATTTTTTGTATATTCCGGCTGGCACGAAAGAATACGATAGGCTATAGGGATTAGCAAAGCCATAGGAGCTAGCCAAGTTGCCATGCAAGAGAGCTTCAAGGCAAGGTTGTTGCTAAAGGCCAAGAAGAGACAGAAGTGGGCCCATGGGAAAATCAAGTGCCTCAAAATGGCCTAAGACTTATATTGAGCCTTCAGATTCTAAGCATAGCCCTGAAAAAAAAATACCCTTTATACTTTGTACTATAGTACAAATATATTTTTATTGAAATTTATCTCTAGATCATATTTTCTGTTTTTTTGTTCAATTGTGATAAGATTGAAGTATTTTACAAACCAACATTATGTGATATCGGTGTTAATATTTTCAGAGTACTTACAAATGTAAAAAATATAAGTTAAAAAAATTCAGTCAAAGATTTGTGATTTGAGACTAAAGTGCTTAGTTTTGGCTCAAAAACCCCAAAAATACTTTAAAAATAGTGATTTGCACAGTGTAGAATACCTTGGATGCCATGGCCCATGAATGGGCAAGATGACACTACAAGACAAACTGCTTAGTTTTAGCTCAAAAAGCCCAAAAAATGCACAAAAAAAAAAAGGTGATCTAAGCAATGTAGGATGCCCTAGATGCCATGGTGGGTGTATGAATGGGTAGGACGAAGCAGTGTAGGATCACAACATATGAATGGGCAGGACAAAGTGTTGTTCTACTGATTCACGCATCGTGGTATTTAAGGCATCTTGCATTGCTCAAATCACCTTTTTTTGTATTTTTGGGCTTTCTGAGCCAACACCAAGTACTTTGGTCTATTGTCCTGACCATTCACATATCGTGGCATCCAGTACACCCTACACTGCTCAGATCACCATTTTTTTGAAATTTTTGGGCTTTTTATGCTAAAAATAAGCACTCTGGCCTATCATTATTACCTATCAAAGTTTACAAAGTACATTGCATTGCAATGCATTACAAAAACTCTAGGCCCTTGGCAGCTCTAATCTCTCTTCCCTCTTGTCCATTTAGCTAACTACATGATATCTCTTTGTAATATTTTCGCAACAAAATATTAACAACCCTAGACCCCGTGCAAAAGCAACCCGAAGTCATCTCCCGCAACAAAGAAACACTGGCCTAAGTGCTCCATCCTTGTGCATTTACAATACCATTCCTGCGTGGTGCATATGAAACCGTGACTTGAAACCGCAAGCCACCGTAGGAACTCCCCTTCAAGGGGGGAACGAGATAATGAATTATTTGCAAATTTTTTTAGTAACTCCCTCCCCTTCACCTGTTGCATGGTGGGGAGAGGGAGTATGTGTTGGAACTCGTGGAGGGGCATGAGGAGGAGGGCATGCATCCTGCCACTTCTGTGGCCACCCTCCCCCCCTTCACCCCATATAAAACCCCCCCCCCCCCAAAGCTTGAGGGGGGCATCGTGTGTGCTGCCCGCTGCTGCCGTCGTCATCGCCAGGACTGCCACCGCCACTGCCAATGACTTCGCCATCATCATCATCATCATCATCATCATCATCCTCATCCTCATCATCATCATCATCTCCATCATCATCCTCATCATCATCATCATCTCCATCATCATCCTCTCCATCATCATCTCCAATCATCTTCTCCACATCATCTCCCTCTTTCCTCCAGAAGCTTGGGAAGCTTCTATTGAAGCTTCTCTAGGCCTTGTTCACCCGTGCCTCCCGGATTTTTGACCGTGTTCCCCAAGGCCTATTTCTCGTACCACGAGGGAGATCCCGAACTGAAGACAATTTTAGAAATCGAAAAAGGGGATCAAGGGAGAGTTTGTTGAGTCAAGATTTACTTCGTCAATGGCTCCCAAGTAAAAGTCGAGAGGAGCACACATGGGAGCTTCCATCCAAAGTACGAGAGTGGACAACACCCCGATATTGAATTCCCAGGTTTCGAATAATATTCCTGCATGGAAAGGTTGCATAAAGCATGTTTTAATTCACATAGGAAACTTAAATGCATTGGAAAATTTATATACTCGCTCGATTTACAAAGTGTAGTTGCACGACGAGTACTTGCATTTGCTTGGACTCCCATGGTCAAGGGTAGTTGCATTTTTGAACGTATGTTGTGAAGTTAAAAGATGAAATTGTGTGAAGGCATCCTTGTTGCATCTCGCAAAGGATAAGGCTTATGACACATAATGCACTTATGAAACAAATTCCTGGTTGTGACTCATGTAGAAGATAATTGTAGACGGTCATTAAATGATGTCCAAATAGTTGCAATGCATGGAAAGGATTTATGAACTTTGCAAATCGCATGCGATGATAGTTACATTCTAGGTTGGGTTAAGTGCTAAAGGAAGGATTAAATCTATGATGGATTCATGGCATCTGATCATGAAAGAATGATACACCCATGCATGGAGTTCTTTTATCAAAGTTTGAATTTGGGAAAGGATGCATCTTCATTAAAATACTAAAGCTTGAATTCGATGCGTAAAATGTAGGGTTTATAAGAATAGCTCTGAATGTCATTCAACGTCGCATAAGGCAAGGAAAATAAAAGATCACTATAGATCCTATAGTTGCATAAAGGCAAAAGGTCTATGGTCTTGAAATTGCATATTCACATGGAATGATATATTTCATACATCTTGCAATTACTTACATCTTTTAGGGAAAGTATTTGCATCTCTAAGGAAAAGATCACCTTTAATCGTAAGACAATTAGATCAATTAGGTAAATCGCATGTATTTGTGTAACTCATATGAGATTCATAAAGGCGTGAATAGTTGGCATACAACGAACACCTCAATGTGCTGGGTTAGGTTAAGTTATGTTAAAATTCTGCCTAGTATCACACTTAGGATGCCGATCTAATATTTCCGATCTCAAAGGGTCTACCCACATTCTCGAAATGTTAGGACTATCTAATCACCCATGCAAGAATGATCTAGGGTTCTCACCCTAAGAAATAGTTGACCAAATGCTAGTCCTTCGCAAGGAATTTAGGGACCCTCGGGTCAAAATGGTTATCAGCCTAGTAGGGCTAGGGTTTTGGATTGGGTTAATAGGATTCCCAAGCCCTACATCTTGATCAAAGGTATTCTTGATCAAGGAATACCGTGTGATGAGAAAAATAATCCCACAAGTTAGGTGTTGACACCTATCTCGTGCAACAAGCTGTAATGTCATATGCTTTTGTGTCTAAATCACAAAATAGTATTGCTACTCCTTAGACCAAGTTTGGCAAGTTCTAATTACAAGTCTAATTTTCTAGAAGTTGAGTAGTCTTCCTACTACAACACTCTTCCTTGGGACTGATTTACCAAGCCAAGGTAGTAAGGAATTTCCAAGAAAGCAATTGACCAACCAAGTTAGGGCGACAAGGTTGCCCAGGATGTCTATAATTTAAGGAAACCTAAGGTAGAGACAATTTGGGTCAACAGGGTATAAACCCTAACCCAAGGAAAAATGGGTAAACAAGCAACTCAGCTTACGAAACCCTTGGGATCTTGCCAAGTCGCGATTGATCCAAGATCGAATGCTGGAAGCATTCGGGAAGAAGGAATCACACCTTAGCAGTTGGTCGTACAAACGACCACTGGAATGTTCGTGATTGTACACTTAAGTGCATTGTTTGTACTTCTTTGCTCAAGGACCTAATTCAGGAAAAACAACTAATGCTCCAGGTTAAAAGCCTGGAGAGAGAGGCAGTATCAGTTACCTCCGACTGTCTGCCTGACCCTATCCAAGGGGGTTGTTAGCTGTGCCGGGTACGTGGACCAAACCCGACGCGAAAGGTCTCTCCGTGGGTGCTACTTGGAGCAGGAGGACGTTTGGGTGCAAGGGAGGCTCCGGCCGTAAATTTCTTGCCTCCGGATCCTGCACAAGAGGCTGACGTGACTCAAGATGGGATCTCGAGGCCCGCATAATAGTCAATGGGCTGAAGTTGAAATAGCGATCCCTGAGGATTGCTGGGATAGCCTTCAGGCAGGTTTATTTGATGTATTCCAAAGACTGATAAATAAATATCAAATGTTGAAAAATGAACTTTCTTGACATTGTTTTTCTGTGTTAGTGCTTAAGTTATGTGAAGGAATCAATGATTAATTTAGTTAATTAAGGAAGCTATTTTTGCTTGTCAAACTAAATGTGGTAGGTAATTAGATAACTAAAGCAACCTGAGGAAAGTGCGGTGGACGTGACTCTGGGTCCGTCCTACGATAGGGTGGTCCCGGTTGGCCGGGAACTTTTCTCAAAGGAATTGACAATGAGGTAACAATGACCTAGAATCTATAGAGCTAGAGTCTCGATTTATGTTGTTTTAGGGGAACGGAATGGGACTATGCCTTAGAGCAGAGAGATCGAGCTTTGCATCCCTCTCATTTCCCATTCTCCTTGAACCAAGTGCAGTATAAATCTGCTTCGGTCCTGATGTTTCTGCGCAAAAAGTAGTTCGTCGTCTAGGGCTCGATGCTACCTACCTCCTAGGAACTTGATTATTAGGAAAACCCTGATTCAGGTCGCAGTCCTAAGTGGGAACGGCCAGGTGCTTCCACTTCGTGGCAGACTCAAGGAGACCTAGATCGCAAACCTCGTGACATTCCTTGTGAGTATCGGGTGGCACTTTCTAGACTCTCTTCCCGATGGGCTACTAAGGCGTGTCCTACAAGTGGATTGCATGATGGTTACTTGCTTGGCATGAATCACATACAAATATATGTCCACAAAAAGGGTGATAAGGTACACTTCTATAGCTTCTTCGAGAGCCTTGATTGCAATCCCTTGCATGTAGAATTGATATCCATAAGATTGAAGGACTCTCTTCACTAAGCGTGTAAAGGATACGTTCCTTATCAGCAAGTCTGTGCTCTTTTTGTACTTGCAGATCTCCTTAAGAGCCACTAGGTAGTTCTTCCTCCGCTTTAGCCATTGCCTTGGGACTCATCTAATTATTGGACCTTGTTGTTGTTGCCTTCCTTGTGCTTGGTTGGGCTTGGGCTTGGGGCTTGGGTATGGGTTGCTTTGTAGGGGCTGGTCCTAGAGCGAAGAGGAGGGGTATTGGAGGATGTTAACCCCAGTGCAAGATAGAGAAAAAGGAAGTAAAAGAAAATTCAAGAAAATTCAAAAATAAAAAAAGGGAAGCCTGATGGAAGGAATAGGAGGAAAAAAAGCCAAAAGCACAAGGGCATCCTTAAAAGTTCAAGGCAAATGCAAAAGAGGATGCACATTTTAAAATGCAAAAGTGCCCCTAAATTTTTGTAAAAGAGCATTAGACTCCCTCCTATGCAACTTGTAATGTGTAGACATGCATAGGTGAAGGGACATTATAAATAGAAGAGAATAGGAAAAGAGGACCTAGGTAAGATGGGTGATCATTTAAAAAAGGGGATGGGTGCCCAAAAGGGATTAGGGCATGTATAAAAGCCAAAAAGTGAATAGAGAAGCTCATTCTTGGTGTGTGGCAAAAAGCAACTCTCCTCTTCTTCTTCTCTTCTTCTCTTCTCCTTATTCTTGCTCTTATGCTTGAGAGAGTGAGTGAGGGAGTGTGAGAGAGTGAGGAAGTGAGTGTGTGAGGGTGTGAGGGTGAGGGACGATGGTGGAGAAGCTCTCCATCTTCTCCTCTCTTCTTCTTCTTTTCCTTTCTTCTTCTCATCTCTTTTTTCATGTGGCTATGGAGCATGGAGCTTGAAGGCAGAGGATTGGGGTTGCTTGAGCCTGCATCTCAGATCATGGAGCTACCAAAAGATTTGAGAGAGAAGGGTACTCAATCGGGCATGGAGGTAAACTCACTATACTCGTAGGGTAGAGGGTGCACACGGCTACGTTAGAGGGTCCATGGGTCTTAGCGATAGAGCAAAGAGCTCCAAGATTTTGGTTTCATTGCCGAGACTAATGGATTTGAGCCTGTGCGTGAATCAAGCATTGGAGTAGGGTTTTCCCTGAAACCGGTGCTTGAGGTAGATAGATAGGAAGAAAGGGCATTTGATCTTCATTGCGAGTAAGGGTTTTGGATTCTTGAAGTGTAGATAGGTCGGTTTTATTAGTATCAATATTTGCTTGTGATTTGTAGGCATTTGTAGGGATTTAGATAGGAAAGATAAGGGAAGAAAAAAGAAAAACAATGCAGGGTTTGGTTGTAACAGCAAGCCTAAATCAAGGTGCAAAAGAGGAAAACGGGGTTGGAATTCAGAAAGAAAGATAAGGGGGGCATTGAAGAAGTGCTGGAAAGGGGGTTTAAAACCCTGAGAAAGGGAGAGAGAGCTCATTTTTACTTGCAGGTGAGAGAGAGAGAGAGAGAGAGAGAGAGAGAGAGAGAGAGAGAGAGAGAGAGAAAGAGAGAGAGAGAGAGAGAGAGAGAGAGAGAGAGAGAGAGAGAGAGAGAGAGTTTATAAGTTGCTACATGAGACCAAGGGAGTGGAAAACGCATCGATTTGCATGATTCGAGTGCATACGATGCTTATAGGTGAGCCACCTTAGTTGTTTATATCCCATTAATTGTCTCTAGAGCTTGTAGGACCCTGGGGTTGGAAATCAACTTGCCCAAATGAATCAAATTTGAGTCGTGCTGTGCATTCATGCAGACGGGATCAGACAATTCAATTCCTAGAATCAGATGGTCAGATTGGCCAGGAGCATCTGATTCTTAAAAATCAAAATCAAACTAGATCTCTCTGTGTCCAATCAGACATCGATCGAAAAATTAGACATCAAGAATCAGAACCAAATCGGATTGGATGCCAAAACCAAATCAGACATCAAAAATTGGATGCCCAATTTTAGGAATCAAACAGGAACTGTCAAGGTCGGATAGCTAATCAAAACCTTATTTTGACGTGCTCTAACTTAACCAAACCCAAATAGGGGCCAAACCTTAATTGTGGGACACCCCAATGCGCTCCCAAGCAAGTACATATAGGACAAAGTGCGGATTCTCCTAGAGATTTTTCACCCGACAGTCTAGGAGTGATTGCAATTTCTAACCACGCCCAATAGAGACCTTGAGCAGACTAAGAGGGGCGACCACAATATGTGCCTCTATTAGAGCCACATTGGACCAAATCCAAATGAAGGGGGGAGTGAGACTTGCATCAAATTTTCTACATTCGCACATCGTAATATTTAATCACTTGAAATGCATATGCAAAGTTGAAAGCATGATTTATCATGGTGCACAACCAAGAGCACTATTCACAAGGAAGTTTCTTTAATTAGAGGATTCTTTAGAATAACAAGGAACTCATACAAGATACTGTAAAATGAACAAACCTACCATTAGGAGAAGATCCGAGGCTTTTGAGCAGGAGACGAGAGGAGCCAAACCACTTAGAGAAAAAGAGGAACAAGACCATTAGGGACTTGACGTTGCTTGACTTGATTAACTTGATCGAGACCTTAGTGGCTCAAGAAACAATCGATATTTCTTTGTGCAGATAAAGGCACCAAAATGTGCTCGTCATAGAAACATATTTTGTATAATGATCCATTGCAAATGTAATTATTGTCCAAAAGTTATCTATGAAGCAAGGTAAAAGCAATGTGTAGTCTAAAGGCTCACATTAAAAAAATGTTGAAAGGAAAAGAAAGCTCAACACCTTTTGTCTCATGCTAAAATGAGAGACCCTTTAGACCTTAGTCTATGTATACATTTTGAATTTCATAATATCAAGAAAATGAGACAGGTGATTTGAAGAGGTGGGAGGTTGAGGTGGTTACAACCTCTCTCTTCCTTTATCTTCTAATGTCACACTTCATTTCCCTCTCTCCCCCATTTTGGCACAACACTTGCCTTCTTGTTCTTGTCTCTTTCTCTTATGCTTCATGTTCATTTTCATAGAGAGTGAGGAAAATGAAGAGGTTAAGGATGGTTTGGATCTCTCAATCTCTTGTGTGCATCTTTCTTGTGTGTTTTGAGGATATGGTTCTTGGTGAAGGAGTGTTTTCTCGCAATTTTTCATGGCCAGCAAGCTACTTGCAGCCTCTCTTGGCCAGTTCATGGTTCTCTTTGTGCCGTGGTAGGGTGTTGTTCATTTGGTGCACTGACCAGGAAGAGGTGGTTATGAAATCTGCAAGAAGGCATATTTTGAAGCATGAAGAACTTCAATGGAGAAGGTCCCATTCTCAAAGGGAAAATGGGATTGTAGTTTTATAATTTCAAAGAGAGGTTCAATGGAGGAAGATGTTCGTGTAGTTCGTGCCTTTCTTTCAACAAATCAACTCATACTATCCCCTACTAGCACTAGTGTTGTCACGACATCTAATTTCAAAGCTTTCTCTAGTGAGATTTGGAAATTGGATGAGAATGTAAGATAGTCTTGATGTTGTGTTGTCACGACATCTAATTTCAAAGCTTTCTCTAGTGAGATTTGGAAATCGGATGAGAATGTAAGATAGTCTTGATGGTCTCTGTGTGGTCAGTTGTTGTGACTCCATCGGGCTTTACTAGCACGAGGGGTTCTATAATAGCCTGATGCGATGTGGAAGAGGAAGCGATGGAGATGATGACACAAGTGATGACCTATGTATACCACAGAATGAGGCTTTTCCATGACTACCTCAAATGATTTCGATTTTGAAACTATTGGGACTTTCATCAAAGTAGCATGATAAAGCCTCAACCTATCCTTAGTGCTACATGGTGGACGATGGACCACTGCAACGCTTGCCAGAACCTTCCAATTTGTGATGCACCTCTTGTCAATTCAATGGCAGCAATACACCAACGCGCACCTTGACTGAGTGCCATGAACATCGTCTTCCTTCACACACATCCTCATCTTGCACGTGGTAGCTCTTCAACCTTATCTCAATTTGCAATTTTTTCTGTTTTAATCCTTTCAATCTATAATACTATAAAGCAAAGGTTTTAATGTTGGGGGTAAAGGCGCCTCTGCCTAGCCACCCGTGTATTACTACACTTTACTACATTGACAGTACCTGCCACTGCACACTACAGGTAGCGGGTGCCCATCATAGTCACTTATTATTTATTATTTTAGTGACAGTTTGAATAAAGGAAGGCCCGACCGCACATTGTGGTTGTTGGAGTCCCCACTTTGATTTTCACTCTCTCTCTTGCTCTTGCTCTTGCTCTCCATCCGCCATAGCTCTCATTGCCAAGCTTCTTCCTCCTGGGTTCTACTTCCCTTTCAATTGGTATCAGAGTAAAGGCATTGGAGCTTGCTTGGCATTCTCTTCAGGCTCGAATTTGAAGAGCTTCAACGTGAGCTTCAATGGCAGCCATGGCACCTTCATTTGCAAGTATGTTTTGATCTCCCGCCTCCTCCCCGAGCTTTTAGACTTCAATTGGCACCTTTCTGGGCTGCATCAGAGTCCCCTCAACATTGCCAAGTGCTCCAGAGCACTATTGAAGACCCCCTAGCCCCCAGGAACAGCCAGCACAAAATGCGGCACATTTTTATGGGGCTAGGCTGATCTGCTCCTGGCATTTCCAGCTTCTTCCTTGCCTTCCCAGTACTCTTGGCAATATTTCTGATCATTGTTGGACTCCCCGACATTAGCTTTTGGCTTCCAGTGATCGATTCGAGTGCTTCCTGGCATTTCCAACTTCTTCATTGGCTTCTCGACACCCTTGGCAATATTTTCGATCATTGTTGGACTCCTCGGCATTATCTTTTGGCTCCGAGTGATCAATTCGAGTGCTTCCCCCTTTAGCCATTGTTGTATACACAGTCCCAGGATTGTCAAAACATGGTAGCACTTGACATTTACTGTTTGATGCTTCTTGGCATTACCCGTTTGATGCCTATTAATGCCTGATAATGCCTGGATGTTATGGGATGCTATGTATATGCTTTGGGACTGATTTGGAGTAGATTTGGGCACCGTTTGAGCTTCATTTAACAGTAAATATGCTGTTGTATTATAGTGGAGTGAAGCTTATTTACTTGGTGTATGCATTGGTTCTTGGATCCGTGGTGCTTACTGGAGATTTGGATGATCATATCGATGTATTTGGAGACTGTCAAATGCTTCTTTTTGGTTTCGGAATGCTTTTGAGCTTGGATTAGGCTCTGCCTTGGTCGTCATTCACTGGCATTTGACTTTAGTTGATGCTTTGGACCAGTTTATGCCTATTGTCACTGCTTGACATTTAGGCTTCTTGCATTTATGCTTTGGTCAAATATGGATGCCACTTGGTTTGCCCATTCTTGACAGTCACTTGGAGCTTCGTCTTCATATGTATTTGAGCATTTTGGACCTACTAAGCATTACATTTGGTTGTCAATTACATGCTCTTTGAATGCTTTCAGGCTTATGCTTTGCGGGTTTGAGATAGCTTGGGATTTATGCTCCGGATGTACCCTACTGGGATTTGGCATGTCTGATGCTATGTACTCAATGCATTAGAGTGTTGCTTGCTCTCTTTGCATCTGACTTTACTTCTAGTGGGAGCCCCATTGATATATTCGGATGTACACAGAGTCTTACTTACACTTGACTTGAGCTTGTGGGATAGTTACATGCATTTACTCTCTTGAGAGCTTTATGTCTACAGTTAGTCTGTAGTGGGCTGATTTGATATGCCTATTGGGTAGGCACCTATCTCTATCACAGATTTTTCAGTTGTGTATGCATCTTGGATGGTTATGCATTGAGCTTCTTGCTCTATCAGTTGTGCTTGTGCTTGGTCTCTTCTCTTACCCTGAGACCCATTACATGCATGACTTCTAGACCTATGAGATGTCTCTTGCCTAACAGGTTATTGGTTTGACACTTCTTGGTACCTTCTTGCCCCTTGACACTCATTGTTGGATGTATCTTGGTACCTGGCAGTTGCAGTGACATATGTACCAGTGATTTCTTCACTTTGGGACAATTTTACATACTATTGTCATTTATTCCAGCAAGTTGAAATATGCAAATCTTGAGCACTTCTATGAGGGTAATGCTTACTGTTTGATGTTATTTATTAGATATGATCAATGCCCCACCCTCATTAGTGCTACCAATGATCCATGGTGCTCAAAATTGTAAGGCCCCCATTATGAGGAGAAGCCAAATGTGAGCCCGGACATTGGTTGAGTCTTGACTTGTATATCAGATGAGGTCTATGTGATCGGATGGCAAAAAGGTGACCGTTGTGGGTCTAATATTTGGGTTAGACAAAGTGGTTAAGCTGGTAGCAACTTGAGGCACATTGCATCGAGTTGCAGGGTAAGGGAGTTAAAAGGGGCCCCTATTGTGGGGTTCGGGGGCCACAGAAGCGGCCCCTGGCTGGGAGGTCACAGGGGGGCCAGCAGCCCCCCTGGTAGGGGTCCGAGGGCAGTGCCCCTAGCCCGATGGTAAAGGGAATATTCCCTGGCCAACTAGTGGAGGCTTATATGGTAGGTCGGTCAGGCCAACCTAACGGCCTTCGCAGGCTATAAAAGCTAAACCCCTTCACAGCCATCTTTTACACTCATCTTTCACCCAGTCAGAGTTGTTGTTCCAACTAGCCTTAAGCTCTTCATCTATCTTCTGTCTAGATCGCCAACTAAGCTTCACACAGTGGAAGCGTACGGGTGGACAGAGCCATCTTTGTATCAATTGTTTGGAGTTAAAGAATTTACTGATTCTCCTCTTATCTATTATGTACTCTCTATCTCTTTCTCAGATTCTGTTTGCTGTGCCATGTAATATTTTACATTATCTTGGTCATATTTGGTGGATAGGTGGTTCTCTTGGTGATATCCACTCTTTCAGCTAGTTTTAACAGCGATTTTAGTACATTTTTTGCTAATTACAACAACCTGCAATTTTGCTTTTTTGCATCGATTTGGGACAGTATGACTGGTCATCTGAAAGACACAGCTCTCTTTAACATTGCCAAGTTGGATGGTACCAACTATGGGTATTGGAAGTCCCAGATATGGTAGGTTTTGGTGCGAAAGTTGCAGATTAAACCCTTGCATTTCAAGGGTGTTAAACCCGAGGATATGGTTGATGATGTTTGGATGGAAGTTGATGAGCTATGCAAGTCTACCATTATCTCGTCACTCTCAAAACAGGTCCATCATAATGTTGTTGAAGATGAGAATCAGAGTGCATGGGATTTATGGGAGAAGATTCAGGAGCTTTATGTGCAGTAGAGTCCTGCATCCCAGATGTATTGGCTAAAGCAGTTAATGGACCTTTGCATGAAGGAGGTGACATCCCTATCATCTCATTTCAGTCAGTTTCATGCTATCATGAAGAATCTGTTGCCACAAGATATTGAGTTTAAAGAAAACTTGCACCCCTTGCTTCTTCTTGGCACCTTGCTTGAATCATGGGATGTCTTCCGTACTGCCATATGCATGAACAAGCTTGATGGGCTAAAAATCAAAGATGTTGAGAGTGCTTTATTAATTGAGGAAATCAATAGGAGAAACAATGATGCTTCCCACTCTTCACATGCATTGACAGTTAGAGGTGGCAGACATGGCAAGCATGATAATGATCATAAGGGCAAGGACTCCCAGAAGTCTAGGTCCAAGTGACATGGTCGCAGTAAGTCTTGTGGATGGAAGTTTGATCGTACCTATCATTATTGTGGGAAAGCAGGACATATTAGGCCGCAGTACCATAAGATGCACGATGATAAGCGCAAGGAAAAGGGAAAAGAGAAAGTGCAGGAAAAGTCTTCTGAGTGTAGTATTGTACCTACAAAGTCTAGTGTGAAGATAGAAGAGGTTAATGTCATTCATGCCACAGATTCAGATGAAGATTACTACTTGCACCTTCTTCATGCAATGCCTTACACGCTTCTGAGATACATTCTATGTATGCACAGTGCCGGTTTTGGATTCGGGTACGTCATTTCATGTGACACCCTGTAGAGATTGGTTTCATACCTATCGTACCATCTCTGGTTCTATGTGTCTTGGTGATGACAGGTCTCTTGACATTGTGGGCATTGGAGATGTTAGGTTGCAGTTTCCTTGTGGCAGTTCTTTTGTTTTGCATGATGTACGCCATGTACCTGTGTTAACTCACAGCCTTATGTCAGATGGACAGCTTGATGATGCAGGGTATTTTATGTGTTTTGAGACTCTACCTGGAGGATTACTCATGGCAGGCTTGTGCTTGCAAGAGGTGCTAAGTTTGGCAATAGCAGTGGTATTGACTTTTAGGTTGCAGAGGAACTATGGGCAGGTAAGCCCATAGTTCATTGACTTTTAGATTGTGGAGGAACTATGGGCATGCAAGCCCCCTTCTTATGATCATTTGCATGTCTTTGGATGTGAGGCATTCTGCCATGTGCCCAAGGACAAACGCAATAAGCTGGATCCTAAAAGTGTCAAATGCATTTTCATTGGCTATGGAGATGCAGGAGAGATGGGTTACCGTCTATGGGATCCGTAAGCATGAAAAGTGATCCGCAACCATGATGTCATCTTTCATGAGGATAAAATGCATATGCAGCCTAAGAAAGTGGTTGAGATATGCAGAGTTATTTTTCAGGAGGAGCCACCTCCTCCCGTTCAGTCTGCTCCACGGCCAGCTAGACAGGATGTTGGTCATGCAGTAGAGCCTGGGTTGAGGCATTCTACTAGAGATAGATGACCTCCTGACCATTTTGTGCCCTCTATGAATTATGTACTGGTTACAGATGCATGAGAGCCTCTCACTTATAATGAGGCTATGCATAGGGGTGATTGTCACTGAGAGGACTATGCAGTCTGAGCTTGACTCATTGCATAAGAATCACACTTGGGATTTGGTTTCCTTGCCTCAGGGTAAGAAGGCTTTGCCATGCAAGTGGGTGTACAAGCTGAAAAGTACCCATGGACACCCCAAGCTGGCATACAAGGCTCGATTGGTTGCTAAGGGTTTTAAGTAGGAGCATGGTGTTGACTTTGATGAAGTCTTTTCTCCTATGGTCAAGATGACCACCCTACGCTTAGTCTTGGCCTTGGTTGCACAGATTGGCCTGAACTTGTACTAGATGGATGTCAAGACGGCCTTTTCACATGGGGACTTGCATGATGAGATTTACATAGAGTAGCCCAAGGGCTTTGCAGATGCTGGCAGGGAACACCTAGTGTGCAAGCTAAAGAAGAGTCTATATGGCTTGAAGCAGGCACCTAGGGAATGGTACCATAATTTTGATGCATTCATAGGGCTATAGCTATAGTGCTATGGATCCGTGCTTGTACACCCAGAAAGCCCGTTACGGTTCTTTACTGATTTTGGTACTCTATGTGGATGACATGCTTTTAGTAGGGACAGCTCATGAGGAGCTAGATGCTCTTAAGGCTCAGCTCAAGAAGAGATTTAAGATGAAAGATATGGGACATGCCTCTCATATACTTGGTATGCGCATTACGCATGACAAATATCAAGGACTACTCTATCTGTCACATAGGGAGTACATTCATAAAGTCCTTGAGTGCTTCCGCATGCAGGATGTTAAGCCTATTGGCTGTCCATTACCCTCTCAAGTGAAGGTTTCACAGGCTGATTGTCTGCAGACAGATGAGTAGAGGGCCGAGATGGCCAAGATTCCCTATGCATCCTCCGTGGGCAGTCTTATGTATGCCATGATAGCCACCCGTCCAGATATTGCTTTTGTAGTCGGGGTTATGGCACATTATACGGCTACACCTGGCAAGAAACATTGGGATGTTGTGAAGGGTATCATGAGGTACCTGAAGGGCATAGCAGATATGTGTATTTGCTATGGCAGTTAGGATATAGGAGTTGTGGCGTACACTGACTCTGATTATGCAAGACATTTAGATAGTAGAAAGTCCACTTGTGGCTATGTGTTCACTTAGCTGGAGGGGCTATCTCTTGGATGTCCAGGGCGCAGAAGTGTACAACTCTTTCTACTACAGAGGCCGAGTATATTGTAGCCACAGAGGCTTGCAAGGAGGCTATCTGGTTAGGCCGTTTGATTATAGACCTTGTTATGACAGATGCTATGTCTACATTGCATTCAGATTCTATGAGTGCCATTCAGTTGGCCAAGAATCTGGTCTTCCATGCGAAGACGAAACATATTGAGGTGAGGTATCACTTCATTCGCGAGGTCGTTGAGGACAGGTCTGTTGACCTTGTTGACTGAGCAGAATCCTGCAGACTTGCTCAGAAGAGCCTCTCTATAGAGTGCTTTGCCTTCCTCAGGAGATTGATGGGCATTGGATGAGATGACGTCTTTTTCCTCATCCTGTTGTACAAGTGTACATGTTGTACTGTCTTTTCTTTTTCTCTCTCACTGGGGTAGATTCGCCTTTAAGTGGGAGGTTGTTGGAGGTAAAGGTGCCTCTGCCTAGCCACCTGTGTATTACTACACTTTACTACACTGATAGTACCCGCCACTGCACACTGCAGGTAGCGACCGCCCGTCATAGTCACTTATTATTTATTCTTTTAGTGACAGTTTGAATAAAGGAAGGCCCGACCACACATTGTGGTTATTGGAGTTCCCACTTTGAGTTTCACTCTCTCTCTTGCTCTTTCTCTCCATCCGCTATAGCTCTCACCGCCAAGCTTCTTTCTCCTGGGTTCTTCTTCCCTTTCATTTAAACATTTCATAAACATAACATTCTCTATGGCTTATTCACATGCATTCTTTTTTCTATCGTGACCTTTCACCAATATCATCCTACTCCAATTACACAAGACTTTTTCATGTTCTTTTAGTTGTATTTTCAATAAAACCTACCTTCCCTTCTCCTTTTATCTATTTTTTGGGCGGGAGAACTCCAACATAATATCTCTCGTAAGGGGGCATTCCCATGTGATATCTTTTTTGGGTTTTTAAAAAAATGGGCTTCATGGTGTGGTTATTGTTTCTTTCCTATCTAGAGCATGATGTTGACCTTGTGTTCAATTTGTTGGAAAGCCCTATCCTTTGTTATCTACATGTGATTTTTTTTTTTGTGTGCTTTCAAACCTAGGCTTTATAACCTAGCTGTGTCTTTCTTTTTGTGTGTTGTTTCCTTTCCCTATCCAATGGTGAAGAAAAGAATATCAAAGATGAAAATGAAAATTTTTGCTAGAGCTCATCATTGTTCTTCTTCAAATTTGTTCGTGGGTACGCTTCACACTTAAGCATGGGAGGAATGATAACCAGGAAATTTGTGCAAATAAAGGCACCAAAATATGCTTGTCATAGAAACATCTTTTGTATAATGATCCATTGGAAATGTAATTCCTGTCCAAAAATTGTCTATGAAGCAATGTAAAAATAATGTATAGTTTAAAGACTCACATTAAAAAAATATTGGAAGGAAAAGAAAGGTCAACACCTTTTGTCTCATGCTAAAATGAGAGGTCCTTTAGACCTTAGACTATGTATACATTTTGAAATTCATAATATCAAGAAAAGGAGACTTGTCGGGTGATTTGAAGAGGTGGGAGGTTGAGGTGGTTAGAACCTCTCTCTTCCTTTATCTTCTCATGTCACGATTCATTTCTCTCTCCCCTCCATTTTGGTACAACACTTGCCTTCTTGTTCTTGTCTCTTTCTCTTATACTCATGCTCATTTTCATGGAAAGTGAGGAAGAAGAAGAGGGTGAGGATGGCTTGGATCTCTCAATCTCTTGTGTGCCTCTTTCTTGTGTGTTTTGAGGATATGGTTCTTGGTGGAGTGTTTTCTCATAGGTTTTCATGGCCAGCAAGCTATTTGCAGCCTCTCTTGACCAGTTCGTGGTTCTCTTTGTGCCGTGGCATGGTACTCTTCACCAATCATGAAAATGATGAGCTTGACGTGGGAGATTTCCCAGTTGATATCTTGCAGATGATCAATTGATATGACTTGAAAAACCAAGATGGAAAATCGTGGTAGGCTAGTTGAGGACTCCATAGTTGACCTTGAGGGAGAGCAAAATTGGCAAGGAAAGCACTTCAAGGCATAGTTGCTTACAATCAAGAATAGAGGGCGCAAAGGCTAGGGCAAGAAATAAAAATGTGAGAGATCCAACGCATCTTAGCACTTGCTAACCGAAATAGGATAGGACCCAATGCAGAGAGGGAGAGGGCGCTAGAAGCTGACCTTGCACTAAGTGAGCTTCTCACGAAGTGACTCTTAGATAACACAACTACAAAGTAGAGTGGAGTAGCCCTAGCAACTCTATTGCTAGTAGGACTAGGAGTCACTCCAAATTCGATCCAAACAAAGATACCTGTAGTAGTTGCTAAGCAACTCAACAAGTATCAACTCGATAATGACCCATATATCTTCATAGAGCATTTCGAGTAGGTATGCGAGGTAAATGTCTTGACGGACCTTGCTCAATGTTGTTAAAATACGCGAGATCTAGAGCATGGCAGATGCTGAAGCTATGGAGGTTGAAAGAGAAAGAAGAAACTCATGTAGACATTGACCTTGACAAATAAAAATTGTCACACAAGTGAATTAGGTTCCAAGATTGAGACGGACTCATAAACACAATCTTGTGTATTGAGAGTGACAAGACACTTTACTAGAAAGAAAAGAGTACTATCATTATATTAGAAAAAGAGTGCAAGTACAATGCTTTATAGGAATTGAGTGGTGGTACTTTCTCCTACTATGCATATGGGATTCTCATCTGGAGCCCTCACTGCTCCTCACAAAGGGACTGAAGTAGGTGTGATTGCAAATATCTCAACACCCCTTCTCAATCACAACCAGAAGTACAAAGCGTATAGAGGCTTTATGGAGCCCCAAGAGGAACACCAAGGAAAAGGAATTCTCTTGCAAGAAAATCTATCTTGTAACATCAACAAGCTTTTATTTCATTCTTTTGATCATCAAAACAAAGAAAACAGCAATTCTTCACGCAACATCATAGTAGATTTCTCCCACAGATTTGATATAATCAACCATAATCTTCAACATCTTCATAGAATCCATCAATATAACAAAGAACACAAAAGAATACACCATCTTTGAATGGAAATCAATCACATAATATTCATCTTCAATGTCTTCATAGTTCTCTCTCTCAATCTCTCACACACAATTACACTGTTTTGATAGAATTGACTATCTCTGGCTCTCTCTCTCTCTCTCCATCAATAATACATCATCTCCTCACTACAATGCTCTCATAATAAACCTGAATAATCCTTCTTAGATCGTGGATGCACCTTCTAAGAGGTATGTTTGATATGAAGAGTCACCAGAGCCACTACAGTGTCTTTTCACAGCTCACTACTGTCACTGTCACTTAGTCTTCTCTTCAGTCTTCAGTAGCTGTTTCTTCCACTTGTTTTAGCTCTTTTGAACTTAGATTCATCATTTCCAAAGGTTAGAAAACTTTCCCAAAGTCACACATACATTCTACATAACACTTACAGAAGGTCTACAGAACAGTTACAGTATAGCACCAGAACAGCTACAGTACAGTTACAGTACAGAGACAGAGCAGAGACAAAGGCTCTACAAAGGGTCTACACAAGGTCATCAGAACCTCATAACTCATACTCAAACCATTCCATGCTATCAAAAACTATTCAATAAGCTTTTAAAAGATCACAATCTTCATCAATCATCAATCCATGCTTCATATAGAAGACAATCAGAACAAAACAGAAGCTATAAAGAAGGTATACAGAACCAATTAGAAGCTATCCGAACATCATAGAGCTTCATATCTCCACTGAGAATCATCATGAACTTTCAAAACATAATCAATATCATCCAAAACACTCTCAAATACTTCCATTAACAACCAGACATCACTCTAGATCCATAAAAAACAATCATTTAGACCTCAAAAACAACAAAAAACAGTCAAAAATTCAGTCTTTTTCCACTCTCAACATATCCCCACACTTAGAAAGGAAGCGTCCTCGCGACCTAAGGAAAAGAAGAATATAAGCTCATTGAAGAGCTCAATTTTATCTTCTGTCAGATATTCAATAATCTCTCCAAAACATGACCCCGACTTATCACCTATATCTGATAGAAAAAACTACTAAAGGAAAACTCCCATTATTCATTAAGTCATCTGATGCCTTATATGAAAATATTTGAAGGGAGAAATGAGTGGAAAAAGGGCAGGGGGTGGGTGGAATTTTTGAGAATTTTTTAATTTTTTTTTGTATTTTTAACTAATTTTAAATGAATTTTATGCATTGTGTAGGTAATTTTGAATGAATGATCAAATATTTAATTTTCTGGAATTTTGGTTGTTGAAATTTCCACCTGAAAAATTTTCCAAAAATTTGCAAAAATAGTGGAAAATTTATAGAATTTTTTTGGTGATTTTTCTGAGTTGAAATGATTTTGGAAATTTACTAAATCAATTAAATTATGTAAATCAGGTTAGGTTGGTAAGTAGGGTCAAATCAAGTCAACTAAGTCTTGTTAGTCTGGTTAAGTCAAGTAAGTCAGACTAAGTCAAGTCAGGTTAGTCAAGGGGGATTAGGTTAGTCTGGGTTAGTCTAGGGTTGACTAAGTCAATTAGGTTAGTCTGGGGTCAGTCTAGGTTAGTTAAGTTAGGCTAGGTAAGTTCTAACTAACCTAGGTTAGACTAACTAACCTAGGGTTAGTTAGTAGGGTGGGGACTAACCTGAGGTAGGTTAGTTAACTAACTATAGTTAGGTTAGGGTTAACCTAACACTAGTGAGGTTAGTTTTTAACCTAAGTCTAGTTAGGTTAGGGTTAACCTAACCCTAAGTAGGTTAGTTTTTAACCTAAGTCTAGTTAGGTTAGTTGACTCTAGGTAGGTTAGTGTAACTGAAGTTAGGTTAGTTCAACCAGAATTAGGTTAGTTTAACCTAAGTTAGGTTAGGTTAACCAAAAGTAGGTTAGTGGCCAACCTGGCAGTTAGGAGGAGGAGGAGGAGGAGGAGAATCTGCTCGTGGAGGAGGTGATGGGGGAGGAGGTGGTGGAGTAGGAGGAGGATGGGGAGGAAGGGGAGGAGGAGAATCCACTAGTGGAGGGCGCCGGGATGGGCGCTACGGGCTGCTGCTGGAAAGGGCGATGCGCTGCTAGACAAGAGGACAAGCCGCCGCGGGTGGAGTGTCAGGCCGCCAGGAGTGGAGGAGGCCGTCATACAGGAGGACATGCTGCCAGGAGAGGAGGAGGCCGCCGTGCAGGGCGTGAAGGCTGCTAGGAGTGACGCAGGCGGTGCTGAGGGAGAAGAGGTGGAGGAAGGAGGGAGAAGAGGTTGAGGAAGAAGGAGGGAGAAGAGGTGGAGGGAAGAAGAAGAAGAAGAAAAAAAAGAAGAAGAAGAAAAAGAAGGAGAAGCAGGAGAGGAGGAAGGGGAGGGAAGAGGAGGAGGAAGGAGAAACCAACGGACAGGTACATGGAGTTTTTTTTTTTCCTTTTCTTTTTCATTTTTTTTCTGATTTTTTTAAAAAATATGGATTTTCCTTTTTGTGTATGTGTGTGTTTTTTTTCTTTTTTTTGTTTTTTTGTTTTGCTTCTTTCTTTTTTTAAAAGTGAGATTTTTTTATTGAAATTGTATGTATAGTGTATTTAATTTTTTTTCTTTTGATATTAAATAATGAAAAAAATAAGAAAAGAACACATCCTCGGCCCATGCGCATGTGCGGGTAGGGGTAAAAAAATTTGCAATGACGGGTTCAAACGGACAGGGACAGGGATGCGTGAGCCACGAACGCCACGGGGCGTCCCGAGGCGTGGAAACCCAAAAACAGGCGTGTTCACGCACAAGGCAAGAAACATGGTTAACGAAAAAAATACATAAAAATTAATAAAATCCAAACCGTTTGTCGAAACAAAAATCCGTAAAAAGGGAAAATGGCCCGGGAGACGAGGGAAAAATGTTGGAAACATGCAACACCAGTTTCGGGAATAAATCAGGGTGTCCACATGGAAAAAACACAAAAAAAAACCCAAAAACACATACGGGCATTAATATCAGAAAATTTGCACATTGGAATGAAGTATGGAAAGAAGGAAAAGTGTGTAGAACAATGTATCCAACAACCTATCATGTCAAAACACAGTTCCGATCGAGATAGGACACGTTCACATGGGAAAAACCCCGAACATGGACTTGGAAATTAATACATGAAGAACCATGCATCGAAATAGCAGGTGATAAAAAGGAAAAATGTCTAAAAAAAAGAAATTCATAGGACTAGCACATCAAAGCTCCGTTTGGGGAAAATTAGGAAGGGTTCACATGGGAAAAACACGAAAAATGCATTTAAAAATGCTCGAAAAAATTAATAGCTAAAAATCCGGCAGTCAAAAGAGGGGGGAGGGAAAAAGAAAAGTGGGGGAAAGACTGCAGGACACGACTGTCAAATCAAATTGGAATTCCGGTGAAAATAGGGCAAGTTCACATGGAAAAATGTAAAAAATAGGCATGAAAAAGGTCCGCAAACCCGCAAATATTAATAACGGGTGAACCATGCATCAAAATGACATGGAGTAAAAAGGAAAAATTAATAAAGACGCGTTCACATGGAAAATTATCAAATTTATAGGAATCGTTTCAAAAATTAATAACTTGAGAACCGTTTGTCAAAACAGGGGTTGCTAAAAATGAAAAATAGGCAGTTCGAAGGGACGAACAATGCTGTAAGGTTAGATTGAGTTTTTGGTGAACATAAGATCTGTTCGTATGAAAGAAGCGCAAAACCCAGAATAAGGACAAACAATCAAGGAACAACCCCTAGGACAGGGTGAAATAAAACGAAAGGGTGGGAAAGGGACCCCATTAGGGTAAAATGAAATCACGGCATAGATGCATGATTAGAACAAGGTATATGCATGGGGGTATGCAATATGGACGCGCAGGGACGTGTCCACACACTTGAGACCTTAACAGGAAGCGTAAACCAAACTTCAAAGACTTGGTACCTCACATTACACCAACCACAAATGTCCCCACACTTAAAACATGACCGGTACTGAGAAACATAAGTTGTATGGTTAGAAAAACTTGGCCCATATTGTTGAGGAGTAATGTTGACTATCGAGGTTGCATCTGGTGTCGTTGTCGGTTGGAGGAGGTAACAAAGAGTTTCACAGCACACGTTCTTCGTCCTTTGTGACAGGGACCATGCGGCAGCACCCAGAGAGGTAGCTGGTTGAAGGAATCATAAGAAATTTATCGATGGCGAGGGATATCGCACTCAACTCACGCTCACTCAAATGGAATGAAAGAATAGTCACTCACCCCATTACGAACGTCACTCAAAGAAAATAATGATGAAACCCCAGAGCTCACACCTGGCTTAGAAATCGACAAAGGAATGGTGCAGAGGTAGTATGCCAGGGTGCACAATTGATGGTGCATCAGTGCATTCAACCCGTCTGGCATAGGTGCAAGGAAAAAGGCCAGGGAGCCTTATAGTGCAGTATATAGAATAGAATGATGTGTCCTATGCTGATGGCAGAAACCCAGCCCGTGGGTGCATAGGGAAATGGAAACGTACCTGACTCCAAAGGTCGTAACGTCCCTCAATCCTCATCTCTCGGTAATTGATTGAAGAAACTCCAGTCACACTCAGCCCACCCTCTATCTCACGCTCTGTTGATAGATACAAAGGGCAACCCTTTCCTGAAACCCATGGATGTAATCCTCACTGTCACTTGTGCAGAGGTTGTATGCCTTGTGCGCATTTGATGGTGCAACTGTGCATCCCGCACTGTGCCAGCATACACTGCAAGAAGGAAGGGCCTTATGGTGCACTGCACAGGAACAGATCGTGTATTCTGCATTGAGAGGCCCATCCCGTGCATGCAACACTCCATTCACACATCTCATGTCTCATTTGATTTGAAGGGAAAAACTGGTCACTCACCCCACCCTCTGTCTCACGCAGCCCATACTCACGTCCCCATCCTATTAGGATAAAAGCTCACATCACTCAAGGGGTTGATGATGAAGATCATGTCGACTGTTTTTGTCACAAGGATCTTGAGAGGGAGGCATACCCAGGGAGGCAGCCTACAAATCTCATACTTCAATGACTTGTAAGAAGAGTCGTCTGTTAAGAAGGGTAGACGGACTAATATTGTAGAGACATCGCACCAAGGGAGGTGGCTTCAAATTATTTGCTAACGAGGTTCTACTAGTGATGAGTCAGCTATCCTGAACTCCGGGGTGTTACCACCTTTTCCACAGTCAGCTTCTCGCCCAAGGGTGTTTCCACCTTTTCTTGGAATGAGGCCTGTTATGACAGGGAATTTCTTCCTTTCCTCCCATAGCTTTTTTTTTTCTTTTTCTCTTTTTTTTCTCCCTTTTTTTTTCTTTTGTTTTGTTTTGTTTTGTTTTTTCTTTTCATTAAGAAAGAGAATGGTAGAAATACCATATGTCAGGACCAACCTCGCCACCGTTGTTGGATCAGATGAGAAGAGAACAATGTCGGGTTGAGATGTTTCTCCGAGAGGGTAGTAGAACGAGACCGCCTCATGAGGAGAATCACAATGGCTATTAGAAGCACGACAAGAAGGATAGTGCGACACCCAAAAAGAGAGAGGGTAGGTCAACTGTGATTGTCAAGATCCCCAAGGAGGGAAATACTTCTTCAAGCAATAGCCATTGATGAGGAAAGAATCATCAGAGGCATCAACGGTCTGCACCTGAACAAAGCCGTTAGGATCGATAGCAAGTACCTTGTACGGGCCCATCCATCATTGTTGGAGCTTGCCAGGAAGCTTGCCAAATCTCGAATCATAGGTTGGAACAAGATCACCTTCTTTGAACTCCTTGTGCTTGATGAAACTGTCATGGTAGGCCTTGTGTCGCACTTGAGTGGTTTCCATGCACTGTAAGGCCATCTGCCGTATCTCATCCAAGCATTCCAAGTGCAGGAGATGGCATTGCAGTGACTCACTATCTTTCAAGCGTTCTTTAACTGCCACTCGCAAAGAGGGCAATTCTAGCTCAATAAGGAAGATAGCTTCTGTACCATACACTAGCTGGAAAGGGGTCTATCCTGTTGCTGCCTTATGGGAGGTTCTGTATGCCCAGAGGGCTTCTATAAGTCAATCGTCCTAGTCACGACGATGTGCAGCAATCGTTCTTGTCAAAATCGAGCAAAGGATGTGATTGGTGACTTCAACTTGGCCATTGGCTCTGGGGTAATAGGGAGTGGACTTACAATGGCGGATCTTATACAGCTCAGTCAGCTCCTCCATAATTTTGTTAAGGAAATGAGTACCTCTATCACTTACCAACTCGAGGGGACTGCCAAAACGGGTGATGATATTCTCGTATATGAACAAGGCTACACTATTACCATCATCCCGCTTCAGGGCTTTAGCTTCCACTTTGTGACATAATCCATACACACTAAGATATACATATTCTGCTTCCATCTGGTAGGTGGATCAATGGGACCCATGAAATCAATCCCCCACTTCTCAAACAGCTTTAGGGGGAGAATGGGTTGTAGTAGCATGGCACTTGTTTTGGTGGGTTTCCCCATTCATTGACAAGCATCACATCTCTTGCAGTAGTCATATGCATCCTTGTGGAGGGTCGGCCACCAGTATCCTGCTAACAGAGCATTCCTAGCTATCGCTTCTCCCGCGAAGTGTCCACCACATGGTTCATCATGGCATGCTTTCAATACTATGCCGATTTCATCCCCTGCAATGCATCTTCGCAGCACTTCATCTTTGCCTTTCTTGTACAGTGCACTGCCTAGCAAAGTGTAGGGGGCTGATTCTAATAGAAGCTTCTTATTCTGACGGCTTGAGATGCCAGGAGGATACTGTTGAGTTGCCAAGAGATTGGCTATGTCTGCATACCAGGGAGTAACTGTTTCAACTAGAAACAAAGAAGAATCATGAAGGTCTAGATCATCATGTTCCTCTTCTTCTGTTTGAGGGATTTGTGATAAATGATCGGCTAGGACATGGGAACGGCCAGGCTTAATGACCACTTCAAAGTCAAACTCTTGGAATAGGAGCAACCATCTCATCAGTCGTCCTTTAACATCTGCTTTGTTTATCAGGAAGGACAAGGCTTCATGATCCACATAGAACTTGAAATGCATTGATAATAAATAGTGTCGAAACTTCTTCAATGCAAACACCATTGCCAAGCACTCAAGCTCTGTCACTGTATAGTTCCCTTCCCTATTAGTGACCTTTTCGCTTGCATAATATATCGGTTGATCTAATTTAGAGAGGCCCTTTTGACATAGGACAACACCTAGCCCTTCAATTGATGCATCTGTGTGCACATAAAACTCCTTTGTCCAATCCGGAGGATACAAAATAGGTGCTTGGATCAGGCATTGTTTTAGGGTATTAAAGGCTTCTTCACAATCATCCATCCAGAGGAAATCAGCTTCTTTCCTTAGGAGCTTGTGTAGAGGGGCTGCCTTAGTTGCAAAATGTGTAATAAATCTTCTGTAGTAGCCCAGATGGCCAAGAAATCCTCTTAATTGCTTGAGGTTTGTTGGTGCTTTTAAGGCGGCAATCTTCTCAATCTTTGCCAGGTCTGTTGCAATCCCTTGTGTAGAGACAATATGGCCCAATAGAACTCCTGAGGAGATGCCAAAGACACATTTGTCGGGGTTGAGAGAAATCCCATACTCTTGGCATCTGTCAAAACATTGCTCTAGGTGTCCCCAGTGCTCACGGATCAAGCTATAGACACAAAAATCATCAAGATACACCTCAATGAAATCATGCAAATGATTCTGAAAGGCCACCATCATTACTCCTTGGAAGGTGTCAGGAGCATTACAGAGCTCAAATGGCATCACTCTGTAGGCATAGGTCCCCCATTCTGTGGTGAAGGTTGTTTTGGATTGGTCCTCTTCTGCGATTTGGACTTGGTTATATTCGTTGAATCCATCCAAGAGGGAATAAAGCCCATGGCCTGCCACTGTGTCCAACAGTTAGTCTGTAAAAGGCATAGGGAAATTATCCTTCTTTGTCTTTGAATCGAGCTTTTGAAAGTCGACACATATTCAAAGTTTCCCGTTCTTCTTGGGTACTACCACAATGGGTGTAACCCATTCACTATTAGCCACGAGATAAATGAACTCTGCTTCAAGAAGTTTCAATAATTCAAACTTCACCAGAGCGGAATAATTAGGATTCATCTGTCTTTGTCTTTGCCTTACAGGTTTTGCATCGGGCTCTAGGTCAATGTGATGTTGACATACTGTGGGATCAATCCCTTTTAGGTCTTTGTACGACCAAGCAAACATGTCTAAGTTCTCTTTGAGTAGGTCTCGCAGGACCACTAGTTCTTCTTCTGGAAGATTAAGACCCACTTTCAGGTGACGTTCAGTACTCGCAGCATCCAAGAACATTACTTGTCTTTTACCTTCCACTTCACGGATGAATGTCCCACGGATTACTTCCGGATAGAGGTCTGACTCTTTCAAGAGAGTAGTATCCTCATCTGAAGTCCCACTAAAACCAGTGTCCTCCTTCTGTACAGATGACTCATTCGTCTGTTTAGGTTACTGGAAGGGTATCATAGCTTTGTTTGCTTCTGTGTGAGTGGTAATTTCTTCTGGACTTAGGGATTCATCTTCAGAAGATGCATCTAGGAAGTTCACATAGCACGGACCTTCTAGAGGTCGGGACTCTGGCGGCTCTAGCTTCTGTTGGCAGGGGGCATCATCATCATCTTTTCTTTGGACTGAACAGTCAGGGCAACAAGAGCCACTGGTGAACTTAATTTTTATGCTTTTAATCCATTGCTTATACAGATTCTACATACTTTGTGGTCCATTGATCAACCCAAACGGCACCATGGTCATTCCATCCAGTACCCTGAGATATTCGGCCTCTAAGGTCTCTCTAGGGCCATCAACCAAATCATCCTCTATCAGAGGGAATTCTTCATGTGCACTTGCATAACCGGCTTCATTTTTTTCCTCATCATTTTCATCCTCTTCCTTTGAAGGCTCTATCTCTGCTTCTGTAGAAGCTCTATAGGAGAAGAATAGATCTCCTGCCTCTGCATGTGCTTCTGCTTCTGTCAGAGCTTTTGACTCTGCTTCAGGCTCAGGCTCAGGCTCTGTATCTGTTACTGTCTCTGTAACTATCTCTGTATCCGCTCTGTCTCTGTTCTGTAGTGGCTTTGTATCTGCTCTGCCTCTGTACTGTCTTTGCTCTATAACTGTAATGTCTCTGTATTGTCTCTACGACTGTCATGTAACAGGGAGAACAGTACATCCATGCTTCTATTTCACTATCAGAGATGATTTCCGAAGTTAATCCTAGTTGAGACAGGAGGTATTCACCCATGGACAAGGATTTTACATCCCGTGGCAGCTGGCTTACAATACCCACTGTTAGGGACTGTGCCTCTATTTTCTTAGGAAAGATTTGCTTAATAGCCTCTTCATCTCCTGATGAACCATCTGTTACCTCATTAGAGGAGTCAGTTATGACTTCAATGGATGTGGATCCATTGCCTTTTTGTGATCGATACAGCTTTAACACCGCTTTGTTGGGTCCTCTACCTAGGGTTAGGATTCCTTTGAACCAGTCTGTCCTGGCTCTTGCTTCAAAAAGACAAGGTCTTCCCAACAGTAGAGGGTATGAGGTCCCATAAGAATTTGGTTTGACTACCAAATATGTCAGCCAATAGTCTCTTCCTGCAAGGGTTGTTTTTACGTATGGGAGGATGCCCAACGGTTTGACTCTGATTTTTTGTCTGCCAATCTGATAAGCCACTGTGTAGGTTGAATTCCTTGCAACCCTAAGTCTTTCATTGTCACATCTATCATTATGTTTACTGATGAACCTCCATCAATCAATGCATCTGAAATGAAGCATCCTTCTATCCATACACTAATCTATGGGGTTCCAGGATCTAGGAAGGCATTAGCCACACTGACTTCCTTTATAGGCTACGGGGCCTTATTGGTCTTGGTCGCTGTTGAAGGAGCGATCCTTAGTCCGCGTCTTCTTGTCAAGATGGTTTTGAATCTCTTTCGGCAGCTGGAAGATAGCATCAGCAACTGCTGGAATGTTAAGTTGGTTTAAAAGTGTCTAGGTCTTTGACCAAGTCATAATCTTTGATAGGATCCACAGGCTTCTCCAGCTGGCTCGGGAAGGGGGCTACACCCATTTTCATTTTTCCTTTTTCGTCTAACAATTGCAATATCGGCACTTTTGTTTCTAGAAGTGGTTCTGTATCTTATATCTCGTGGGCCTCTGGTCCTGTCTCTGGGACTGTCTCTGTAACTCTCTGTGGCATTGTAGTGCTCTGTACTGTACTGTTCTGTTCTGTACTGGTTTGTCCCTCTGTAGGTAGGTTGAACTTCACAGTCTTGGCAGGTGAGTCATTTTCATTCTGAACCACTGGTTCCTTCTTCTTGGTGTGCGTAACAGTAGCAAATTCCAACTCTACCAAATTGGAGGCAGGCTCTTGTACCTTTTGTTGGCTATCAATGGCATTGGCCTTTACAGGGGCTGGACTGGGACAATCCTTTGCAGTGTGGCCTTCTCCTTTGCATTGGCTGCATAAGGGCTTGTAATCCACAGATCGTCTAGGGTTTGGACAATTCGGGGAGATATGTCCCTTTTCTCCACACCTATAACATTCCACCTCTGATCTCTAACCACCGCCAGACTGTCGTCCTCTGTAACTTTGAGAGGGATCCTTGGACCAAAATTAGGACCAAATTCCCTAGTCTTTGGTCTAATATCATGTGTTGTCATTTTGGATTCCAGCAGGTTGAATCTTGCATTTTCATCCTTCTGTCTTCGTTTATGCATCTCTTTCAAAGAGCAAATATCCTCTATATGGTTCTTCCGCAAACAGTAGGAACAGAAGGCTCCAGCAATGGTTGGTTTTCGGGTACATTCAGTGGCTAAATGTCCCACTTGATGACACTTTCCACACCATGTATTAGAGCGCATCACATCTCTTCCAGCTCCCGCAGGAGTGGATATATTGGCGGTATTCACCTTCAGCGTCTGTAGCTGCTCTGTAATTACATCCAAAAGCTCTTTCTTGATACTTGCAACTGAGTTGGATAAGTAGTTCTTCAGATTTTCACCTCCGAAAGTACTTGTGGTAGGGTTTTGGGAAGCTTCTGTAACTATTGCATAAACTGGTTGGGTTGATCCAGAAGGTCCTCTGTTCTGGCTTTGATTCAGAGCTCTTGTTGAGACTTGGGGTTGTTGATTCCAGTTGGCAGGATTCCACTGTTGTTGAGTCGCCATTGGAGGAACTGTTTGAGGCCACTATTGTTGTGGTTGAACCATCATTTGAGGCACTGTCATCTGCGGTGACCACAGTGGATTAGGTGCATTATAATGGGGCACTGTTTGCATCTGGGGATAGGGATAGGGAACTATCCCTGGGACTACATTTGGTGGGTGTACCATTCCAGGCATGGGGGAGGTAAGACTCATCTTCCTAGAGTCATTAACAACCTTGCTTCAACTTTGTCATACAATCTTGCACCTTCTACTGCAGCTTGCAGATTGACTGCTCTTCTCAATTCCACGAACTTACGAACTTCTGGTTGTAGGCCCTTGAGAAACACTCCTTTCTGGATACCTTCATTCAAATGATTGTTAATCCATCTCTTCAGGATTGATTTCATTCGCAAGACATAAGCTTGCAGATTGACTGGTCTTCTCAATTCCACAAACTTACGAACTTCTGGTTGTAGGCCCCTGAGAAACACTCCTTTCTGGATACCTTCGTCCAAATGATGGTTAGTTCATCTCTTTAGGATGGATTCCAATCGCGAGACATAAGCTTCTACTCTTTCTCCAAATGACTGACTTAGGTTCATGAACTCCTCTCGCATCCGCTCTTCAAAACCTTCACGCCTGAATTTTGTGAGGAATGCCAACTTCAAGTCGTCCCATGTGCCAAAAGTTCCTGTTGCTTGTCTCTCATACCACTGAAACGACATGCCCTTAAAAGTGGCAGGGAATATCGCTAACCAATGCTCAAGGGTTCTGGCATTGTTAGCCACACATGCTACCATGAATTCTGCTACATGAAGATCAGGGTCTTCATTGTACTCTCCCTAAAAACTGGCAATGGGACTACATCTGCTGGCCTGTCATCAATATTTCCAGGACGAATCTGGCTAGGAAGGGGACCTTGAGTCGCCATGGGGACTTTTGTAAAGAGTGTTTTTAGGGCATCAAAGGAGGCTTTTGTTGCAAGCTCGTTCTCAGCTTTGATTTTTGCCTTCTCTCTTCTCACGTACATCTGGACTCGTTCTAACGCTTGCCTCTTTATTGTGTCATTCATCAGGGGGTTGGCTTCAACCAGTTGTTCTGGACTCAACAGGATAGCATCAAAGAGGGCTTCAGTATTTGATGGAATTTCTGGCCAACATCTCTTCTACTTCCTTCTTTTCAACATCTCTGAATTCAGCTTTCAAACCATTACAGAGGGGAAGATATTCCGTTCTGAAAGTATCAAAACTCATTCTTCTTAGGATCATTGTTGCGTCATTATAATAATGCCAGCTTGTGAGGGTTTCAACAGTGTATGTTGTGAAAAACACTCTGTCTACTAACTTCCAGTGGGTTGCTAATTGGACAAACAGAAGATTGTCAGTGCACCAAGCATCCCATGTATCTTGCTGTTGAGCATCCACGAACAAATTCCAACTCATTTCCTTCTTGTCTTCGTGAACCTCTACAAACCAAGACTCCTGAAGCTTCTTCACAATCTTCCACTTGATGTTGTCTGGAAACTTCTCAATGAATGCCAAATCTTCCATAGATGGTCATTCTCTCTGTTTCTACTCTTCAATTTGTTCCCAAACAATTTGCCACCAAGATACATGTTTCTGCTGCTTTAATCGGAAGAGAAAACAATCCACCACTTAGAGCATGCATCATGATGGTGATATGTTTCCGCCATTGTGGGATGAACTTCTTGTGGAAAGTGGCTTTGATAATGAGAAATTCCAACTCTTCAGTGGAAGAAGGAACTTTACAAACATCTATTGAATTCTCCTCTTCTTGGCAATGGCATTTCCTTCATTTTCAGCCTCTTCTGGTGCTTGTTGATGGCAAGTTTCCCTGGCTGCCCACCAAAAACATGGAGCCCCAAGAGGAACACCAAGGAAAAGGGAATTCTCTTACAAGAAAATCTATCTTGTAACATCAACAAGCTTTTATTTCATTCTTTTGATAATCAAAACAAAGAAAACAACAATTCTTCACGCAACATCATAGTAGATTTCTCCCACGGATTTGATAGAATCACCCATAATCTTCAACATCTTCATAGAATCCATCAATATAACAAAGAACAAAAAAGAATATACCATCTTTGAATGGAAATCAATCACATAATATTCATCTTCAATGTCTTCATAGTTCTCTCTCTCAATCTCTCACACACAATTACACTGTTTTGATAGAATTGACTATCTTTGGCTCTCTCTCTCTCTCCATCAATAATACATCATCTCCTTACTACAATACTCTCATAATAACCCTCAATAATCATTCTTAGGTCGTGGATGCATCTCCCAAGAAGTATGTCTGATATGAAGAGTCACTAGAGCCACTACAGTGTCTTTTCACAACTCACTATTGTCACTGTCACTTAGTCTTCTCTTCAGTCTTCAGCAGCTATTTCTTCCACTTGTTTTAGCTCTTTTGAACTTAGATTAATCCTTTCCAAAGGTTAGAAAACTTTCCCAAAGTCACACATACATTCTACAGAACACTTACAGAAGGTCTACAGAACAGTTATAGTACATCACCAGAATAGCTATAATACAGTTACAGTACAGAGATAGAGCAGAGACAGAGGCTCTATAGAGGGTCTACAGAAGGTCATCAGAACCTCATAACTCATACTCAAACCATTCCATACTATCAAAAACTATTCAATAAGATTTCAAAGATCTCAATCTTCATCAATCATCAATCCATGCTTCATATAGAAGATAATCAGAACAAAACAGAAGCTATACGAAAGGTATACATAACTAATCAGAAGAAGGTGGAGGGGGAGGTTCTGGATCAGATGGAGGAGGTGGAGGCACACCCTTCTTTAAACCTAAATAGGTCAAGAAAGCAGAAAGGTAGGATCCATAGGTGACATTTGTGACATTGCCCCTGGTTACTTTAACGAAATGTTGATCCATCTTAGTGAGTAGGTAAGTGCTCCAATCAATAGCTACTCCTTTTAACACCATTCTTGAAGCTGTAAAGAGCTCTTTGGACAAGTAATGGGATGGCGTTTTGGCAGGCATAAACATGTTTTGGAGGAACTGGCAGACCAATTTCCACACAGGATTAGTGATCATAGAAAAGGAGACTCCTGAAGTGTTGATCACTTTCTTAACATTCAGAATTTCCTTGGTCTGTTTCTGTAACAGCTTCAAAATCTCATCGTTAGAGAATAGCTGTCGAGCTGTAACAAAGGGCTCGCCTTTGTAGGGAAGAGACAAAGCCTTTCCTAACCCGCAGGGTGTCAATGTCATGGAAGTACCATGGACCAATCCCGACTTCTTGCTGTATGAGGCAAGGAACACATCACACATGGATGGATCTTTTGGAATCAAGGGAAAGGAGGCAGCTACAAAAGTCGCGAGTCCTGCCTTCACAATATGCTCAAAAGTGAGTAGGGAAGAGTAATCCCTACTAACCAGTGGGACATACTGGATAGAGGGAGGAGTGTGAGGTGCCATTCAGATGGTAAACACACACATCACAACACAGACAGTCACAAAGAATGCCTGCAAAAAAACCAAAGGGCTATAAAAAAGAAATCAATCCAAAAAGAAGGACACTCATACATACATAGACGTAACTAACCCAGTTACCACCCCAGACAATACACATCCTAGAAAAATTTCGGCATGACCTCTACACATATGCGATCGAAAGCTTCATGTGATGCAACATTTAAGCACCCATATCCGCGTATCAGGCAAGAAAGAAAGAACTACACACCGTACCCGTAATCGTAACACATAGACAAACCAGACTACCATAAAAATGAACATCAAGACTTGACCATAACCTTGACCATCAGTGTCAACTAAAAGACTTTTACACACCCATCCCACGAAGCATGTTTATTAAAAAGGGAAAAAAAGTGCAGTGAGGAGGAATTATTTTAATGAAGGGTTCATTTTAAGAAATTATTAACAATGGATGTCATTTTATTAGGTTATAAACCTTAATAAGAAAACGGCGGTTCCTTCTTAAAAATTTTAATTACAAATTATTATGGTAAAACGGTGCTTTAGCGCAACCCGGACTACGATTCCCAGACTGGGTCTCTAAATGCAAATTCCTTAATTAAAAATTAATAGTGATGTGGAGCGCTTTTTTGCTAGCGCGTGCTTGTTCGTGATGGGCTGGTTCATTGTTATTACAAATTAAAGTGCCTCTTAAGCACACGTAGCGCGTGCAAAGTGAACGGTTGGTTGATTTTTAAATTAGTAAATTGTGTGTTTAGCGCGAATGCGCATGAAAAATGTGGGTGAATAAAGAGTTCATTTTAGCAATTAATTGTGATTAAGGGGAAATGAAAATAAATAAAGCTCGCAAAATAAATACCTGGTAGGAGTGTGTATGCAATGGCCTGAAGGCACACGGAAGAGTCCCGTAAAAGCAATGAATCCAGTCAAACAAAATCAAAGACCACTGACTGACCAACAAAGAAAACACCTTAGTGTGTTTGATAATATTTAATGTATTTTGTTTTTTATTTTTACATTTATTATTATTTTTTTAAATTTTGGATTGTGTGGGGGTTATAGTTTAGGTGTATTGTTTTGGTTTTAGAGTGTGGTTTGGTTAATTTATTTTATTATGTGTGTTTGTTTGGTTTATGTGTGTTTTTCTGTTTTTGTTTTTTAATACATTATTTTTTCAAAATGAATAATAATTAAATATGGATATGTGATGAAAGAAAAAAATAAAATTTCAGCCATTTAGGAAATATCCACAATTTATGTTATGAAAATAAGATTTTTTTATTTTTATGTTTATTCTATTTTTTTTCAAAGAATATTGATGCTGTGTATGAAAATATTTTGAAGGGAGAAATGAGTGGAAAAAGGTTGGGGGGTGGGTGGAATTTTCGAGAATTTTAAAAAAATTTATGTATTTTTTACTAATTTTAAATGAATTTTCTACATTGCGTAGGTAATTTTGAATGAATTATCAAATATTTAATTTTCTAGAATTTTGGTTGTTGAAATTTCCACTTGGCAAATTTTTCAAAAATTTGCAAAAATAGTGGGGAATTTATAGAAATTTTTATGTAATTTTTTTGAGTTGAAATGATTTTGGAAATTAACTAAATCAAATAAATTATGTAAATTAAGTTAGATTGGTAAGTAGGGTCAAATCAAGTCAACTAAGTCTTGTTAGTCTGGTTAAGTCAGGTAAGTCAGACTAAGTCAAGTCATGTTAGTCAAGGGGGATTAGGTTAGTCTGGGTTAGTCTAGGGTTGATTAAGTCAATTAGGTTAGTCTAGGGTCAGTCTAGGTTAGTTAAGTTAGGCTAGGTAAGTTCTAACTAACATAGGTTAGACTAACTTAGTTAGTAGGGTGGGGACTAACCTGAGGTAGGTTAGTTAACTAACTATAGTTAGGTTAGGGTTAACCTAACCCTAGTGAGGTTAGTTTTTAACCTAAGTCTAGTTAGGTTAGGGTTAACCTAACCCTAAGTAGGTTAGTTTTTAACCTAAGTCTAGTTAGGTCAAGGTTAACCTAACCCTAAGTAGGTTAGTTTTTAACCTCAGTCTAGTTAGGTTAGTTGACTCTAGGTAGGTTAGTGTAACTGAAGTTAGGTTAGTTCAACCAGAATTAGGTTAGTTTAACCTAGGTTAAGTTAGGTAAACCAAAAGTAGGTTAGTGGCCAACCTGGCAGTTAGAAGGAGGAGGAGGAGGAGGAGGAGAATCCGCTGGTCGAGGAGGTGATGGGGGAGGAGGTGGTGGAGTGGGAGGAGGGGGAGGAAGGAGAGGAGAAGAATCCGCTGGTGGAGGAGGTGATGGAGTGGGAGGGGGAGGAGGAGAATCCGCTGGTGGAGGGCGCCGGGATGGGCGCTGCGGGCTGCCACTCTAAAGTGCGCTGCGCCGCCGGACAGGAGGACAAGCTGCCGCAGGTGGAGTGTCGGGCCGCCAGGAGTGGAGGAGGCCGTCGTGCAGGAGGACAGGCCACCAGGAGGGGAGGAGGCCGCCGTGCAGGGCGTGAGGGTCGCCAAGAGTGGCGCAGGCGACGCTAAGGGAGAAGAGGTGGAGGAAGAAGGAGGGAGAAGAGGTGGAGGGAAGAAGAAGAAGAAGAAGAAGAAGAAGAAGAAGAAGAAGAAGAAGCAGGAGAGGAGGAAGGGGAGGGAAGAGGAGGAGGAGGAAGGAGAAACCAACGGACAGGTACGTGGAGTTTTTTTTTTCCTTTCCTTTTCTTTTTCTTTCTTTTTTTTAAAATATGAATTTTCTGTTTTATGTGTATGTGTATGTTTTTTTCCTTCTTCTTTTTTTTGCTTCTTTCTTTCTTTTTTCTTTTTTTTAAATTTAGATTTTTTAATTGTTTTTTTTAATTGTGTGTATAGTATATTTAAATTTTTTTCTTTTGATATCAAATAATGAAAAAAAAGAGAGAAAAGAACACATCCCTGGCCCGTGCGCATGCACAAGCCGGGGTAAAAAAATTTGCAATGATGGGTTCAAATGGACAGGAACGGGGACGCGTGAGCCACGAACGCCACGGGGCGTCCCGAGGGGCGGAAACCCAAAAACATGCACATTCACACGCAAGGTGAGAAACACGGTTAACAAGAAAAATACAGAAAAATTAATAAAATCCAAACCGTTTGTCGGAACAAAAATCTCTAAAAAGGAAAAATGGCCGGGAGACGAGGGAAAAATGTTGGAAACATGCAATTCCGATTTCAGGACAAAATCAGGGTGTTCACATGGAAAAAACGCAAAAAACAACCCGAAAACACTTACAGACATTAATATCGAAAAATTTGCGCGTCGGAATGAAGTGCGGAAAGAAGGAAAAGTGTGTAGAACAAGGTGTCCGACAACCCTATCACATCAAAACACAGTTCCGATCGAGATAGGATGCATTCACATGGGGAAAAACCCCAAAATGGGCCGAAAAATGGACTTGAAAATTAATACGAGAAAAACCGTGCATCAGAATAGCAAGTGGTCTTAAAAAAAATGTCTGAAAAAAAGAAATTCACAAGACTGGCACATCAAAGCTCCGTTTGGGGGAAATTAGGAAGGGTTCACATGGAAAAAATACGAAAAACACATTAAAAAACACTCGAAAAAATTAATAACTAAAAATTTGGCAGTTTGAAGAGTGGGGAGGAAAAGGGAAAAAGTGGGGGAAAGGCTGGCAAATCAAACTGAACAAAGTGTCTTCACAGCACACGTTCTTCGTCCTTTGTGGCAAGGACCATGCGGCAGTACCCAGGGAGGTAGCTGGTTGAAGGAATCACAGGAAATTTACCGATAGCGAGGGATATTGCACTCAACTCACGATCACTCAAATGGATTGAAAGAGCAGGCACTCGCCCCATGACTAATATCACTCAAGGAAATAAGGATGAAAACCCAAAGCTCACACCTGGTTTAGGAATCGACAAGGGAATGATGCAGAGGTAGTGTGCTAGGGTGCACAATTGATGGTGCATCAGTGCATCCAACCTGTCTGGCATAGGTGTAAGGAGAAAGGCAAGGGAGCCTTGTAGTGCAGTGTATAGAACAAAGTGATGTGTCCTGTGCTGATGGCAGAAACCCAGCCCGTGGGTGCATAGGGAAATGGAAACGTACCTGACTCTAAAGGTCGTAACGTCCCTCAATCCTCACCTCTCGGTAATTGATTGAAGAAACTTCAGTCACACTCAGCCCACCCTCTATCTCACGCTCTGTTGATAGATACAGAGGGTAGCCCTTTCCTAAAACCCATGGATGTAATCCTCACTGTCACTTGTGCAGAGGTTGTATGCCTTGTGCACATTTGATGGTGCAACTGTGCATCCCACCCTGTGCCGGCATACACTGCAAGAAGGAAGGGCCTTATGGTGCACTGCACAGGAACAAATCGTGTATTCTACATTGAGAGGCCCATCCCGTGCGTGCAACACTCCATTCACACATCTCACCTGTCATTTGATTTGAAGGGACAAACTGGTCACTCACCCCACCCTCTGTCTCACGCTCTGATAGATACAGAGGGTAGCCCATACTCATGTCCCCATCCTTTTAGGATGAAAGCTCACATCACTCAAGGGGCTGGTGATGAAGATCATGTCGACTGTTGTTGTCACGAGGATCTTGAGGAGGAGCCATACCCAGGGAGGCAACCTACAAATCTCATACTTCAATGACTTGTAAGAAGAGTCGTTTGTTAAGAAGGGCAGATGGATTGATATTGTAGAGACAGCACACAAGGGAGGGGGATTTAAATTATTTGCTAACGAGGTTCTGCTGGTGATGAGTCAGCTATCTTGAACTGCGGGGTGTTACCACCTTTTCCATAGTCAGCTTCTCGCCCAAGGGTGTTTCCACCTTTTCTTGGAACGAGGCCTGTTATGACAGGGAATTTCTTTCTTTTTTCCCATAACATTTTTTTTTAATTTTTTCTTTTTTTTTCCTTTTTTTTTCTTTTCTTTTTTTTTCATTAAGAAAGAGAATGGTAGAAATACCATATGTCAGGACCAACCTCGCCACCGTTGTTGGATCAGATGAGAAGAGAACAATGTCGGGTTGAGATGTTTCTACGAGAGGGTAGTAGAACGAGACCGCCTCATGAGGAGAATCACAATGGCTATCAGAAGCATGACAAAAAGGATAGTGCGACGCCCAAAAGGGAGACGGTAGGTCGACTGTGATTGTCAAGATCCCTAGGGAGGGAAATACTTCTTCAAGCGATAGCCATTGATGAGGAAAGGATCATCAGAGGCATCAACGGTCTGCACCTGAACAGAGCCGTTAGGATTGATGGCGAGTACCTTGTACGAGCCCATCCACCGTTGTTAGAGCTTGCTAGGAAACTTGCCAAATCTCGAATCATAGGCTAGGACAAGATCACCTTCTTTGAACTCCTTGTGCTTGATGAAACTGTCATGATAGGCCTTGCATCGTGCTTGAGTAGTTTCCATGCATTGTAGGGCCATCCGCCGTAACTCATCCAAGCATTCCAAGTGCAGGAGATAGCGTTGTAGTGACTCACTATCTCCCAAGCATTCTCTAACTACCACTCGCAAAGAGGGCAATTCTAGTTCAACAGGGAAGGCAGCTTCTGTACCATACACTAGCTGGAAAGGGGTATGTCCTGTAGTTGCCTTATAAGAGGTTCTGTACGCCCAGAGGGCCTTTGTAAGTTGATCGTCCCAGTCGCGATGATGCGTGGCAATCGTTCTTGTCAGAATTGAGCAGAGGATGCGATTGGTGACTTCAACTTGGGCGGTTGCTCTGGGATAATAGGGAGTGGACTTACGATGGCAGATCTTATATAGTTCCGTCAGCTCCTCCATGATTTTGTTAAGGAAATGAGTACCTCTCTCACTTACCAGCTCGAGGGGACTGCCAAAACGGGTGATAATATTCTCATACATGAACAGGGTGAGACTATTACCATCATCCCACTTCAGGGCTTTAGCTTCACACCACTTTATGACATAGTCCGTACACACTAGAATGTTTCTTTTCTGCTTGTGTTGGGTAGGTGGATCAATGGGACCCATAAAATCAATTCCCCACTTCTAAAACGGCTTTAGGGGGAGGATGGGTTGAAGTGGCATGGCACTTGTTTTGGTGGGTTTCCCCATTTGCCGGCAAGCATCACATCTCTTGCAGTTGTCATATACATAGATAAAGAGCCTTCTTGGCTGTCGCTTCTCCCGCGAAGTGTCCACCACATGGTTTGTCATGGCATGCTTTCAATACTATGCCGATTTCATCCCCTGCAACACATCTTCGCAGCACTTCATCTTTTCCTTTCTTGTACAGTGCATTGCCTAGCAAAGTATAGGGGGTTGATTCTAACATAAGCTTCTTCTTCTCATGGCTTGAGATGCTAGGAGGATACTGTTGAGTTGCCAAGAGGTTGCCTATGTCTGCATACCAGGGAGTAACTATTTCAACTAGAAACAAAGGAGCATCAAGAAGGTCTGGATCATCCTGTTCCTCTTCTTCTGTTTGAGGGATCCGTGATAAATGATCGACTAGGACATGGGAATGGCCAGGCTTAGTGACCACTTCAAAGTCAAACTCTTGGAATAGGAGCAACCATCTCATCAGTCCTCCTTTAACATCTGCTTTGTTCATTAGGAAGGACAAGGCTTCATGATCCACATAGAACTTGAAATGAGTTGACAATAAATAGTGTCGAAACTTCTCCAGTGCAAACACCATTGCCAAGCACTCAAGCTCTGTCACTGTATAGTTCCGTTCCCTATCAGTGACATTTCCACTTACATACTATATCGGTTGATCTAATTTAGAGAGGCCCTTTTGACATAGGATAGCACCTAGCCCTTCAACTAATGCATCTGTGTGCACATGAAACTCCTTCGTCCAATCCGAAGGCTACAAAATAGGTGCTTGGATTAGGCAGTGTTTTAGGGTATTAAAGGCTTCTTCAGAGTCATCCATCCAGAGGAAATCAACTTCTTTCCTTAGGAGCTTGTGCAGAGGGGCTGCCTTAGTTGCAAAATGTGCAATAAATCTTCTGTAGTAGCCCACATGGCCAAGAAACCCTCTTAATTGCTTGAGGTTTGTTGGTGCTGTTAAGGCGGCAATCTTCTCAATCTTTGCCGCATCTGTTGCAATCCCTTGTGTAGAGACAATATGGCCCGATAGAACTCCTGAGGAGACACCAAAGACACATTTGTCGGGGTTGAGAGAAATCCCATACTCTTAGCATCTGTCAAAACATTGCTCTAGGTGTCCCCAGTGCTCACGGATCAAGCTATAGACAAAAATCATCAAGATACACCTCAATGAAATCACGCAGATGATTGTGGAAGTCCACCATCATTACTTGTTGGAAGGTGGCAGGAGCATTACAGAGCCCAAATGGCATCACTTTGTAGGCATAGGTCCTCCATTCTGTGGTGAAGGTTGTTTTGGATTGGTCCTCTTCTGCGATTTGGACTTGGTTATATTCGCTGAATCCATCCAAGAGGGAATAAAGCTCATGGCCTACCACTGTGTCCAATAGTTGGTCTGTAAAAGGCATAGGAAAATGATCCTTCTTTGTCTTCGAATTGAGCTTTCGAAAGTCGACACATATTTGAAGTTTCTCGTTCTTCTTGGGTACTACCACAATGGCCGAAACCCATTCACTATTAGCCCCGGGATAAATGAACTCTACTTCAAGAAGTTTCAATAATTCGGCCTTCACCAGAGTGGAATAATGTCTTTGCCTTACAGGTTTGGCATCGGGCTCTAGGTCAATGTGATGTTGACATACTGTGGGATCAATCCCTTTTAGGTCTTTGTACGACCAAGCAAACACGTCTAAGTTCTTTTTTAGTAGGTCTCATAGGACCACTAGTTCTTCTTCTGGAAGATTAAGACTCACTTTCAGGTGACGTTCAGTACCCTCAGTATCTAGGAATGTTACTTGTCTTTCACCTTCCACTTCACGGATGAATGTCCCATGGATTGCTTCTGGATAGAGGTCTGACTCTTTCAAGAGAGTAGTATCCTCGTCTGATGTCCCATTAGAACCGGTGTCCTCCTTCTGTACAGATGACTCATTCGTCTGTTTAGGTTGCTGGAAGGGTATCAGAGCTTCGTTCGCTTCTGTGTGAGTGGTAATTTCTTCTGGACTTAGGGATTCATCTTCAGAAGATGCATCCAGGAATGTCACATAGCACAGACCTTCTAGAAGCCGGGACTCTCGTGGCTCTAGCTTTTGTTGGCAGGGGGCATCATCATCATCTTTTCTTTGGACTGACCAGTCAGGGCAACAGGAGCCACTGGTGAACTTAATTTTTATGCCTTTAATCTATTGCTTATATAAATTCTGCATACTTTGTGGTCCATTGATCAACCCAAATGGACCCATAGTCATTCCATCCAGTACCCTGAGATATTCAGTCTCTGAGGTTTCTGTAAGGACATCAACAAGATCATCCTCTATCAGAGGGAATTCATCTTCTGCACTCTCATAACTTGCTTTATTTTCTTCCTCATCATTTTCATCCTCTTGCTCTAGAGGCTCTGTCTCTGCTTCTGTAGAGGTTCTGTAGGAGAAGAACAGATCTTCTGCCTCTGTATCTGCTTCTGCTTCTGTCACAGCTTCTGACTCTGCTTCTGCCTTTAGCTCTGGCTCTGTAACTGTCTCTGTATCTACTCTGTCTTTGTTCTGTAGCCGCTCTATATTTGCTCTGCCTCTGTACTGTCTCTGCTCTGTAACTGTACTGTCTCTGTACTGTCTCTGCTCTGTCTCTATGACTGTCATGTAACAGGGAGAACAATACATCCATGCTTCTATTTCACTGTCAAAGGTGATTTTCGAAGTTAATTCTAGTTGAGACAGGAGGTATTCATCCATAGACAAGGATTTTACATCCTGTGGCAGCTAGCTTACAGTACCCACTGTTAGGGATTGTGCCTCTGTTTTCTTAAGAAAGATTTGCTTAACAGCCTTTTCATCTCCTGATGTACCATCTATTACCTCGTTAGAGGAGTCAATTATGACTTCAATGGATGTGGATCCATTGCCTTTTTGTGATCTATACAGCTTTAGCACCACTTTGTTGGGTCCTCTGCCTAGGTTTAGGGTACCTTTGAACCAGTCTGTCCTGGCTCTTGCTTTAAAAAGCCAAGGTCTTCCCAACAGCATAGGGTATGAGGTCCCATAAGAATTTGGTTTGACTACCAAATATGTCAGCCAATAGTCTCTTCCTGCAAGGGTTGTTTTTATGTATGGGAGGATGCCCAACGGTTTGACTCTGCTTTGGTCTACCAATCTAATAAGCCACTATGTAGGTTGAATTCCTTGCAACCCTAAGTCTTTCATTGTCACATCTATCATTATGTTTACTGATGAGCCTCCATCAATCAATGCATCTAAAATGAAGCATCCTTCTATCCATACACTAATCTCTGGGGTTCCAGGATCTAGGAAGGCATTAGCCACATCGACTTCCTTTATAGGCTCCAGGGCCTTATTGGTCTTGGTCACTGTTGAAGGAGCGATCCTTAGTCCACGTCTTCTTGTCAAGATGCTTTTGAATCTTTTTCGGCAGCTGGGAGACAGTATCAGCAACTGTCGGAATGTTAAGTTTGGTTTAAAAGTATATAGGTCTTTGACCAAGTCATAATCTTTGATAGGATCCACAGGCTTCTCCAGTCGGCTAGGGAAGGGGGCTACACCCATTTTCATTTTTCATTTTTCTTCTAACAATTGCAACATCGGCACTTCTTCTGTTTCTGGAAGTTCTTCTGTATCTTCTATCTCGTGGGCCTTTGGTCCTGTCTCTGGGACTGTCTCTGTAACTCTCTGTGGCACTGTAGTACTCTGTACTATATTGGTATGTTCTGTACTGCTTTGTCCCTCTGTAGGTAGGTTGAACTTCACAGTCTTGGGAGGTGAGTCATTTTCATTCTGAACCATTGGCTCCTTTTTCTTTGTGTGCGTAACAATAGCAACTTCCAACTCTACCAAATTGGAGCCAGGCTCTTGTAACTTTTGTTGGCTATCAGTGGCATTAGCCTTTACAAGGGCTGGACTGGGACAGTCCTTTGCAGTGTGGCCTTCTCCTTTGCATCGGCTGCATAAGGGCTTGTAATCCACATGTTGAGTGTGGAAATGATTGGTTTTTGGGCTGATTTTTTGTTATTTTTGTTGATGAATGGTTGTTTTTGGTGGTTGATTGTTTGAGTTTGAAGATGTTTTGAAGTGTTTGGAGTGGTTTGAGTATGTTTGAAAGGGTTTATGTTGGTTTTTAATGAAATATGTTGTTCTGAAGAGTTCTGTAATTCTCTCTATATGGTTCTGTAAGGCCTGATTTTCTTCTGTTTTGTTCTGTTTGGGTTCTATTTTGGTAGTTGAGATGGTTGAATGGATGTTTTGAGAGATGATTGAAATGTGCTAAAAGGTTTATGAGAGATTGAATTGGTTTTGTTTTGGTTTTTATGGGTTTTGTTGATCTTCTGTAAAGTTATGTAGCTTCTGTAAGCTTCTGTAGCTCTGTAGTCCTGTTGCTCTGTTGTTCTGTGGTCTGTTCTGTTTGTTTTTGTTGAGTGTTATGATGGATGTTTTGGGAAGTGTTCTTGTCTTAGGAAAAGGATGAATGGAAGATCTATTCAAGCTAAAAGAAGTAAAGAAGAAACTACTGAAGATTTACAGAAGGTTACAGAAGACAGATCTCACAGGACACTATGAAGTCTCTAGTGACTCTTCACATCAGACATACCTTTTAGGAGGTGTATCCACGACCTAATGAGGATTATTGTGAGTGATTATTGAGTGATTGTAGTGAGGATATGATGTAGTATTGAGAGCATACTGTTGTGAGAGAGATCATATGCAAGAGATAGTTGATTCTATGTGAAACATTGTATCTTTCTATGAGGGAGAAGACTATGAAGACAATGAAGATGAATACTATGTGATTTCTTTCCATCAAAAGTTGTGTTCTCTTTGTCTATTAATGAAGAATATGAAGAATATGAAGAACATGATCAAGTTTGTTAAAGATAAATCAATGGGAGATATCTACTATGATGTTGCGTGAAGATTTGTTGTTTTCTTTATTTTGATGATCAAAAGAATGAAATAAAAGCTTTTTGATGTTACAAGATAGATTTTCTTGTAAGAGAATTCCCTTTTCCTTGATGTTCCTCTTGGGGCTCCATGTTTTTGGTGCGCAGCCGGTGAAGCTTGCCATCAACAAGCACCAGAAGATGCTGAAAATGAAAGAAATGGCATTGCCAAGAAGAGAAGAATTCAATGGATGTTTGTAAAGTTCCTTCTTCCACTGAAGAGTTGGAATTTCTCATAATCAAAGCCACTTTCCACAAGAAGTTCATCCCACAATGGCGGAAACACATTACCATCATGATGCATGCTCTATGTGGCGGATTGTTTCCTTTTCCCGTTGAAGCAGCAGAAATTTGCATCTATGTGGCGGGAACAAACTGAAGAGCAGAAACAGAGAGAATGACCATCCATGGAAGATTTGACATTCATTGAGAAGTTTCCAAACATCATCAAGTGGGAGATTGTGAAGAAGCTTCAGCAGTCTTGGTCTGTGGAGATTCAGAAAAATAAGAAGGAACAGAGTTGGAATTTGTTCGTAGATGCTCAACAGCAAGATACGTGGGATGCTTGGTGTTCTAACAATCTTTTGTTTGTCCAATTGGCAACCCACTGGAAGTTGGTAGATAGAGTGTTTTTTACAACATACATTGTTGAAACCATCAGAAGCTGGCATTACTATGATGATGGCACCACCACAATGCTTAGACATATGCATTTTGACACCTTCAAAACCGAATACCTTCCTCTGTGCAGTGGCATGAAAGTAGAATTCAAAGACGTTGAAAAAGAAGAAGTACAAGAAATGTTGGCAAGAGAGTCCTCCAGAGATTGAAGCCTTTTGTTATCCCTCTGTGGAGCACTAACAACATAGTGGAGCCAACCTCCTGATGAATGATGCAATAAAGAGGCAAGCGTTAGAATGAGTCCAGAGGTACGTGAGAAGAGAGAAGGCAAAAATCAAAGCTGAGAACGAGCTCGCAGTAGAAGCTTCCTTTGACGCCCTAAAAGCACTCTTTACAGAAGTCCCAATGGCACATCAAGTCCTTCCTCCTCCTGCCAAAGGTCCACTTCCAAGCCAGATCCGTCCTGGAAATATTGATGATAGGCCAGCAAATGTAGTCCCGTTCCCAATTTTTAAGGGAGAGTACAATGAAGACCCCGATCTTCATGTAGCAGAGTTTATGGTAGCATGTGTGGCTAACAATGCCAGAACCCTTGAGCATTGGTTAGCAATATTCCCCGCCACTTTCAAGGGCACAGTGTTTCAGTAGTATGAGAGACAAGCAACAGGAACTTTTGGCACATGGGACAACCTAAAGTTGGCCTTCCTTACTAAATTTAGGTGTGAAGGTTTTGAAGAGCGGATGCAAGAGGAATTTATGAATTTAAGTCAGTCCTCTAGAGAAAGAGGAGAAGCTTATGTCTCACGAATGGAATCCATCCTGAAGAGATGGACTAACCATAATCTAGATGATGGCATTTAGAAGGGAGTATTTCTTAGAGGATTACAACCAGAAGTCCGTAAGTTTGTGGAGCTGCAAAGACCAGCCACATTGCAAACTGCAACAGAAGGTGCAAGACTATGCGATGAAGTGGAAGCTAGATTGGCGATGAATCCAGGAAGAGGAGTCCTACCTTCTCTGATGTCAGGAATGATGTACCCACCAAATGCAATCCCAGGGACTATCCCTTACCCCTACCAACAGATGCCCCCAGTATCACAGTACAGTGCACCAAATCCACACTGGCCACAATCAATGCCTCAAATGATGGTTCAACCACAACAACAATGGTCCCAACCAATTTCCCCCATGCCAAATCAACAGCAATAGTGGAACCTTACCAACTGGAGCCAACAGCCAAATAGTTCAAGCAGGAGCTCTGAATCCAAATCAGAACAGAGAGCCCTCTGCACCAGCCCAACCTATTTATGCAGTGATTACAGAGACTCCTCAAAACCCTATTGCCAGTGCCTTAGGAGGAGAAAGCTTGAAGGATTATTTATCCAACTCAGTTGAAAATATCAAAAAGGAGTTGATGGATGTGATTACAGAGCAGTTACAGATGTTGAAAGTGAATACCGCTAGCATATCCAACGTTGCAGGAGCAGGAAAAGATGTGATGCGGTCAAATACTTGGTGTGGTAAGTGTCATCAAGTAGGCCATTTAGCCACTGAATGTACACGAAAACCAACCATTCCTATAGCCTTCTGTTCCTACTGTTTGCGGAAGAACCATACAGAGGATATTTGCTCTTTGAAGGAGATGCATGATAGGAGAAGGAAGGAAGAAGATGCAAGGTTCAACTTGCTGGAATCCAAAATGACAACACAGGATATTGGACCAAAGCCTAGGGAGTTTGGTCCTAATTTCAGACCCAAAAGGTTTCCCTCCCAAAGTTACAAAGGAAGACAGTCTGGCGGTGGTCAGAGATCAGAAGTGGAGTGTTACAGATGCGGAGAAAAGAGACACATTTCGCCAAATTGTCCAAATCCGAGAAGGTCTGTGGATTACAAGCCCTTATGCAGTCGATGCAAAGGAGAAGGCCACAGTGCAAAAGACTGTCCAAGCCCAGCCCCAGTGAAAAATAGTGCTACTGATAATCCGTCCAAGGCCCAAGAGCCTACCTCCAATTTAGTGGAATTGGAAGTTGCTTCCATTACGCGTGCAAAGAAGAAGGAACCACTTGTCCAGAAAGAAAATAATCCTCCTGCCAGAACAATGAAGTTCAATCTTCCACCAAAAGAACAGAACAGAACAGAGCCTTACAGTGCCGTACAGAGCACTACAATGCCACAGAGAGTCATAGAGACAGTTCTAGAGACAGGACCAGAGGTCCAAGAGATAGAAGAGGAGGAAGTGCCACAAGTGGTAGAAGAAGGTCCCATGATGCCCCTGTCGGAAGAAAAAAGGAAAATGAAGATGGATGTCGCCCCATTCCCTAACCGGTTAGAGAAGCCAGTGGATCCTATTAAGGAATATGATCTGGTCAAAGATCTAGATACCTTTAAACCAAACCTCACATTCCGACAATTATTGATGTTGTCTCCCAGTTGCCGAAAAAGGTTCAAAAGTATACTTACAAGAAGACGTGGATTAAGGATTGCTCCCTCAACAGCAACAAAGTCCAACAAAGCTCCAGAGCTTGTAAAAGAAGTGGATGTGGCTAACGACTTCCTAGATCCGGGTACCGCAGAGACTAGTGTGTGGATAGAAGGCTGCTTTATTGCAAATGCACTGATTGATGGTGGCTCATCAGTGAACATTATGACGGATGTGACAATGAAGGATCTAGGCCTACAAGGTGTGCAACCAACCCAATGGCTCATCAGACTGGTGGATCAGAGCAAAATCAAGCCTCTGGGCATTCTCCCATATGTGAAGACTACAGTGGCTGGAAAAGATTATTGGCTAACCTATCTGGTGGTGAAGCCAAACTCTTATGGTACATCCTACCCCCTATTACTGGGTAGACCATGGCTTTTTGAAGTCAGAGCAAGGACGGATTGGTTCAAAGGAACCTTGACCTTGGGTTGAGGACCCAATAAAGTGGTGTTGAAGCTATATGGTGCTCAAAAAGGACATGGATCCACCTCCTTGGAATTATCTTCTGTCTCCCCCAATGAGGCTACAGATGGAACATCAGCAGACGAAGATGCTGTCAAACAGATCCTTCCCAAGAAAACAGTGGCACATTCCCTAACAGTTGGTACTGTAAGCCAACTCTCAAAAGATGCAAAGCCATTATCAATGGGTGAATACTTCCTGCCTGAACCAGGAACTCCCTCTGAAATCACTTCTGACAGTGAGATAGAAGCATGGATGTACTGCATTCCCTGTTACATGGCCATAGTAGAGTCAGTGATAGAGGCAGAAGGTAAAGCAGAGGACCTGTTCTTCTCTCACAGAGCGCCTACAGAGGCAGAGCTGGAGTCTGAAGAGGATGATGATGAATATGAAGAAGGAGACTTTGAAAGCGAGACACAAGAAATCATTCCACCCACAGACGGCATAAATGAGGAGGGAGTTCCAGAAGCTTCAAAAGCAGAAGACTCCATGCTATGGGACAGAATGGCAATGGTACCCTTTGGATTGGTAAATGGATCTTTCCATAGGCAAACCCTATATAAGAAGTGGATCAAGAAAAATAAGCCGTCTTTTATCAGTGGTTCTTGTCGCACCCATCCACACTTGTCAAGAAAGGATAATGATGATGCTCCTTGTCAACAAGTACCAGTCCCAAGGCCACAACAGAATTCCGAGAGCCCCTGTTTTGTAACATTCCTGGATGCATCCTCTGAAGAGGAGTCCTCAAGCTCTAAGGTAATTAACATTCAAACCAAAACCGAGACAGCGCTGATCCCATTTCACCATTTCAAGGGGCAACCTAAGTCCTTACTGCAAGAAGACGTTGGGTCTAGTGGGACATCAGAAGAGGACACCACCCCCTTGAAGGAGTCGGATCTGTACCCAGAAGCAGTCCGTGGGACCTTCATCCGTGAAGTAGAAGGTGAAAGGAAGTTAACCTTTGTGGATGCAGATGGCATTGAACGCCACTTGAAGGTGGGAAACAGCCTACTAGAAGAGGAGTTGTCAACCTTGTACAACTTGTTGAAAGAGAATTTGGACGTGTTTGCATGGTCTTACAAAGACCTAAAGGGGTTTGATCCCACAATATGTCAGCATCATATTGATTTGGAGCCTGATGCCAAGCCAATATGGCAATGACAGAGGCGAATGAACCCAAATTATTTCACATTGGTGAAAGCAGAGCTGCTGAAGCTTCTGGAAGCCGAGTTCATCTATCTAGTGGCAAATAGTGAATGGGTCTCACCCATCGTGGTTGTACCCAAGAAGAATGGCAAGCTTCATATATGTGTGGATTTCCGCAAGTTGAATTCCAAGACGAAGAAGGATCACTTTCCTATCCCTTTCACAGACCAACTGTTGGACACAGTGGCAGGACATGAGCTTTATTCCCTTCTGGATGGATTCAGTGGATACAACCAAGTGCAGATACCAGAAGAAGATCAGTCCAAAATAACCTTCACCACAGAATGGGGGCCCTACGCTTACCGAGTGATGCCATTTGGACTCTGCAATGCCCCTGCTACCTTCCAGCGAGTCATGATGGCCGCATTCCAAAATCATCTGCACGATTTCATGGAGGTATACTTGGATGGTTTCTTTCTTTATAGTTTGATCCTGAAACATTGGGGACATTTAGAGCAATGCTTTGATCGATGTCGGGAGTATGGGATCTCCCTCAACCCTGACAAATGTATATTTGGGGTCTCTTCTGGAGTTCTGTTGGGCCACATTGTCTCTGCACAAGGGATATCAATAGACCCTGCAAAGATCGAGAAGATCGCAGCTCTGATAGCACCCACCAACCTCAAACAGTTGAAGGGATTTCTTCGCCATGTGGGATACTATAGAAGATTCATGGCCCATTTTGCAACAAAGGCAACCTCCTTGCACAAGCTTCTGAGGAAAGATGCGGAGTTTATTTGGACAGAAGATTGTGAAAAAGCCTTCAACACTCTGAAGCAGTGTCTAATTGAGGCACCCATTCTGCAACCTCCTGATTGGACGAAGGAGTTTCATGTACACACTGATGCATCAATTGAAGGGCTAGGTGATGTCCTATGTCAAAAGGGCCTTTCTAAATTAGATCAACTGATCTATTATGCAAGCCGAAAAGTCACTGATATGGAACGGAACTATACAGTGTGATAGAGCTGAAGTGCTTGGCAATGGTGTTTGCCCTAGAGAAGTTTCGCCCCTACCTACTGTCTACCCATTTTAAATTTTATGTGGATCATGAGGCCCTGTCCTTCCTGATGAACAAAGCAGACGTGAAAGGACGAATGATGAGATGGCTCCTTCTATTCCAGGAGTTCAACTTTGAGGTAATTACCAAACCTGGTCGTTCCCATGTTCTGGATGATCATCTGTCGCGTATCCCACAGACTGCAGACGAGGAGCAGGATGATCCAGACCTCCTTGATGCTTCCCTATTCTTGGTAGAAACTGTAACCCCTTGGTATGCAGACATCGCCAACCTGTTGGCAACCCAACAGTACCCTCCTGGCATTTCTAGTTGGGAAAGAAAGAAGCTTATGTTAGAATCAGCCCCCTACACCCTGTTAGGCGGTGCACCATACAAGAAAGGCAAAGATGAAGTGCTCAGAAGATGTGTTGCAGGAGATGAGATTGGGATTGTTTTGAAGGCTTGCCATGACGAGCAATGTGGAGACCACTTTGCAGGAGAAGCTACAGCCAGGAAGGCTCTGCTAGTAGCAGGTTACTGGTGGCCGACCATTCATAAGGATGCCTATGACTATTGTAAGCGATGTGATGCCTGTCAGAGGATGGGAAAACCCACCAAGACCAGTGCTATACCACTGCAACCTATCCTTCCTTTGAAGTCGTTCAAGAAGTGGGGCATTGACTTTGTCGGCCCAATCGATCCTCCCACTAGAAGGAAACAGAACAAATACATCTTGGTATGTACGGATTATGTCACAAAGTGGTGTGAAGCTAAAGCCCTAAAGTGGGACGATGGTAACAGCGTGGCCCTGTTCATGTACGAGAATATCATCACCCGTTTTGGCAATCTCCTAGAGCTGGTAAGTGATAGAGGCACTTATTTCATTAATAAAGTCATGGAAGAGTTGACAGAGCTGTATAAGATCCGCCATCGCAAGCCACTCAAGCTCGCCGTAAGGCTTACCATGACAGCTTCATCAAGCAAAAGGAGTTCAAAGAAGGTGATTTGGTTCTAGCCTATGATTCATGATTTGGCAAGTTTCCTGGCAAGCTCCAATAGTGGTGGATGGGTCCATATAAGGTATTTGCTGTCAACCCTAATGGCTCTGTCCAAGTGCAGATCGTTGATGCCTCTAATGATCCCTTCCTGATCAATGGATATAGCCTGAAGAAGTACTTCCCTCCTTGGGGATCTTGACAATCATGGTCACCTGATCCTTTCCCCTGTTGGTGTGACACTGTAACTCTTCTTATGCTACTTCTGATAGCCGTTCTTCAGCCACTCCTGATGAGGTGGACACAACCCTCTGTCCCCTCAGCCCTACCTTCCAGCCCTAATCTATTATCCTCTATTTTCCACCAGCGATAGTGGCAAGGATGGTTTTGACAAATGGTATTTCTACCATTCCCTTGCTTAATTCGAAAAAGAAAAAAAATATACATATCGGTCATGGGAGAAAAGGACTTCGGTCCCTGTCATGCCACGGCCTATTCTTTGAGAAAAGGTGGAGACAACCTCGGGAATAGGAAAAAAAAAACCCAAAAAAAAAACAAACAAACAAGCAAGGAAAAAAAAAAGAAAAGCAAAACTGTTATGGGAGAAAAGGAAGAAATTCCCTGTCATAGCAGGCCTCGTTCTAAGAAAAGATGGCAAACACCCTTGGGTAGGAAGCTGGCTATGGAAAAGGTGGCAACACCCAGCAGTCAAGAAAGTGGATTCATCAATTGACATCCCCAGGATCCAGTTCCGAAGCTGCCTCCCTTGGTATGCTCTGTGCCTTTCTACAGAGCATTTGACAGTCCTCTAGCAGACGCCATGTTCCTATCTAATACAACGTTCGATCTGATGGCTACCTCCCTGGGTATGCCTCTTCAACAAGTGACGACGTGATCTTCATCACCAACCCCTGGAGTGACGCGAGCTTTCATCCTAACCAAATGGGGAAGTGAGTATGGTTGCCCTCTGTATCTATCAACAGAGTGTGAGACAGAGGGTGGGGCGAGAGACCAGTCTTTTCTCTTCAAATCAAATGAGAGGTGAGAAGTGTGAATGAAGTGTTACACGCACGGGATGGGCCTCTCAATGCACAAAGCATGATCTGTTTCTGTGCACTGCACCATAAGGCTCCCTGGCCTTCCTTCTCGCACCGTATGCCGGCATAGGGTGGGATGCACAGTTGCACCATCAAATGCGCACAAGGCATACAACCTTTGCACAAGTGACCGTGAGGATTACATTAATGGGTTTCATGAAAGGGCTGCCCTCTGTAACTATCAAATGAGTGTGAGACAGAGGGTGGGCTGAGTGTGACTGGAGTTTCTTCAATCAATTCTTGAGAGGTGAGGATTGAGGGATATTACGACCTTTGGCGCAAGGTATGTTCTCTTTTCCCTATGCACCCACGGGGTGGGTTTCTGCCATCATCACAGGACACGTCACCTTGTTCTGTACACTTCACTGTAAGGCTCTCTTGCCTTTCTCCTTTGCACCTATGCCAAATGGGTTGGACGCACTGATGCACCATCAACTGTGCACCCTGGCGTACTCCCTCTGCATCATCCCCCTTTGGATGGTTTTGGGAACCCTATTTACCTTGTCCTGCCAGTAGTGTGTAGGCTCTTGCCTCCATTTGGTTATTATGAAGCTTCTTTCCTCTATCCACTTGTTTGCAAGATCATTAGCCAGATCCTTGATCTTGGCTAGAACAACTAGAGGCAATGCACTGTCCAGAGAGCGTGGATAAGAAAATGAAAGTTCAAATGACCTCGTTTGGAACTCCCGTTCACGCCATATGATCAATTCTTGAGGCCAATCGATAGGATGGGAATCCCCCCGTAGTGGCACCAGCTCTTCAGGGAATTATCTTGGTAGTGATCATGCTCTGGATTGGGCTTCCTCTGCTAGTTCATGTCTTCTTCTTCTGGCTGCCACAATGCGCTCGGGCATGTGGGCATCTTTGGGCTCTTCAGGCAGGAGGTCTGGTAGAGGTGGACTGGGCATTCTTTGTTGCTCTTCTTCAGCATCTTGCTCAAAGTCTGGACCCTCTTCAACATTCTGCTCAGCAACTGCTGGCCGCTTGTGGTGGTGGTAGTGGCTGCTCATGTTCTTCGAACCCAAGTTCCTTAATCTCAACAGTGGAGAGGTCGGCACGGTGTAGGTAGTGAAATCGCTACTCTTTTGTGATTCCTATGCCTGTTGGAAGCTCCCGTTCTTGAAGGCCATACCTTAGCACTTGGGTAGTCAGTTCTAGCTTCCTTTTTACCTTCTCCACTGAATCATTGTCCTCCGCCTGGGTGACATGTAGTACTGTGCTGAGGAAGGCTTGCCTTTGTGCGTTGGTGTGTACATAAACAGCCTCTGTCCTGGACTCGGCAAGCACTCTCTCGCACTCAGCCACGCTAAGCGTTCTGTTAAATGCCTAACTCTTTCAAAATTTTTCTTTTCCCACTCGCTGGCTCTCTCGTCCATCTTCTTTCTTCCCTCCTCCAGCTCACTTGCTAGGGTTGTCACAACCTGCTGCTGCTCATTTGTTAAGGACCAGAGTTGGTTCCTTTCCCTAGATTTTGGAGCCATCTGTTCTTCAACAATTTCTTTTGCTTGATTTGCAATGCTAAATCTCTGTTCTGCCTCAGCAATTAGTTTTGACTTTTCTTGCACAAGCTGCTCATGACTTTGGATCTCTGCAAGGTGCAATCTTCTTTGGGTGAAGGCCATGGCCATGAGGGCCTCTACGTCTCCTTTGGAAATATCCAATGCACCTTGCAGTCGTTGTGTGTCATTTCACAACCTTTGTGCTTCTGCTACGGGGATTGTCGGCCTTTCCTGTGCTAGAAACTCTATCTGTCTCTCTAGCCTGTCTTGTTCCTCAAGTCCATACCATAGCTAAAAAGCTATGGCATCCTCTTGTTGCTTGCTTGGCTTGCCCTCTTGAGTTGCTACCTATCCGTACCTTTCCAGCTTGGTAGTTCTCTGTTCCAGGTTAGCACACTGCTGCACTAGTAATTTTAAGCTCCGCTGCTCTGCCACTAGGTTTTGCTCTTCATCCTCCAGCCTTTGTCTTAGGCCGCTCTCATTGTCTTGGGCTTCCTTGGTTTTTTCTTCCAGCTAATCTTGTAGTGCTTCCACCTCCCTTCTTCGGTTGGCTCCTTGCTTTGAAACTTCTATCCTTAAGGCTGCTGAAGTTTCGTTTTCTTTGTCTAGCTCCACCAGGGCCACCTTCTTTTCTTCTTTTGCCTTGTCCAACTGTGCTAGAAGCTCAGCCACATAAGCATTGAAGTCGGCACCGCGCGGCATGGGAGTAGAGGCTATAGTGGTTGACGCCTCTAGCTTTTGTCATTTTGGATCTTTCCTGAACTCGGCATCTACGATAGCGGGCCTTTTCGCTTTGGCTTCCGGTACAATCTCAGCCACTTTACTGACAAGTATCTACATCATGCTCATCAGTTGGGCTGTGTCTAGAGAGGGCGTGGGTTGCGGGGTGGTTGTGGTGTCGGTTGGTACTGGGACGAAGGAGCAAGGTAGGGGGTGCAGCAGGGACTTGCCCTTGCCTACAGCCACCACTGGGGCCGCTTCCACACTGCCACTTGCTTCATCCCCATGGCGGGAACTCAAAGGGTCAATTTCTCCTCCCCCATGGGTTTCTTCGACCGATCTACAAGTGACCTCTGCCAACTCGGCAAGTTCTTTCATCCTTAGCTCGTTGGCTTCCTCCTCCGCCCTTCTTTTCCTCTCTTCTTCTGCCCTCCTTGATTCTTCTCTAATTATTTTGAGTTCTTTCTCTTCATTTTTCCTTCGTTCCTCCTCCACCCTCCTTGACTCTCCTTGAGCCCTCTTCATCTCGGCTTGCTCTTGTTTGCTTAGTCTTTTTTCCTTCTTCTTCTGGATCTTGTTAGTCTTCTTTTGCTTCTATGGTTTAGCCGCTTGGGTGGGTGGTACCTCCGGCTCTCCTTTGTCTCTTATTGTGTTTTCACTCGAGCCTTCTTCCTTATAGTGAGGTGAGCTTTGATGCACAGCTTGATCTTTATCTATGCTAGCATCCTTGATAGCCTCATCGATGATTGCTATCAGGACACCTCCGTATCTAATTGTAGAGGCTTTTGAGGCTGTTTTTTTCTTGTGGATCGTGTAGTAGAGGCAGGAGACTCCCCCCCAACTGGTGCTGTGACTGGAGCCAGGAGCTCAACTGAACTCTTGATAGTTTTCTGGACAAAGCCATTCCAATCCACCTCCTCTGGAACTCCTACAGTGATTCTTTCTAGCAATGGCACCCCAATTCTGTTCATTAGCGCATTGTATCTGTGTCCTGAGAAAAGGGCATGGACCATTTTAGCTTGCATCCTTGTCGCACGGTCTGGAATGTTAGCCAAACTGATTCCATCCATCGTGTGCACATCCTCTTTTTTTACTCCCCCATCATGGCATACACATCTCTTTTTGGGCACCGCTCCTTGGACACAAGCCCCAGGGCTTTCTCGACAATAGTTGCATTAAGAGGCACTTGCACCCTTCTTTCCCGGTCGCCAGTTCTTACTGTGACCATGCACAGGTCCTACCTTCATCAAAGCTCCTTAAGAAGTCAATGCACATGCTGTAATCCACAGCCTATCCGACCTTTTCCATGTACTTTTGGAGGTTGCACTTGTTCACCAAGTGCTTCACTGCCGGCTCTTCCAGGATGGCTTCATCTAAATTCATGGTATGTTTGAACGTGAACTGGCTGAATCCACATGTCTCAACACTGATTCCATACTTTGTTATCTCCTCTTTAGTGAATGGGAGTTTACCTTGTCCTGCCATGGTAGGTGCCTGTCATCACACCATGCCAACATTAGCGTTATGAATTGACTCATCACTAACAAAAACCCAAGAAAGAATGCGTGTGACAATTTGCCGTGCTAATTCAGAGGCATGAAACTTGGAAATAATTCAAAAGAAACATCTATTTTCTCCTTGCGTTCTTTCCTATTTGAACTCAATTGATAATTTTCATCCATTATACATCTTGCTACATCACTTGGCTCTCATTATACATTTTGCGACATCACTTGGCTCTCACTTTGCTCCCCCCCCCCCATTTCCTTAAGTTTTAAGGGAATCCTTCCTAGGATTAGCAAGGGGAGAAGGATGGGTTGCATGGACTTTGTGGGGCAAGTTACTTGGCCAACAGCCAAGTATAAAGGTTAGGGTTATATTCAAGCTGGGCATGACGATCAAGTTCGCATGGTCGTATGGAAGCTTGGGTGATATAGGTCAAGACATAATGAAAGATGTCCCCGGAGTTGAGGTGACTAGCAACGTGCAACTCCTCTTCCATGAGGAATTGGTCAATGTAAGGGTGGGCCAGCACCTGGTAATCTAAGTGTATGTTGCATGAAATGGCCAAAACCCTAAACGAAAGAGGTGCCACATAAGTAGGGTCGTGTTCAATTGTTTTGATTGCCCTTCTTTGCTCGGCATTGGTCATGATACGACAGCCTTTTTTCTCCCATTGGAGTCGCAAGGCATACCACAGTTGTAAGAACGAAGAAGCAGAGCTGGCAAGCTGTGTGAACTTAGGTGTAGAGTGAGTAGGCTTGCGGTACGAGGTAATTAGTCTTCTGAGAACGGCTTGCTCCTTTGAGATTTCTCCATTAGTGATTAATTCGACAGCAATTTTGGGAAATTTGACGGTCATAAAATCATACACTTCCCAAGTGCATGGCAATGCACGAACATCAGAAGCAAGGGGTTCATCAAGAAGTCCTAAGTCAAGCCTCTCATAGCTCCTAGTGAATGTGGTGAAGGTGTTATCTAACTCCTTGTTGCATGTCACTACGTCATCTCCCGAGGTCTCAACAATATCCTTGGCCATTGAAAGGAAAGATTGTCTTTCATACGAAGGCCTAAGGCCTGCTGGTGGTGATGGTGCTGGTGACTCCATTGATAGCGTCAGAGATGGGACGTTGCACTCAGGAGCACTTTGAGATGCTGTAGGGGGCTCCAGTGGCATAGGAGATGTGCTGCATTCTATTTGAGCCGGCATGGGGGTGCTCAACTCATCTAACTTGGATAATGCAGGGGCATCTAGTTTAGGACGATAAATATGTTGGGATTCATTAATAACAACCGGTACTAGTCCAGCTTGCTTTGCAGCCTGGGTTCTGTATGTGAAAGCCTCTCTAGCTGGAGTGAGGTTTCTTAGAGTTGAGCCTCTTGAATGTCCACTTTTAGGCACCCATATCCAGGGGTTTCCCTCATAGTATCCTTGTGCTCGCAAGAGATCTTTGGGGATCCAACGCGGTGTGGTAGTGCGCCTATGTCGATAGCATCTGAAATGCCTCTTAGGCTGTGACTGATAGTTTTTGTGTTTAGAAGCATGTTTCTGTGTTTTACGAGGAGGTGGCCCTTGTCGTTTGGGCACCCATATGAGCATGGACTCTTTGGCCTTGTGAATGGCCTTGGTGGGCTTGGTTCTAGCAATTTAAGCATGGAGTGGGATATCACAGCCCTTCTCCCTAGGCTTGGTCATGGGCGTGGTCGTAGGAGTCTCTATCAGTGGTTGTGAAATTGTAGAAGGATCAAGATAACCCTTGCTGAAAGTAGTGACTATGCGCACATTGCCTATAGCAAGATGGATGCGAACTAGGTTATAGTCCACATTGCATTTCATCTGCTTTTTAAAAATGTGACCTAGTAGTGACTTATTACCGGCCCCTTTAGTGTTTGGCAATACATAAAAGAATACTGGTATACTTTTAGACTCAATAGAGACGGCCACTTTGCATTTTCCTAAGAGTGAGTAAGTGTTGCCCCCAAATGGGCTGAGTTTAGCATTTGTGGACTATAATTTAGGTTGACCAATGCGTGTCCAATGGTCATGCATCAAGATATTATAGTCGGTACCTTCTTCGATCAAGGCATCAAAAGAATACGTCTGTTCTGCAATGACTGTGATTCGTAGGTAGGTGGGTGCCACTGCTTCTTCATCTTGATCTGTCAATTCAGTAATAGTGGCCACGCAGACGTTGACAGGGGCTTCAAGCATAGGTGGCTCATGCAATGAATGGGAAGGAGGATAGTACTTTTTCATGCAACTGCCATTGAAGAAGCCTATTTCTTCACCTTCGAGCATCTCCAACTCAACATTGCATGTTCTACTTGTACGTACTCGAAAAGGTCCTAGTCCTTGAAATTTCATTTTCTATTTGTGACCCTTCACAAAGTATAGTAGAACAAGGTCCCCTTGATCAAAGTTGCGCTGTTTGACATGCTTGTCAAACCACATCTTTCTTCGTGCCTTCTCACAAATTAGAGCATGGATGGCTAAGAGTCGAGTCTCCGTGAGATGCTCTAACTCCACCAAGAGGTTGGTCCAAGCCTCTCTTCCCTCCCAACGCTCCTGAGCTGCTATCCTTAAGCTAGGGACAAAGAACTCTAAGGGTAGAATGGCCTCTATTCCATAAGTCAGCCTAAAGGGCATCTATCCTACAGCCATCTTATAAGTTGTACGATAGGCCCACAAGGCCACCATCAATTTGTTATCCTAGTCACTTCGTGATGTGGATACTATTTTAGTAAGCACGTTGACTGGGATTTTATTCGTGGATTCTACTTGGCCATTTGCTTGAGGGTAGTAGGGCGAGGACCTTCTATGAATGATTAGGAAGGTCAAGAGCAGGTGGGATATCACTTCATTAATGAAGTGTGTGACTTGATCACTTACTAGTTCAATTGGATAACCAAATGTGAAAGGACCTGCTCCCACAAGAACTTCGTAGTGGTTCTAGTGTCATTCTTCCTAGTGGCTCTTGCCTCTACCCACTTCGTTATGTAATCAGTTGCCACAATGATGTAGCATGCCTGGGAGTACTGTGCCGCAGGACTGATAAGTCCAATGAAGTTAATGCCCCATTTTTCGAAGGGCTATCGTGCTATTACATGGGTCAACTCCATCTTATCCTTACGCACGAGCACCTTAGTCCTCTGGCACTCATCGTAGTGTTTTACAAATCTAGTAGCATCACGGAATAGGGTGGACCACCATAGCTGGGATTGTAGCATCTTATGGGCTGTTGTATCCCCACTAAGCTATTCCACCATGTGTTTCTCTCAATACATCGTGCATCTCATGCTCACACACACATCTACGCAACAAACCATCTTGTCCTAGCCTATAGAGTTTGTCGGTGATCAGTTGGTATGGCTGGATCTTTAAGATAAGTCTCTTAGCTTGGCTTTCTCAATAGGTCTCTCAGGCTAGCACTTGAACTACATCATTGGCCCAATATGGCATCATATCGGCCCTAAACAAGTCTCTTTTGCTAGATAGGCCAAAGAGGTGAGCGTTCAATAGGTCGTTAGGTATGCCTTGTCCAACAGCTTCTCCTGTGGGTATGCGCCACGGGACATGTGATCAGCCATGTAGTGCTGCTTTCCCTTACGTACAACCACAGAAAAATCAAATTCCAACAAGAGAAGCAACCATCTAGCTATACAATCTGTAGCGCACAACTTGTTCGCGAGATAAAGCAAGGCTTGATGGTCAATGAAAAAGACGAAGGGGGTGGCCAACAGATAATGCCTAAATTTCTTTATAGCAAACACCATGGCTAACCCTTCCCTTTCTATAGTGGAATAGTTCATCTCCGTTTCAGTGAGCTGCTTGTTGGCAAAACTCACGGGGTAATCTAGGTTATGTTCACGAGGCTAGCATAGAACATCTCCAATAGAAAACTTAGAGGCATCTATGTGTACATGGAATGTTATGCTCTAGTCTGGGGCTCGTAAGATTGGTGCAGTGGTGAGAGCCTTCTTCAACTCTTCATATGCACATTCGCATTCCTCAGTCCACTCGAATATGATCAACAGCTTGTACAATGGTCTAGCAATCAGTGCGTAATTCAGTACAAAGCGTCGATAGTATCCCGTATGGCCTAAGAAACACTGAACGCCCTTGTAGTTAATGGGTGGTGATAGATCGACAATGACCCTGACTTTTGAGAAGTCGGTGGCAATGCCATTCCTTGACACTACGTGCCCTAGGATACATCAGTGCTTCACCTAGAGCTGGCAATTTAAGGGGTTCAACGAGAGGTTGCATAACCAACACCGTTCAACAAAAGCTCTCAACTTTCCTAAGTGTTCGGCCCAACTAGAGTGTATGCATAAGTCGTCTATGAACACCTCTAGCTCACGTCTAAGCATGTCCTTGAAGATGGTGCACATTAATCATTGGAAGGTCACAGGTGCATTCATTAGCCCAAAGGGCATAATGATGTAGATGAACACACCCCATGACAGCAACCCTCCCACGGCAGGAAATGAACATGAAACCAAGGTAGAAGCATGCAAAATCTATGCACATGGCTAAGCCATTAATCTCAAAACTGAAAAGAAACCATAAATCTTCCACTTAATAATGAACCAATTCGTTATCTTCATCATCTTCATCCATAGCTTCAACCATTATACAAGAACAAAAGGGAAAAGAAGAATTTCTGTACAAAAGACAGAGGAGAGAGAAGAGAGAACAACTTTTTGCACCACCAAAAAGAAAATGTGCAATTGGACAAGAGAGGGAAGGGAAAGAGGCACATAACTACTCGTGCACTCCACCCCACCTCTTCCCCAAAAAGCACACCCCTTCGTATTTTTATTATTTCTTTGAAACTTTGATACATTTGATATTATAAGACCTTTGGCCTTTAATTTTGAGTGTTCCTACCCTTCACAAATGCATGCATGTAACACTTTTGTGTATACCATTTATTTATGATGGTGTATGTGGATGTGGATGTGGCCCCCTCATATACGTGTGTATTTTAGTGATTTTGTAACAATGTACTTGTTATCTTTTTTACAAAAGATGAAATTATTATATATGCATGGACATTTTTGTGCCTTGTTTTTATGCTTCTTTTCGGTGTCATCATATTCCTCCCACACTGAAATGTGAAGCGTCCTCGCGAACCTTGTCAAAGAAGAACCACTGTCTAACACAAACAACTTCCAAAATTGTTAGTAAAACAACTTCGATCATAAGGCCTAGCCATGGTAGGGTATGGGACTCCAAATCCACGACCACTAGAGTAAGGGAACTCCTGCCTCAGATTATCCCACACAGAAAAACTTTACTAGTCTTCAAAGGATAGGGTTCTGTCTTCAATAAGGGATCGTAAGCACAACTTCTTTGCCCAATGTAGAAAGGAAGAAGACTCCATCATGTAGCTCCATAGGCACTTGAGGGAACACCATTTGATTGTAGCCACATCTTTATGTATCTTCGGATGTAGGGGTTTATTAGCATTGATAGCTAGGAAGAGAACCCCATTAGAGATTTACCTTTGCAAAAAGCTATTTATTTATTTTTTTAAAAGGAATGCTAATGATAGATATTAAGAGTTGTTAAACCTTATGGTTGCCCTTTAGGGTTTTGTTTCTCGTGTCTTTCAAGAGCTTATTTATCTTAGGTTGTGTAACTTGAGTGAGGCTTTAACTTTTGTGTTGTTAAAGGTTGTTGTTAGATGTTATTAGATTTATTTAAGGTATGATACCCTTAACAATAGGATAATGGGTCTAAGAGGGTATCATAAGAGAAAGGGAAATGAAGATGATGTGTGTCTCTTAAAAGAGAGGAAGATAGCAATGGGGAGGAAGATATTGGCAAGGATGGAGAGGTGAAGAGTAGGGAAAGGCCACCATAAAGGAGGATGAAGATGGTGCCATGGTGGAGAGAGATAGTGTGGTATTGCTAAGGCTAAGGGAGGGGGATGAAGGGAATATGAAAGGACATGGAGGTACTTTCAAGGGGTCTCAAAGGGATTGAGCTTAGAGATTCATTTGAGAGGCAATATAGAATAGGACCATGCATTTGTTTTGTTTTTTTTTTAAGTGTTTTAGTAAATTAAATATGTTATTTGTTTTTTTTTCATTAAAAGTTAAGGGTTAGGGTATTTGGTACTTCATTAGGGTTGAGGGAAAAGAAGATACGATGGGATTTATTGCGGCCTCGATGCCTTGCCAAGAGCATCCTCTTCCTCCATATCATCTACCTACGCAAGACCACAATGCAATGACAACGCCTTGTACTTCCTGGTGGTTGAGGGAATTCTCTCTCTCTCCCTCGATATCTGATTTTGTGCTAATTGTTGGTTTTTGTGGGATGATGAGACGATAGAACAACAGCAGAGCATAGAGAGCTTTCTCATGGCATCCGCGGGCACAACTGCAAAGTTAGGGTTGTCCGTATGGATCAGTGAAGGAGTCAAGGGAGGACTGTGAAATCTCGTGCTCGTTGCTTTCTCGATTCTGCATTTCACCATCCTCAACCTCTTACATGCTCTCTCTTTGTATCTCTGTATCCGTGTGGTACTTCTTCTTCTTTTGGAAAGCCAAGAGATGCAAAATTCTATCGCTCCCCCATTGTGAAGTAGATAATACATTTTTGAATATGCTGCTACTGCCTTTGTTGCTTTGCAGTTGAAAGGGAGGCATAGATGTAGGGTGTCAACGAAGGGGAGAAGGCAACACCGTGGACTAGGAGAGGAATAGCCGTTGAAGGACTGAACTATCTGTTCTTCAACATCTTCTTCTTCTTCATAATGAGAGCAAGGCGGCAGGGGAAGAATGTGTAGCAGGCATCCAGGAGGAAGGCGGGCAGCATGACCAGGTTTGCTGATATGCTGATGAAGATAATAATGCCACTAGAGTGGGTGCAGCATGTCAATCCATATGTGCAATGGGGCCAGTGGCAAAGGGAGGGTGATTCCTCCTCCTCCTCCTCCTGCTCCTCCTCCCCCCTCTCTTTTGTGTCTCTGTTCTAGTGTCGCAACGTCTTTCGCGTAGCTTTTCCATCCGATTTTTCCTTGTTGGCCACTTTGTCATCTTTGTTCAAATTAGACATTTGTTTCCACCCACCTTCGATTTGGCCCCGTTTTTTTTCTCCTCTGCATGCCTTCCCCTGTTTCCCCCCTCTCTCCTGCCGCCCCCTTTCTTTCATCTAGATCGATGAATCTTAGCACGGCTTGAAAGCATGGACTTGCTTTATCTTCTTATTTTTTGTTTTGCTTGTGAATAGCCATGGACAGAGAAGACCTAGCTCCCTTGACTCCGATGTCAAGCTCGTCAGACCGGCCACAGCTAAATGTACCTCTTCAATAGCTCCAAATCGAGGTGGAAGGATGGCTTGTCTGATTACAGTGCCCTTTTCAAGATCACATTTGCGCTCCTTCCCTCACTACTTCTCTCTCTAACTCTCTCTCTTCCTTCCATCTTCTTCGTTTTCATATCTGCCACTTCCTTCCATCGCGGTCATCTTGTTGCAAAATGTATGACTTCTTCTCTTTCATATCCTTCTTCCTGCATATGCTCCCTTCATATCCACCACATTGGCCTAGCCGCTGACACATCAGTGCACAGAGATGGGTGACACCAAATTGTTCATGCCAACCAAATTGTTCATGCCCGAATCATTTTCCTAGGTTGTAATGGCTATGCACATCCTCCATGGGACAGTTGAGGATAGAATGGATGGTGGATGGCTTTGCTTTCAGTCGTGTAGGAGGATGGGAACCTTGTCCATGGCTCCCTGGTTGTCCATGTTGGTTCTGGTTGCTAGGTTGTTTGTGCGAGTCAACATGCAAGTCATCGCTGCCATTGGCCGATTCTGTCTTGGATTGGGAGGGTGCACTAGTCTCTTGATCATGGTAAGGAAGTTTAGGGGAAAAGGAAGAAGTTGTAAGTAGCTTCTTCTTATTCTTCTTCTTCTAGTTGATGAATTTGTTTCCTTTGATTTCTATCTCTCTGCCTCTTCCACCTTAGAATATGAGCCTTCTGATCCTTGGCTCCTATTCCTCACAATCTGAGTCATCGTCATTTTCTCAAAACAGAACCGATTTACCAGATGCATTGTAGTGAGTGGACATAGTAGCACAACCCTCACTGTCACTTATCTTCTTCCACTTCTTCTACCTTTGTCCATATTTGCAATGGTATATGCATGCTTGGAGCAGGGGCTGGAGAAAATGCTGGATGGGAAAGCTGTCCTTGTCTTCTTCTCCTTTTCATTGGTCCTCCCCATTGCATTTGCATTTTCCATCACCAGATGATTTTCCCCCTATTGTAGTTGTTGAGATCAGCTTCTTCCCCGGATGCGCACCAAAATGACAGCAACCCTCCCACGGCAGGAAATGAACATGAAACCAAGGTAGAAGCATGCAAAATCTATGCACATGGCTGAGTCATTAATCTCAAAACTGAAAAGAAACCATAAATCTTCCACTTAATAATGAACCAATTCGTTATCTTCATCATCTTCATCCATAGCTTCAACCATTATACAAGAACAAAAGGGAAAAGAAGAATTTCTGTACAAAAGACAGAGGAGAGAGAAGAGAGAACAACTTTTTGCACCACCAAAAAGAAAATGTGCAATTGGACAAGAGAGGGAAGGGAAAGAGGCACATAACTACTCGTGCACTCCACCCCACCTCTTCCCCAAAAAGCACACCCCTTCGTATTTTTATTATTTCTTTGAAACTTTGATACATTTGATATTATAAGACCTTTGGCCTTTAATTTTGAGTGTTCCTACCCTTCACAAATGCATGCATGTAACACTTTTGTGTATACCATTTATTTATGATGGTGTATGTGGATGTGGATGTGGCCCCCTCATATAGGTGTGTATTTTAGTGATTTTGTAACAATGTACTTGTTATCTTTTTTACAAAAGATGAAATTATTATATATGCATGGACATTTTTGTGCCTTGTTTTTATGCTTCTTTTCGGTGTCATCACCCCAGTCCATGGCGAAAGCAGTCTTGTGCTTGCCATCAAGGTGCACTTGCACTTAATTATAGCCAGAGAAGCCATCCAGGAAGCTGTAGGCTTCTTTGCTTGCTACCCTCTATACGGTAAGGGGTAGTTGTCCCTCTTCGTAGCGGCATTAACTTTCTTGTAATTCACGCACACTCGAATTTTACCATTCTTTTTCATAACGATCACTATAGGTGATACCCAATCCGTGTGCTCAATCTCATATATGAATCTTGCCTCCATGAGCTTACCAATTTCCTCCTTCACTGCATGGGTGTGTTTGGGATTCATAGGGTAAGGTCATTGATTTGTTGGCACCGCATCTGGAACCATTGGGATATTTTTGGGTCACAACCATAGGATCGACTCCTTTAAGTTCCTCCAAGGACCAGGCGAACACATTGATATACTCTCGTAGGAGAGCAACAAGTTTAGCCTCCTCATCCTTGGTCAAGTCGTCAGCAATGAACACAAGGTGAGGCTTCTCGCCTTCCCCTACCAACTTGACTTCCTTGACCTTGGCGAGTCCCTCAATTGGCTCACTGGTTTGCCCCTATCTCTTTGCTCCTAGCAGAATCACCACTCTATCACCCTTTTTAAACTTTGTGATGAAGAGTTTGGGGAGATCCTGCAGCTTCTTTTGCCTCTCTGATTCTGAGTCCTTAGTTCACTTTCCTGGCCTTCTCCTTTAGCCATCTGCGCCTTAGGTGGACTGGCAAGTCCCCTTTGGTGTGTTTGACCTTAGAGGGTTGGGGTATTTTGGGATCACTGTCCGCACTAACTTTAGACTCTGAGTTAAACTCACATCCCTTGCTTGAGGAAGGAGTTTCACCAGGGGGTCGTAATTCAGTAGGTGTATCCGTCATAAGCACCGGAACTACCAATGGTTGCACTACCCTTGCATGCTTGTAATCCATGGCTCCTATGTGCTCCAACCAGGATCTATCGCACTCCATCTGCATGACTCCTCTTTCATTCTAGCCTGCCCTTTCCCTTCTAGGCTTAGAGCCTGCCTTGATCTATTCGATCACTTTCCCTTCAGTGTCATATTCTATCGTGTCTAACTCTTCTTCACTCTCGTCTCCAATAGAGCGGCAGTCCTCGTACTCCTCATCATTAGAGTCTTGCCAATCTGACTGCTCGTCATCCCTCGGGTTTTCCTCTCCAATCTCCTTTTTATCAGTGACTAAAGCCCAATTGTATAACATGTTAAGATTGTGAATTTTGGTCCATTTCCACTCAGGCTTAGCCAAAAGATCACGTAGGGGTTTTAGATTGGCAGCCATGTCGCCCTTCAGTTTATCGGTCAGGCACTCTATGATTCCCTGAAGCTCAAGCTTGTTGGTGGGGATATGGAATGAGACCGGTTGCCTTGGGTTACATGAGCTTCCTACCATCATGCAGAGTGGCACGATGGGCTCCCTTGCCAGCATTTAGCAGATTGCCTATATAGCTCTTCCTCATCTGAGAACGGTAGGTCAACGGTTGCCAAGACATGCATCCAATCCTACTTGTCCTCAGGGCAAGGGATGTACTTGGTCAATGACCCATAGGGTTTGCTTGCTAGTGCATCACCATTTAGCATGGTTGAGATAGCATCAAGGTCGGCTGGGGTAGTCTTCCAGGTATCCATCTCAACCCTTATCGCTTCTATTCTATTCCCCAAGAAGATGATATTTTTACCCCAATCTTCAATAACTCTCACGTTCCTCATCCAGGGTCCGCCTAGCAGTATGTCATAGTCCACTCCCTTCATAACAATGAAGTTCACAGAAAACTGCACCCCTACGACCTTTAGTGGCCAGTTCTTTAGGACCCCAAATGGTCTGACCTTCATTCCATTGGCCAATGTGACATTGAACCTAGCCGTTTCCACAGGTGGGTTTCCCCAGGCCTGTAGAACTGCGTGGCTCAAGACACTACACCGACGCCTGTGTCTATGATTCCTTTTCGTGTTGCATCCCCCAAGGCTAAGATAGGTAAGACTGCATGCATCTCAATGCCTTCCCAGAAAGCATTGACGTGTGGTGACCTTGTAATTGAGTGTAGTGTTAGGCTTGGAATTTGTGCGATTGCGCCCTGCTCTTGCAAGTCAGCAATAGTGTGCTTTTCTTTTCTCTCCACCCAATACTTTAATTCTTGCCATAAGGAAAGGTGTTGTTGAAGTAGATCTCCTAGGATCACGGTTACTGGAGTGGCTACTAAAGTGGTGAGGAGGCTGCTGGGTGGTTGCCTTCCTCCTTGGTTAGCTTGATGACATGCTTCTTCTTGGTCTTGCCTCTATGGCATTTCATGTGGTGTGGGTGCGTTCCCTGATTGAGGTCGTGATGGTAAAACGAGTGTACCCACACTAGAAAGGTCTTCAATTTGGTCTTCCAGTATGGGCTCTACATCCTTAAGATGTTCTTGGGCATCCTTGACTTGCTCCTTGACTTTTTCTATAGCCTCGAGTTGCTGTCTGGGGTGGGAGTATTCCCCTACCTTGGCACTCCCTAGTTCTGCTATCTTAGGAGCTAAGGTCTCTGCCTTTGCATCAGTGACTCTCTTTTGTTGAGATGACAAGCTCAACACATGCAGACGTTGATGATGGACCGCCTAGTTAGATGGGTCCACACATCTACACTTAGCACATTGGTGGTCATTATGACTTACACATGGCCATTGACTCATTACTTATTATATTCAGGTTGTTATACCTATTTAGAGCTGGCATAGTTATAGCGCCAATCAACTAGTGTAGTCGGTTATGCATTGTTTGACTTAGTAGGCCACTTTCTTTTATGTTGTATCTTATCTATACTTTGTGTATATTGTAAAGAGTGTAAAAGAAGAAGAAGAAAGCAACAAGAAAACGTTTTGGCCTCCATCTCTCTTCTTGTCTCTTAAGTGAGCTTCTCCTTGTGCATTCTGTGTGTTCGGCACAGCATCTTGAGCAAGTCCCCCCACCATGCGATTCTTGACATGGTATCAGAGCCGTGCCACTGAGAGAGGCTGATTTTGAAGGTTGAAGTGAAGGAGAAGAAGCAAGGTTCGAGCAAGCAAGCCACGGGTAAGAAGCTCTCCCATCCTTCCACTCTTTCTCTTGGATATGCATGTGGAGGCACCGGAAGCAGGGCAGAGCAAAAATCTCAGATTGCAGTGAGATTTGGTGTGCACGAAGAGCGCTGTGTATTTTGAGGCATTTGAGCCCGTTTTAGGCCCCGTTTTAGAGCCGCAAGGTTGCGGACAGCAGTTTCAGGGTACACTATGACTTCGACTGTATTGACCGAAAGTGGGTGCACAGGTTACAGATTTTAGATCTGTAAGTTCAAAGGTGTTCACCAGCGAGTAAACACAAGGTTTATCTACAAACTGGTTTTGCAGATTGCATGTATTACTGAGTAGACAGTGAAAAAGGCTATCTGGTGTATTGCTGTGCACTACAGGTCGAGGATTGCAGAAGATTTGCTTGCTGTTTGGTATTAGTTTTGTGATGATGGCAGAGTACAGTGGAAGCCCCATCATTGAGAAGCTCGACAAGAACAACTACCCTTCATGGAAGTTTCGTGTCACGAACTTCCTTATTGGAAAAGGCCTCTATGAGTTTGTTTCAGGTGAAGAAAAGGAGCCGGAGGTGAGTGATCCTTCAACTGCAGAAGAGACAAAGGCACGGAAGGAATGGAATGCAAAAGACAAGAATGTCATGTATTGGCTATCTGCAGTAATTGACAATAATATGTTGGTACATATTAGAAATGCAAAGAATTCATATGCAGCTTGGACCATACTTGAAAGTATGTTTTTCGTAAATACAAAGGCACGAAAGATTCAACTCAAGCAAGAGTTGAATACATTGAAGAAAGGAAGATGTCTATCAATGAGCATGCACTGAAGGTAAGGAGCATTGCAGATGCATTGGCAGCGATTGATGCAATGCCCGATGATGATGATTTAGTGTCGTCTACCTTGGGTGGACTTAACAATGAAAAGGCTTGGAAGTCTTTTGTAACTTCCGTATATGTCAAAAGCCATTTTCAGATTTCGATGAGTTGGTCTCCCTTATGATCACTGAAGAGATCAACATGCAGAGTGAGACATCTGAAAGAAGTGGTGAACAAGTCCAAGCTTTCTACTCCAGTTCAGGAAGGGGATGTGGCAGGTTCTCTTCAAGAAACCATGGTACAGGATGTGGTAGTGACAACCAGCAAAACAAATTGAATCAACAATTTGGCGATATGTAGGTTTCAGGAGGTCATGGTAACTTCAGAGGTAGGGGGAGCTTTAGAGGAAGAGGTGGATGGCAGAATAGAGGTTCTAACAACTCTAGTATTGTGTGTCACTATTGTGGCAAAACAGGTCATATTGCAACCCACTGTTATGCTAAGAAAGATTATATTTGCAGTGGTAAGTTGCAACAAGGAAACTATGCATTGTCTTCACAACAGAATGAAGAAAAAAATGAATGTCTGTTTGTTATGCAGCATATGCTGAATGCTGTTACAGGAAAGGGAACACATGATGATGTTTGGTATGTTGATTCAGGTGCATCCAATCATATGACTAGCCATGCAGAATGGTTTGGAGAGATGCAGGATTTGCAAAATGCAGGTTATGTGCAGATGGGTGATGATTCATGCCACCCAATTTCACACATTGGAAAAGTTCCCTTGTCCTTGCATGATGGTAAGACAAAGAGTCTTTCAGATGTATTGCATGTGCCATCTCTTAAAAAGAGCTTGGTGTCAGTCGGTCAAATGGTAGAGCAAGGGCTGCAAGTTAGATTTAATGCAAAGGGCTGCTTTGTAGAAGACTTCAATGACAAGTGCAGGTTAGTTGCAAAGGGAAGTAGAGTTGGACGTATGTTTACTCTGGATGCTGGAATTCCTAATATGAATGCTGCTATGTATGCTAAAGGAAAAGGTATTGTTACAGACATTGAAATTTGGCACAAATGCATAGGATATGCAAATGTACAAAGGCTGTAATTAATGCAGTCCAAAGGGTTGATTACAGGTTTTCCTACATTTAGAGTTGCAGAATTTCATAAGGTATGCGAAGCATGCCGGTTTGGTAAGCAGGCAAGACAACCCTTTTCACATGATAGAGATGTAAGCATAAATATCATTGATGTTGTGCATATAGACATTTGGGGGCCTACACAAAATGTATCTCTTGGAGGCAGTTCATACTTTGTCACATTCATTGATGATTGTTCTAGAAAGCTGTGGGTATATTTTATGAAGGAAAAGAGTGAAGTGTTTGAGTACTTTAGAACTTTCAAGGCTACAGTTGAAAGAGAAACAGGCCTGAAAGTAAAGTGCTTGAGGTCAGGGGGAGAGTACCTCTCAAATGAGTTCAGTGATTTTCTGAGGTCTCATGGGATAAAGAGACAGTTCACATGTAGGTATACCCCATAGCAAAATGGGGTTGCAGAAAGGAAAAACAGACATATTGCAGAAGTTGCACGTGCCTTAATGGTAGCTGAAAAGAATATGCCTAAGTATTTTTGGTCTGAGGCTGTTCATATTGCTATTTATATTATGAATAGAACTCCCACAACTGCAGTTCATGGTATGACCCCTAAAGAATGTTTTACAGGTAAGAAGCCTGATGTCTCACACTTGAAAGTGTTTGGTTGCATTGCGTATGTTCATGTGCCAGATGAGTTGCGAAAGAAACTGGATCCAAAGGCTGAAAAGTGTGTCTTTATTGGACACTCTTTAGAGCAGAAAGGGTATCATTGTTATAACCCTGTCACATGTAAGCTCAAAGTGAGCAGGGATGTCATCTTTGATGAAATGAGCAGTTGGTATGCATCTAGTAGTGATGCACTGGATGATGATGATGATCATGACACTCATGTGTAGGCTGAAAAGCAAGAATCACGGATTCTTAGTGGACCAGAGACATCATCTGGTAGTCCTTGGTCTGGGAGACTAAGGAGTAGCTCTACATCTTCGGGTGCATCTAGTAGCACTACAGGTAAAGACAAAGGAAAGAATAAAGTGTCAGATGGCATTGATGCAGTTCTTGATGGAGACTCCAGTGGCTCAAAGAGCTTAGATGATGAGCTTGGTATTCCTTCTGTTAAGACACCAAGTGTATAGAGAGTTCATAGTAATGTAAAGGCTCCATTGAGTGATCCGGTGGTACGCAGAACTAGTAGGCTCAGATACCCTGTTAAAAGATTTGGTTTTGAAGCTTATGCAGCTCACCATTATGCTTATATGGTGAAAATAGTTGAGGATGTTGAGCCCACTTGTTTTGATGATGCTGTTGGTCATACTCATTGGGATGCAACAATGGATGAGGAGATGGCTGCATTAGAGGCCAATAAGACTTGGGATCTAGTATCATTGCCGAAGGGCAAGAAAGCTATTGGATGTAAGTGGGTTTATAAGATTAAGCACAATGCAAATGGTTCTATTAGTAGGTACAAAGCTAGGCTGGTTGCAAAAGGCTATGCCCATACATATGGCATAGATTATGATGAAACCTTCAGTCCAGTTGCTAGGATGGAAACTATCAAATGTGTGATTTCTTTGGCAGCAGCCAAAGGTTGGAGGTTACAGCAAATGGATGTGAAGAATGCCTTCTTGCATGGTGATTTGCAGGAAGAAGTGTATATGGATCAACCAGCAAGTTATGAAGATTTAGAGCATCCCATGTATGTGTGCAGGTTGAAGAAGGTGCTCTATGGGCTCAAACAAGCACCTAGAGCATGGTCTGACAAGATCAGAGAGTATCTTGTCAATATTGGCTTTTATGTTTCTAATGGTGATCACTCACTTTATGTGAGAAAGGGAGATGGAGGTTTGGTCATCATAGTCATCTATGTGGATGACTTGATTATTACAGGTGATAGTGATAGTGGGATTGCTGAAGTCAAGGATTTTTTGAAGAACAAGTTTGAGATGAAGGATTTAGGTGAGCTAAGGTACTTCCTTGGCATTGAGGTGATCAGATGTGATGATGGTATATGGCTGTCCCAAAGACAGTATGGCTTGGATATGTTGTCCAAGTATGGTATGACAACATGCAAACCACTTTCAGTTCCGTTAGAGCAGAATGTAAAGTTGAGTGCTGATGTTGGGGATGAGATAGAAGACCCTACTATGTTCAGGAGGATAGTGGGGAGTTTGATCTACATGACCATTACAAGGCCAGACTTGAGCTACATTGTTGGTCTTGTGAGTCAGTTTATGCAAGTACCTAGAAAGCCACATTTGGATGCAATCAGACACATACTGAGATATGTGAAGTCCACATTACATTATGAACTTTTCTATGAGGTAGGTACAGATGTAGAGGTGTTTGGATACACAGATGCAGATTGGGCTTGTAGTATGTCTGATAGAAGATCTACCAGCGGATACATGTTCTATGAGGCAGGTACAGATGTACAGGTGTTTGGATACACAAATGTAGATTGGGCTGGTAGTATATCTGACAGAAGATCTACCAGCGAATACATGTTCTCTCTTGGTAGTGCAACAATTGCTTGGAGTAGCAAAAAGCAATCTACAGTTTCTTTGTCGAGTATACAGAGGCTGAGTATAGAGGTGCTGCTATTGCAGCATGTGAGGTACTATGGCTACAAAAGTTATTGGTTGATTTAGATGTGCAGGTGGAAGGTCCAGCTGTCATTTATTGTGACAACATGAGCAGTATACATTTGGCTAGGAACCTTGTGTTCCATGCCAGGACAAAACATATTGAGGTATACTACCACTTTGTGAGAGAGAAGGTACTAGCAGGTGACATTGACTTGGTGTATGTCAGCACACAGGATCAGATAGCTGACATCTTCACGAAGGCATTGGGTACAGAGAAGCTTCAAAATTTTCGAAGCTTACTTGGAGTTGCAGAGATGTAGTTGAGCTTGAGGGGGAGTGTTGAGATGACAAGCTCAACACATGCGGACATTGATGATGGACCGCCTAGTTAGATGGGTCCACACGTCTACTTAGCACGTCTGTGGTCATTATGACTCACACATGGCCACTGACTCATTACTTATTATATTCAAGTTGTTACACCTATTTACAGTTTGCATAGTTATAGCGCCAGTCGACTAGTGTAGTCGGTTATGCATTGTTTGACTTAGTAGGCCACTTTCCTTTATGTTGTATCTTATCTATACTTTGTGTATATTGTAAAGAGTGTGAAAGAAGAAGAAGAAAGCAGCAAGAAAACATTTTGGCCTCCATCTCTCGCCAACTGGGCTCCCCTGCCAAAGAGGTTAGGTGGCTTGTTGCCTAAGTATGGAGGGTTGTATTGTTGTGCATATGGGAATCTCCTTGGCAATCTGCAACAATGTAATGCGTCATGACCGAACCTACCGCAGTTTGAGCACTGCCTAGATCTAGGATCTTGGCACTCAGCTAGGAGGTGGTAACCACCACAGTGTATACACTACACATGTGACCGCACAAGCTTCCTCATTTGTTCTTGCAATTGTGCAAGCTCCATTCTTATGCTCAGCCAGCTCCTGGCCTCTATCCCGTATGCTAGAGTTCTCTCTCTCTCTCCTGAATTTGTTGTCTGCTTTGGAGCTCTCTGACTTGTACTGTCCTGTCTGGTGTTCCTCATGCTTTGCTTCCTAAGCTAATCGTCCACCCTTATTGCCTCTTCAAAGACTCTAGCTAACATGTCTCGGTGTAGAGTGGAGTTACTAGCCAAAGCTTTGTAGAGCTCCTCGCTTCGAATTCCATTTATAAACACGGTAGACATAGCCTTCTTGTTAGGTCGCTCATTGGCATGGATCCTCTTGAAGAGGCTACGCACATGAGTGATATAGTCCCTTACGTCTTCCTTTTCCCTCTGACTGACATTCATCAATCAGACGATGAGATTGTCAGAGTACCCTGCCTCAGAGAATCTCTTGATAAAGAGATCCTTAAGATGGGCAAAGTTCGTGCACTCAGCTGCATCTAAACTAGTGCACCAAATTCTCCCCTTATCACCTAAGCATAGACCGAAAGCTTGAGAGCATTGTGCAAGGTCCGTGAGACCGTTTGCTTCGTAGACTTGTTCAAATTGCTCCAGAAAGCTATATGGGTCATTGCTAGGTTCATACTTGTCTAGCTGCTTTGCTACAATAAGGATCCTAGATTGCCCCTTTGCCCCTTGTGTGACCCCCAATCCCGAGAGTAATGTTGTGGCTAAGGCTGTTGCATTCTGCTCAGCAGACATATTGTTCATGAGCTGCTTGGCTATGAGTTCACTCAACGATAAGTCAGTCTCTACTGCTCACTCTGTCTTTGCATTTGGTCTTGCTTTGGATGTACCAGCCAAGGCTAGCACACACCAGGCCTCGTACATGTATACATCTTGTTGGAGTTTTCTAGCCTTTTGCTCATGGTTATAGGCAATTATGCTCTCTAATGCCTTTCTAATCGCCTTTCTTTCCTCTTCTAGGTTTGCTGCCACTTCCTCTACTGGTCTGCCGTGAACTACCATCCTAGTCAACAAGCCGTACTCATTGACTAACTCCTGCACTAAGACTGGGAATTCTCCCAAGTCCAGTTGGTCCTCTCCTTGTCCGCCTTGTGATCCTGACATTGCTCCCACCTCCAGCTCCACAAGGTCGTCGATCAATTTGAGTAGCTCCGGCAACATCTAATCCTCTATGTTGTCGCCTTCTGGATCTTCGTGTTCTCTTAGGGTCCTACTGATGGGGCTCTTAGGCACCCAACTATGTTTTGGGATCTTCTCCTAATAGTGGGTTCCTTGATGTTATTATATCTCCTGATGAGTTCCTTGTTATTGAAAGCAGTTGTCAATCTTATTCACAAGTTGTGCTTCATGCTTTCTAGTGCTTAGTGCGAAAACAGGCTTTTTATTTTCTTGTAGTGCACCTTTGGTGATGAAATCAAAAGTGAGATGACAATGCAAGCAATGCTTATTGCAACCTCCACTCTTCCCCTCATATTCGTAGCCTGATATGGCTCTAAGCGCAGGTTTTGCCTGATCTAAGGTCTTACTGAAAGTCCGTGCTGCGTTCTCTATTCTGCTTCAGGGTTGGTTGGTTGGTCACCGAAAGTCAAGTCAACTTCTAAATTTGGTCTGCTCAGTGTCTAGCCATTTGGGGTGAATCCTTAGTTATCATGTTTGGTCTCTAGCTTCTAAGGGCTAAATTGGGTTTCCCGGGGGGTCAGAGATGTGAACAGGGTGGCCAGGACTATAGGGCAGGTTTAAAAACCCTCTATTTTAAGTTTTGGTGAAGTGGTCCGATTCTAGGAATCAGACGGGCTAGTCCGATTTTCACACTTAGGAAAAGTGGTTCGATATCGCAATTGAGACTCGGACAGGGTGGTCAAATTTTACTTTGGTCCGATATCCCTAGTCGGTCTGATTTCCCTAGTCAGACAGGGGGTCCGACTACTGCAATGGGTCGAGTGGTCCGATTGTGGTGCTAGGACCAATGGTCCAATTTTGGCACTGGATCCAATTTTGGGACTAGGACACGTGGTCCAATTTTGAGACTGGGTCTGATTCTCGCAGTGGTCCGATTTTGGGAATCGGATCGGACAGGGTGGTCCGATTGTCGCAGTCGGACGGTCCAACTCCCGAAATTGAATGGTCCAATTCTGGGGATCGGATGGACTGGTCTGACGGCGCGGACGACGGCCTGCGGGTTGCGCGCGATGCCTCAAGGTCAATGCCTACTCCATGGAATCGTCCCATGCCTTCCAAATAGGTGTAAAACAATACAAGGAACTACCAGGCATACCTGGAATCAATGTGGCGCTCGAATCGATCGGCACTTCAACAATCTCCCTGTAGCTCTCTCTCTCTCTCTCTCTCTCTCTCTCTCTCTCTCTCTCTCTCTCTCTCTCTCTCTCTCTCTCCATGGCTCTCCATGGCTCTCAAGCTCACTCTCTTCTCAAAAGGAAGAATGTCAAATGTGGTCTTTCTTGGTTCCTTGGGCCTCTTATTGCCCCATCCCAGCCTACTATAACCCCACAAATTAATCTCTCACACTCTTCCAGCCAGAAATCTAAATCTATGTCCCTATTTCCCTATTTTTAGTAGTAGTAGAACCCTTCTGTTTTCCTTCTTTTTCCTATCCTAATCTTAACCTAATGCAACAAAAATCAAAACCAGAGATGGAGATGGATGGTCCTACTCTAATATTCAACATCAAATTAAAATACTTTCTCCAAGGATCAAAACCTCCTAAATCTCCTAACTATCTCCAGCACCGGTTCAGGCTGCAAACCCTACTTCTATGCTCGATTCGATGCGTGCGCCGCTCAAGGCTCAATTCCTTTGGTCCTGGCAACAAAACCAAAATGGAGGGGAGCTACAAAGCTCTACCCCGAGACCTACGGACCGCTTATTGATCAAGCGTTTCAAGCCGAGCGGCCATGGCTACCTCTCACATAGCTGATGTGCAATGCCTACCTCACGCGTGAAGTGAGCTTACCTTGATGCTCGATCTAGTTCCCTCCTCTCTTGCACTCCAGTAGTTCCATGATCCTTGTGGTAAGCTCAAGCAACCTCAAGCCCTCTCTGTCAAGCTCCATCCTCCATAGCCGTGCGAGAGAAGAGAAGAGAAGAGAAGAAGAGAAGATGAAGAGAGAAGATGAGGAGCTTCTTCTCCACGATCCCTCACTCTCACTCCCTCACTCCCTCACTCAAGCACAAGCAAGAAGGCAAGAAACAAGAGAAGAAGAAGAAGAAGAAGCTTTGGCCACACACAAGAATGAGCTTCTCATTCACTTTTGAACTTAATATACATGCCCTACTTTTTGGGCGGTCATCCCCACTCTTTACATAGCCGGCCATTAGCCTAGGCCCTCTTTTCCTATTTCCCACCATTATAACTTATCCCATTCCCAACAAATGCATACAATTTGCACAGGAGTGAGGCTAACACTCTTTTACAAGGATTTGGGAGTGCTTTCACAATTAATGGTGCGGTTTTACTCTTTTCTTTTCTCGAGGTGACATTGAGGCCTTTTGGAGAGGTCGTCATTCAAATTTTTTAGGGTCTGACCTCCATCCGAGATGCCTTTTCCTTCCTTTGTCCTATGCCCTTTCGGTTATCTCCTTCTTCCATTTTCCCACTCCTCTGCTCCATTTTCCAATCCTTTGTGCTGCGGTAAAGCTACGGTAAACATAGGTTTAGAAGACCAATATAGTACCTTGGTTAGATAAAGCAAAGACACATTGGTCTAATTGTTGGATCTCTGATCTTAGCCACTCAATGTGGGAAAGAGAGCATGTAGCGAGAGATGGATGATATAAGATACCTATTGCAAAATGCAAATGTCATTGGATCATCTAGCAATCTAGATGGAGGTTGTTAGATAATTTTTATGCCCTCCATCTTGGAACACACATGGCCAACTCATTGTTAGTAAGACTTGGTGCTACACTAGGATTCAATTGAAAATCTCTCATAAAGTAATTTGAGTATGTGTGCAAAGCCCAAAACCTCATTGCCAATGACAAGAAGGTTCAGGACTTTGGAATTTGCTTCAGTGATAAAGGAAGGATGTGGTTTAGGTGCTAAATACAAATGAAAAAGCATGCTTCTCCAACCTCAAAGACTTGTTTATCATGCAATTTTTCAAGCTTGCATATGTGGACAACCTTATCGTACTGCTCATGAATTTGCAACAACAAGAGGAGGAGAGTATGCATGAATACATATCCAAAGTGTGAAGCTCGTATAAATGAATTTCTATCACTGAGAGCCAAACCCCAAGATTGTCTTAAAAGCATTCATCAAGGGAATTCAGGATGAGTGCATTTATGAGACCATGGCTAGTAATTCAATAATAGATATTCTAGATCTTAATGCCATCTTGGATGAGGCCATGCATGTTAATGACTTGCATTGAGAAAGAAATTGGGACAAAAATTATAGGTTTGGAAATGATGTTGCATTGTCAAGAGGTAGCACGAAGCTTAATTTAGTTGAGGATTTCCTCATGGTAATCAAGTAGTACCAAGTTAAACTAGCTAGGCTTGTTGATGTCTTGAAATATCCATGGCCATATTAGCAAAAAATTCAATGCATGCATTGTGAAGATGACCATCTTTTGTCTGGAGTGTTCCAGGCCTCCTTCAGTTTTTAAAAATTGTGGATGTGTTAAACATGATACAACCTATTGCCACACTCCTAGACACTTACTTTATACAATCCCCTTCAACAACAATCTATACCCACAATAGAATAGGATGTAATACTATCCTAGGCCTCGACATTTAGCCACTACTCCCATGGAATATAAACTAGCTGCAAAAATATATGAAATAATCCCTCAAGCATACATTAGTCCCCATCCTCCATAGTCTCTCATCCTCCAAGTGATGCTCCTCCCCACTACATTGAGGATTTGATCGAGGAAGAGGAATTTTTGGGCCCATATGTGACTTATGATGAGGAGGGTAACACAATTATTAGGGACTATCAACCACTACTTGTCATGATGTTAGGGTTATGAAGAGGAAGAAATCCAACTCAATACAAGAACCCCATTGAATGCTAGAACTACAAATAAGTAGGACATGTGTCCTCTTGAGATGTCTATAGAAAATTGAATCCCCCAAGGATGGTCAACCAGATCTAGGATGCCATGAATGTGGGATAATGCACATGTACCTTGATTGTTCTAGGAGAAAAGCCAATACAAGTAAGGAAATTGTCTTGTAAATGTCTCTTACAATCTTGGAAGTCATGATAATCCATGATGATGAGACCATACCAATACTTGTCAAAGCCATCAAAAGTGCACAAAGTAAGAAAACTAGTGTTGGTATTCCTAGGCCATCCATTGCTCACCAATCAATTATAGGGAAGAAGAAAATGAAAAGAGAAGAAAGAGAGAAACTAAGAATTTTTTTTGCAAAGCCAAGGAGTTACCACTAAACTAACTAACAAAGTTGTATCCAGTGTTGAGAGTGCTATACCAACTCCTAAAACTAAAAATCTTGTGACCTTGAAGGCAAAAGAGTATCCCAATGCAAAGCGACAATTGGAAATAATTAACAAAGTCAAGAGATGGGTGCAAGAGGCATAAGAGGTAGAGTAGGTGCCAAACTCTACATTTGACATGAGCATCATATGACTATCAACAACTTGTCATTTTCTTGCCAAAGACAAGAACTTGAGACTAGAAAGTTGGCCTCTAATCTACTTGAAGTTGGAACAAAGCCAAAGCCTTACCATCCTTGAGCAAAGTAGCAACAAGCCAAATTACTTGTTTTTAGTGTAGGGGCACCAAGTGTGGCCTTTTGCCATAGTGGCTTCAACTAGTGTAACAATACCACTTGGACTATTAATGCATAGCATCCCTAACCTCTGGAAGGCATTGAAATAATGGATATAGAATGGGATGGAACTACAAGAACTAGTGCTTCATGTGATTCAAAGGAAGAATACGAGTGTGGAAGAAATTGACCCTTCTCCAAGAGCTCTTGAGTTAATACCTTTTGGGAAGGAGTTGTGTGCAACCTATGGAAGCTTTGAGTGACTTGCCAAGAAGAGGAATCATTGATATCTTGCAAGGGTTTGCATAGTCAACCATTCAATGCTAAAGCTTAGAGGCAAAGATGCCTATAGCAATGGCCTATCTTGCCCTAGTTAGCTCGAGAAAGATAAGTGGAAATAATGAAGAATAAAATTAGACAAAATCTAGATAAGTGGAAGCAACAAAAGGAGGTAATGCATGCACACATTGAGTCAGGCTCAACATCACACCTTGGAAGTTGTGGTTATCCCATCTTTGATATAAAGTTTGTCATTATATAATAATTATTATTTGAGTTTTTAAATGTTGGTTTGTTTATGTAGCTTTTCAAAGTAATATTTATTGTGTGTTATTTCTTTTAGTTCTCATTTTCCAATTGTTTGGTGACTAAGCTAAAGAGAGAGTGTGGCTAGTGACATACATCATCTTGTGAATAAACTATTAGAGCAAGGAGGACATTTTGCTTGCTTGCAATGTTTGATCCAACTAACCTTAATTTTGTGTCCCTTTCTTATTGCAAGATTGCCTTGACCACTATAGTAGGATGAGGTCTTTGATTGGAGATCTCATTAAAATGTATCATTCTCTTTAAATATATTTTTTCTATGCATGCCTATAGAGACGTTGTAACTCTTTTTTTGGAAAATACATTCACTTGGAGTTATCTACCCTACTTCTAATAGTAGCCTTCACTAGATTTAATGATCTTCTGTCAGAAACCCTTGACCCTAGCATTAGTTTGAAAGTAGAATTTTTGTACATCTTACTCTTTTAATACAAACCTTGAATATTGCGTGTTAAGTTTTGAAGTATCTCTTGATCTCTATGGCTTATGCACAAGTAATGATGCAAATTAAATTGATTTGTTCTAGGAAAGTATCCTAGACTTGTACTAATTCAAATCAACTTTGGAAGACCCTAGGAATAGCACCCTAGGTCTTTTCCATAATTGAATAAAGTGAGCATAGAACTTCCCAAAAACAAACATTGATTGGCCCATAATCAAATTATAATTTCCTTTTGGGTCTAGGGTTAGCTAGGATTAGTATCCACTTGTTATTGTCAACATGATGATAAGTAGCTAGGGAATGAGAACTCCTATAAAACATATAAGAATTCTATGTACTAACCTTCTTCTTTTACATGGATGAAAGTATAGTTACTAGCCTTCCAGTACTATGTGGTGCTAATTGTAGCTACCCAAGACTCGTTTTTCAAAAATAATTGAAGATGACTTTGTTTACTAGAGAAAAATTTTTAACCACTTTTGTTAATTTGTCTACTTATTAATATAACCTTAGCTTTTACACTTCCAATTTAATCTTATGCTTTTCTCAACTATCATCCTTTCCTTATATTTGTATAGTTAATTTTTTGAAGGGATTTTTTCATCAAACACACACATTAATTGGGAAGGAGAAATTATGTTTTTGCATAGTGCAATCAAACATATTTGAAGATAAATAATGTGATTACTTGCTAGAAACTAAAAACCATAAAGCAAAAACCTTAAGGAATGGATTAAAGTGACGAGACAACAATAATAATATTAGAAAACCTCATAATCTAAACCAACAAAGAAAAACCTAGGACTTAAGCTCACAACATAAGTACATTTGCTTATGAATTGGGCATGAGCTTCTAACTCCCACAACGAGCAGAGACCCCAATCCTATTTGATATTGAAAACACTCCTATCTTATCAATCAAGTTATTCAACTAATCAATCTAGAAACCACATAGACTATACCAAGTATGATGGAAACAAAAAAAAAATTGGGAGAAGCCTTAGATGACTTCCAAGCCACCATTGACACTTTGTAGCACATGTAGTGGACTTCAACATCTCAAGTACAACCCTTGAGATCATGGAACAAAAACTCATAGAATTGCAAGGACAAGTGACAAACACCCTCAACCAAAATGGAGAACACATTAGCAATAAGGATCAAGTAAAATTTCCATTTAGTGGCTAAGAAATTGGTTAAATTATCAAGCCCCAAATGACCCTTATAGGTTTTTGAATAGTTTGAGCAAGTCTACAAAGCAAACTAACTTATAGGTGATGCTAAGCAAGTGTAATTGTTCAGACTCTACTTAAGTAAAAGGGGTGAACCTGGTCCACTAGGCTTAATGCTACCAAGAAAGTCTTGTTCATAGTGCTCAAAGATCTCTTTATTAAATGCTTTGCAAAGAAATTTACTTTAATGATAGCTCCTTTAAAAAAATCATGATGGAAATGAGATTTTTTCAAAAGGCACTTCTTGAGAGTTGGAGGAAGACACCCTAGTGAAGAATGTAGAAGATGGCATAAAGGATGTAGACCATATCATATCACATCATGATAATCAAGTTTTAGTTGTTTATTCTATATTTACTTATTTTTATTTGAATAAAAAATGTTGCTTTAGTTGATCTTGTTTATTGATTTGAAAAGATTATATTTCCTACTTTGATATGTTAACTTTATGATTTTGCATGTGAATTAATAAGAAGATTTGTGATTGTTGGATCCATGGGATCAACAAAAGATGATATGTGGCTATTGGATCCATGGGATTAGCAAAGCCATTGACAACTATGTTTAGAAAACACAATGTCCACTACTCGTGAGCCCAAATCCTAGCTATGGAGGATAATACCTGAAGGTGCTCATGATGTGTGGATCAGAGAGAAAATAAGTATGTAGAGAGAAAAGAGAGTGATAGATGGACACAAGCTAGATGAAAAAGAGAATGATCTTCATTAGATTCATAGTGTGTGATGATATAAAGAGAAGAAGCCTCTTATATAGGCTAATACAAGTTGCTTTGCTGACATAATTGATGACCTCAAAGTGGGTTCACCTAACATGCTCTCATAGGTGTAAAGGAGTCCAATACACCTCCCTTTTCCACTGAACAAAAGGACATTCACATGAGCCTAGTTGAAGAGCCTCTCTCTAACATCATCCCTAGCTTGAAACTAGATTTACAAAAGATAATTGAATAGGTTGGCACTCACTTCCAAACATAGAATGCAAACACAAACATCTAAAATATATGGAGTTTTTAGGTTCTATTCAACATGCTACTCTTCTTAATAGAAGAGTTTTCATCAATTTAAAATCTTATAAAAGTAAATGGATCAATTGATTGCACCACCATGCTTAATTGAAGCTATCGACGTGGTGTTGAATGACTAGGCCACAATTGTTTCGATGTTGGGATTTTGAGTACATGTATTACATAGCAGATTTTTTGCCTAATGGTTGCATTGACTTTTTGAGATGGTTATTACAGATACATCACTAGTTTTTATGCATTGATTGAGCCACCATCAAGTTGGAGTAGATCACATTGGTGCTTATGGCCGAGATGATTCTTAGGTGAGTGTGGCACTTATGTAGATGATAGTCGTGATAGTCATGAAGCTCACTAGAGTAGGTTGTCACTATGGATGACATTTAGTGGTTGTTGGTGTAGATTGATTGAAAGGCATAACTATGAGAAGGCAATGCAATAATGAGCAAGTAGTGAAGATGACATTGAAGTATTGAGTATGGCACAAGTTGCTATGAGTAGATGTTGCCAAAGCTTTCCACTAGTGGACTTGAGTTAATGGCTAACCTTTCAGGTCCAATGAACCCTTAATAGAGTAGAGGATCTCTCTCTCTCTCTCTCTCTCTCTCTCTCTCTCTCTCTCTCTCTCTCTCTCTAAATGGTAGGTAGTTGGAGAGGAGAGAATAGATTAGAATGTGAGAAGGTGAGGATGAAAGTAAAGAGGAGAAAATATAGCAAAGTGATCATGAGAGTTAGTGGAGAAGTTTAGATGAGAAACAACTAGACTAATGACAAAAGGATTAGTCCTAATCATGCATAAGATTGAAATGATTTGAGCTAGACAAAGTGCTACACACATCCAAGAGCTTTGTTCTCTAATACCATATTACAAAAACACAATATCCACTACTCATATGAGCTCAAATCCTAGCTATGGAAGATGATAGCTCAAGGTGCTCATGATGTATCAATCAAAGAGAAAATAAGTGTGTAGAGAGAAAAGAGAGATAGATGGACACACAAGCTAGTTGCAAAAGAGAATTATGTTCACTAGATTCACAATGTGCCATGATACAAAGGGAAGAAGCCTCTTATATAGCCTAATACAAGTTACTTTACTAACATCATTGATGACCTAAAAGTGGATTCATCTAACATTCTCTCACAGGTGTAAAGGAGTCCAATACATCTCCCTTTTCCAAAGGACATTCACATGAGCATGGTTGAAGAGCCTATTTCTAACACCATTCCTGGCTCAAAACAAGATTTATATGATATGTTGGCACTCCATTCCAAACATAGACATTTGGAATGTATGGAGGTTTTTAGATTCTCTTCAACATCTAAGATTACTAGTTTAGACAAAAAAACAAATAGAAACACATAGTGAAGGAGATGCCAAAAATCGTAAGCCTATCTTTTAGGTTTTAGGTCAAAATATTCATGTCAATGTAGATCTTCCAAAATTTAGCTTCAAAGTTATTGATTCTCAAGGTGAGAGGCCAAGCATAATTGGTTATGCTTAATGCTAGACACATGGTGTGACTCTCGATAGAAAGAGAACTCAATAACTTAAGCAAAATATCCTATTCATTTTGATTGTGATGAGAGTGGTTGTTGATGAAGAACTTTGAAGTTGGACACAAATATTTGAGGTCTTACTGATGTAGAAACATCTTGTACATTGATATTCTTTTAATGGGTAGCCCTCCCTTGCACATATCTATAATGTCCCCCCCCCTCGTGACCCCCGTGCCCTCCCCCATAAGAACCCCCCCCCCAAAAGGTTTTTTTAAAGTTAAAGGCAAAATTTTTTTCCCTCCCTCTCTCTCCCCATGCTGTGTGAATGGCGGGGAGAGAGAGAGAGAGAGAGAGAGAGAGAGAGAGAGAGAGAGAGAGAGAGAGAGAGAGAGAGAGAGAGAGAGAGAGAGAGAGAGAGAGAGAGAGAGAGAGAGAGAGAGAGAGAGTGGGTAGTGAGAGTTGGGGGGCATGCAACCCCCTAGGTGGCAGGAGGCACCGACTTCCCCCCCATAAGCCACCTCTCCCCCCCCCTCTATAAAGCCGTGTGGACTGAGGCATAGGGGGACCAGCACAGGTGGCCTCCTCCATCATCCGTCAGCACCAGCAACCCCCCCTCCGCCCGGGTGTAGCGCCCCCTCCCTGGCTCTCGGACTGTAGCAGCGCCCCCTGAGGGCTCCGTCAGAGTGTTCCCCCCCCCCCCCTCATTCGATTGACATCTGCGCCCCCTGTGGACAGTCTGAAGAAGGAGAGAGAGAAGAGGAAGAGGAGAGGGAGAGAAGAAGAGAAGGAGAGGGAGAAGAAGAGAAGGAGAGAGAGAAGAGAGAAGGAGTAGAAGAAGAAGAAGAATAAGAGGAAGGGAGAGAAGAAGAGAGAGACTGTGAGAGAGAGAAGAAGGAGGAGAAGAAGAAGAAGAGGACGAGAGAGAGAAGAAGAGAATAAGGTAGAGAAATAAGGGGAAGAAGAGGGAGAGAGAAGGGTAGAAGAAGAAGGAGAAGAGGGAGAGAGAGAAAGGAGGAGAAGAGAAGAAGAGAGAGAGAGAAGAAGACAAGGAGGAGAAGAAGAAGAGGAAGAAGATAGAGAAAGAAGGAGGAGAAGAGAAGAAGACAAGGAGGAGAAGAAGAAGAGGAAGAAGATAGAGAAAGAAGGAGGAGAAGAGAAGAAGAGAGAGAGAGAGAAGAAGAGAAGAGGGAGGAGAAGAAGAAGAGGAAGAGGAGGAGAGAAGGAGAGAAGGAGAGAAGGAGAGGGGAGGAGAAGAAGGGAAAAAGAAGAAGAGAGAGAAGGAGAAGAGAGAAGAAGAAGATGAAGAAGAAGAAGAAGAAGGTGAGAAAGAAGAGAACTTGAAGGGACATCAGAGGACGTCATTGACCAAACCCCCTCGAAAATGGTGCCCTCTAACCCTCCCGCTATTATCGTTGCTTATTGTTCATGGTTTCTCCTCTATACCTAAAGTGCATGATTATGAAAACTCAAGTGCGTGAGTCACATGAAATATTGACTAGCCTAGTACATGAAATATTAAGGTTTTCATGTGCAAGGATGATAGAGTACATCATGCACATGTCAATATATGTTAACTTGCACACACAATGGGATTGCATGATAAACATTGTTAGAACAGTAGTTCTAAAAGAAAATTCCGTTTAGAGATCCTTGTCCGAACTCTAGCCGATAGATGAAGATTGGATAACCTATGGCTAATCAGGTTGGAATCTCGTTAATGTACTCTTGGTGATGTATTAGCAATATGGGTTAGCACTTGGTGACTTGTGATATTAGATAGCTACTCTAGGAATTGGGTTGATTTTCTACCCTAAATAGGTGGCCATGATTAATAAAGGTCAAGGTGAAATCACTTAGATCATTTAAAGGATCTAGGAGGAATTTGTTAAATTGACCTTGCGAAGCCCTAACCCAAGGGGGAGAGCAAACTTTAGGGTAATTGATTTATGCTAAGCATGTTGCTCAGAATTGTTGAAATGGTTTCTAAGGAAGGTTGATCTTGTTAAAGATGGATTGTTGACCCAAGTTATGCTTGGTTGTTTGAAAAGGTTGTAAAAGTGTTTTGATACATCCAAGTTAAATTCTGATTGTGCATGCAATGGGATTGCGATTCCTTGAAGCAAGAGGTTGTGCATTCAACTATTTGTTAATGTGGTTTTGGATGTTAACCCAAGTGGGGTGTGATTGATGATTGCATGGCCGGGTCTGAGATGATAGATTGCCATGGAAACAAAAGGGATGTTTTCCCTAGTAAATTTTTTTAAGCTGATTTGCTTCAGCTATGATTGATTTCCTAAGGGGATAATTAAGGAAGGATGGTGCTAGCTACCCCTCGTGAACCGCCAAACCCTAACCAAGGGGGTTATGTCCACGTTGGGAATGTGGACCGAACTTGCCGTGAGAGGTCTCTCCGTGGAAATTACTTGGCATAGGAGGACGCTTGGGTGCCAGTGGGGGCTCTGGTCGTAAATCCCAATGCCTCCGAACCCTACACAAGTGTTCTACATGACTCAGATGGGGTCTCGAGGCCTTGATACTAGTTACAAGGTGGAATCTTGGTAGGATAAACCTTCGGGTTTTGTTGCCAAGAGACGGAAGGATTTTTTTGCGGAGGCAGAAAGGAACACTTAATTCTCATGTATGGGTGGGAGACAAACATTAACTTGAAGATAAGTTAAGGAAGTGTTTGATCTTGTTTTATCTTGTCTTCGTGTCTGTGCCATAAATCACGTAAAGGAACATGTGACTAACGAGTTAATGAAGGAAGGTGCTTTTATGTGTCAAACATAATGTGGTAGATAATTAGATAATGAAAACAACCCCCGAGGGAAGCATGGTGGATGTGACCAATGGGTCTATCCTACGGAAGGGTGGTCTTGGTTAGCCGAGAGTTTTCCTCAAAGGAAATGTTAACGAGAAATGTTAAGGAAGTCGGTCTATGACCCTAGACAATGTTGGCTAGGAACTCAGACCTCAGGTTGATCCTAGTGGGAACGGTCGGATAAGTTTTGTTGCGGGGCAGACTCGAGAGACCCTAATTGGCAAACCCTGTGTCATTCCTTGGGAGTGCCGGGCGGCGTCTTCTAGATATATCTCTCGATGGACTGCTAAGACGTGTCCCACGATTTGAGGAGCGGGCACGTTACAATATCATACAGACATGATCTTATCTTCGTTCCATGCTCTTGCAAAAACAAAAGCTTTGAGACCATCTTGTTCTTCTTGAGAGCTCAATTGATGATGAAATTCTTGGACAAAATGTTGTTCTTCTTAATAGAAGATCTTTTATAAGCTTAAAAGTTTATAAAAGTGAATATATCTGTAACTTGATTGTACTACTTGGAATGTTGAGACAAGCTAGAGATGATTGAGAGTTGCCACCTTCAATGCTTGATTGAAGCTATCAACATTGCATTGAATGATTGGGTTGCCATTTTTTCAATGTTGTGATTCTAAGTACATAGATTACACAATGACTTTTTCTACTTGATGATTACATTGACTTTGTGAGCTGGTTGTAGATCAATCACTTGATTCTATGCACTAATGGAACCACCATCTAATTGGAGAAGATCACGTCGATGCTTATGGACAAGATGATTCTCAAGTATGTGGCACTAATGTGGATGACATTCTTGAAGATCACTAGAGTATAGTGTCACAATATGGATGACGTTTGGTGGTTGCTCATGTAGATGGATAAAAGGCAACAACTATGAGAAGGCAATGCAATAATGAGCTAGTAGTATAGATGACATTGAAGTATTGAGTATGGAAGATGTTACTTCAAGTAGATGCTATTGAAGCTTCCCACCAATGAACATGAGTTAATGGAATACTTTATCTAGACTCCAAATGTTGAGGAAGAAGAAGAAGTAAGACTAGGGTTGTAGCTTCCTTGTGTGCATTATCTTTGTGTGAGCTCAAGCTCCCTCTCTCTCCCCCTATCTTTTCTTGGTATCAGTCAAGCGAGGAGCTATTAGTTGTAAGCCCCAAGTAATTCACTATATGTATATCCTCTATATCATGTGCATTCAAGGCCTATATAAATATCCTTTTTTGTGAATTTTCCTTTAATAAAGCATAACCCTTTTCTATTCAATATGTAAGTAACCCTTTATATGGAACCTTTATGTATGTAAAAAATGTGTAAAAATGGTATTTTAAAAATCACGTATGTTAAACCCACATGATACATACATATGTTTATGACTTGCTTCCCCGGATTGTAAGCACAAGATTCTACAAGGAAACACCACTCTGGAGTCTCCAATTGGCGAGTTGTCTTCTTGAGCTTGAAGTGTTCAAGGGAGTGTTATAGATCTCCAATATGTACTTATGTAGTCATCACTAAGGAAAATTCCATATTTGAGCATGCCAATGCAATTTAAAAAATGGAACCAAGTGCTTGAAAGTTATGTACCGACTTTTCATTAGTGTTTAAGAAAATATGATTGGGCATATACAAGATGCAAATAGTCCTACAAAAGCATTAAATAACCTAGTCAACTCTTTGCTACTAATACCAAAGCTAGAAAGTTCCAGTTGAAGTCTGAGTTAAACAATGTCAAGCATGGTAATCTATCTATTAATGACTATACATTGAAGATTAAGAGTATTGTTGAAGCTCTTAGATCTAATAAAGTGCAAATTGATGATGATGATATAGTGGTTGTATGTTTGGATGGCTTGGACAAGGAATACAAGTAGTTTTAAACCTCCATAAACACAAGAGACACCATTCCTAAATTTTCAGATCTAATATCTATATTGATATTAGAAGAAAAAAAATAGGTCTTGCTACATCTTTGCCATAAAGCAAGAATAGTTCAAAATAGGTGCTCTACTCTAACACATGTAGAGGTCATGGTGGTAGAGTCCGTGGTGGTGGCTATTATGGGCAAAATCAAGGGAAGTCTCATGAATCATAGAAGTAGTCACATACATGTGGCAGAGGCTAGTCTTCTGGCAAGGGAAGCCATAGAGGACATGGTAGACAAAATGCAAGTTATGATAACAAAAATGCTATAATTTTGGTTAGAAAGGTCATATTTCATATGAATCCAGAAAAGAAAAGAGGTGGATATAATAGAAATGGGAGAAAACAACATAACAATCATGCATCTACTAGTAATCAAGTTGATAATGAGAAGTTGTTTATTATGTAGTGCATGATGAATGTAGTAAATATAGAAGCATCAAGAGTAATGACTGATGATGTATGGTATGTGGACTCAGGTGCCTCTAACCATATGATGTCTCTTGGAGAATGTTTTAGAGAAACAAAAAATCCTGAAATGCCAAGTTTTATTGAAACCTATGACCATACAATGCATCGTATTGCTCTTGTTTGGAGTGTCCCATTAGCTATGTAGGATGGAAAAGTTAAGAGTTTGATTTATATGATGCATGTGCATAACATCACAAAAAACTTGGTTTGTGTTGGGCAAATGGTTGAACATGGATTGCAAGTAAAGTTCAATCAGAATGGATGCTATGTAGAAGATTTTAGAAATGGATGTAAATTGGTTGCAAAAGGCAAGCATGTTGAACTTTACCTTGGATGTAAATGTATTCGAGCTAAAGGTTGTTATGTTAGCACAAGGTGCAAGAGTTGTGGTTGTTGACATTTTGCATAAACATATTGGCCATATAAATATGCACGAATTAAAAAATATTCACTCACATGAAATTGTGATGGGCTTACCTAAGTTCAAGTGGTTGCTATGTAGAAAGTGTGTGAAGCATGCCAATTTAAATAGGCAAGGTATGCATTCGCTCATGATAAACATGTAAGCAATTGTACAGATATTTTCACCGAGGTCCTAGGTGTAGAAAAGCTTCAGCATTTTTAAAGCTTACTTGGAGTACAAGTCATGGAGTTAAGCTTGAGAGGGAGTGTTGAGATGTCAAGCTCAACACAAGTTTTCACTCATGTACCTAGATGTCCATTTCTACATCCATATCACTAATGTGGTTGATATCTATATCGGCATATCATTTCAATTATATTTTATAGTTGGTTAGTCCACATATCTGAGTTATGGGATATCTATCTAGTCATATTTCTACTTAGTGTGTTCACATTATGGACATATTGTGTATTATATATGTTGTACTTTCTTTTATTCTTGGTAGACTCATATAGTGAAGAACAAGAAGAAGCAATAAGACTGGTGTTTCAACTTCCTATCTTGTGTGCATTCTTTCTATGTATTTTGTGTCTTGCAAGAGCTTAAGCTCCCTCTCTCTCCCCCCATCTTTTCAAAATCATGACCATTCTTAACTAGAATAGCGCTACCCCTTCCTAGAAAACAACAAGATGGCATGAGAATCCTTCTACTACTCACATAAAGATGAGAGGGTGGATCCAATCTATTTCCCTTAGCCATGAAGATGTCATGGCAAAGAGTATAAAGAAAGAAAACATGGAAGATACAACTTCTTGAGGATTCTCAATATAAGGGTTACTCATACTAATAAGACATTTTTTTTCTAGTGTGCAAACCTAGTGCCATTGTCTAGTAATTTTGTGAGAGACTTCACCAACTACCTAGACCCCTCCTTCATCACCATATGTAATTCTTTCAAGGTCCTAATAAAGCTATTACAACATGTTGAAATGTATGGTGCTAGAGGTTATGCTACAAGCACATCTAAGGGGGGAGAGAGAGAGAGAGAGAGAGAGAGAGAGAGAGAGAGAGCTCATTGCCCCTTTGCCACCATCGATGCACATCCCCCATCAAGTAGAAATTTCAATTCCTCCCCCATAGGTTATTATAACCTTAATTTATTAATTATTTTTATAATTATAATAATTTATTTAATTACAAGTATACATATAATTTATTTATTAGTTATTTAATAAATAATTAATAATAAATCATTACTATTAGTTGGATTAGCTACCTAAGAGATTGTTGGATGAAAGCTATTAGTGGTATTAATTGAGCCACAAGTGAGCATGGTAGTTAGTGAACTACATGACATCATCACCATCTTTTTCTCTTTTCTATTGACCCCTTCATGGCCTCCTAGGTTCTCAAACCAAATCATTAAACTAAGGACCTTTTCAAAATTTGCTCCATGAAGAAGAAGAAGAAGTGTACATTAACATCTTTACAAGGCAAATGGTGTTGAGATGACAAGCTCAACACATGTAGACATTGATGATGGACCGCCTGGTTAGATGGGTCCACGCATCTACACTTAGCACTTCGGTGGTCATTATGACTCTCACATGGCCACTGACTCATTACTTATTATATTCAGGTTGTTACACATATTTACAGCTGGCATAGTTATAGCGCCAATCGACTAGTGTAGTCGGTTATGCATTGTTTGACTTAGTAGGCCACTTTCCTTTATGTTGTATCTTATCTATAATTTGTGTACATTGTAAAGAGTGTGGAAGAAGAAGAAGAAACCAGCAAGAAAACATTTTGGCCTCCATCTCTCTTCTTGTCTCTTGAGTGAGCTTCTCCTTGTGTGCATTCTGTGTGTGTTCGGCGTAGCATCTTGAGCATGTCCCCCCACCACGTGATTCTTGAAAAATGGGGTCTGTGAGACCAAACAAATACATATAATGGCATGTATATCTCATCTTAAAAAGTAAAAGATATGCCTATGAGACTAGAAATTAGGTAGTATTCTATGTAAGAATATGCACATGGTGCAAGTGTAAATGTTAAAAAATGATACTGAAAAGAAGAAGACAAAAATGATAGAAATTATTTTCCCCTAGGAAAGTCTCTCTCTCAAGTGGAGATGTATCTCTATGTGGTTAAGATGCCTCAATATATGTCTCTTGTGGTGCTCAATGATAGCTCTAAATTGTCTAGGATAATGGTGTCTAGGTCTCCTCGCAACAAGCAGATGTGGGCATCTTGCTTGACAAGTGCCATTGCTCTGTCCAATCAAATACCTCCTGAAGAGGAACCTACTATGCAATGTGTCTATCCTAACTATCTATCAACAATGGTGGTTGATCTCATACTGGATTGTGTGGTAGTGAAAATTTTAGTAACAACCCTCCATTTGGGTGGAGCTGGTTGTGGGTGTCAAGAATCGCGTGGTGGGGGGACTTGCTCAAGATGTTGCGCCGAACACACATAGAATGACAAGGAGAAGCTCACTCAAGAGACAAGAAGAGAGATGGAGGCCAAAATGTTTTCTTGCTAGTTTCTTCTTCTTTTTTCACACTCTTTACAATGTACACAAGTATAGATAAGATACAACATAAAGGAAAGTGGCCTACTAAGTCAAACAATGCATAACCGACTACACTAGTCGACTGGCGCTATAACTATGCCAGCTGTAAATAGGTGTAACAACCTGAATATAATAAGTAATGATTCAGTGGCCATGTGAGAGTCATAATGACCACCGACGTGCTAAGTGTAGACATGTGGACCCATCTAACCAGGCGGTCCATCATTAATGTCCGCATGTGTTGAGCTTGTCATCTCAACACTCCCCCTCAAGCTCAACTGCATATTTGCATGTGTTGAGCTTGTCATCTCAACACTCCCCCTCAAGCTCAACTGCATCTCTGCAACTCCAAGTAAGCTTTGAAACTTTTGAAGCTTCTCTGTACCCAATGCCTTTGTGAAGATGTCAGCTATCTGATCGTGTGTGTTGACATACACCAAGTCAATCTCACTTGCTAGTACCTTCTCTCTCACAAAGTGGTAGTGTACCTCAATATGTTTTGTCCTGGCATGGAACACAGGATTCCTAACCAAATGTATACTACTCATGTTGTCACAATAAATGACAACTGGACCTTCCACCTACATATCCAAATCAGCCAATAACTTTTTTAGCCATACTACCTCACATGCTGCAACAGCAGCATCTCTATACTCAGCCTCTATACTCGACAAAGCAATTTTAGATTGCTTTTTGCTGCTCCAAGTAACTACTGCACTACCAAGAGAGAACATGTATCCGCTGGTAGATCTTCTATAAAACATACTACCAGCCCAATCTGCATTTGTGTATCCAATCACCTGTACATACCTGCCTCATAGAAAAGTCCATAATGTAATGTGGACTTCACATATCTCAATATGCATCTGATTGCATCCAAATGTGGCTTTCTAGGTACTTGCATTAACTGACTCACAAGACCAATAGCGTAGCTCAAGTCTGGCCTTGTAATGGTCATGTAGATCAAACTCCCCACTATCCTCCTAAACATAGTAGGGTCTTCTATCTCACCCCCAACATTAGCACTCAACTTTATATTCTGCTCCAACGGGATTGAAAGTGGTTTGCATGATGTCATACCATACTTGGACAACATGTCCAAGCCATACTGTCTTTGGGACAGCCATATACCATCATCACATTTGATCACCTCAATGCCAAGGAAGTACCTTAGCTCACCTAAATCCTTCATCTGAAACTTCTTCTTCAAAAATTCCTTGACTTCAGCAATCCCACTACCACTATCACCTGTAATAATCAAGTCATCCACATAGATGACTATGATGACCAAACTTGCATCTCCCTTTCTCACATAAAGTGAGTGATCAGCATCAGAAACATAAAAGCCAATATTGACAAGATACTCTTTGATCTTGTCAGACCATGCTTTAGGTGCTTGCTTGAGCCCATAGAGTGCTTTCTTCAACCTGCACATATACGTGGGATGCTCTAAATCTTCATAATTTGTTGGCTAATTCATATACACTTCTTCCTGCAAATCACCATGCAAGAAGGCATTCTTCACATCCATTTGCTGCAACCTCCAACCTTTGGCTACTACCAAAGCAATCAAACATCTGACAGTTGCCATCCTAGCAACTGGACTGAAGGTTTCTTCATAATCTATGCCATATATCTGGGCATAGCCTTTTGCAACCAACCTAGCTTTTTACCTACTAATAGAACCATCTTCATTGTGCTTAATCTTATAAACCCACTTACATCCAATAGCTTTCTTTCCCTTCGGCAATGATACTAGATCCCAAGTCTTATTGGCCTCTAATGCAGCCATCTCCTCATCCATTGTTGGATCCCAATGAGCATGACCAACAGCCTCCTCAAAACATGTGGGCTCAACATCCTCAATCACTTTCACCATATAAGCATAATGGTGAGCTGCATAACCTTCAAAACCAAAGCTGTTAACAGGGTATCTCACCCTGCTAGACCTGCGTACCACTGGATCACTCAATGGAGTCTTTTCATTGACGCATGCTCTCTGCACACCTGGAGTCCTCACACTGAAGGAACGCCAATCTCATCATCCAAGCTCTCTGAGCCACTAGAGTCTCCATCTAGAACTGCATCAATGCCATCTGACACTTTATTCTTTCCTTTGTCTTTACCTCTAGTGCTACTAGATGCATTTGAAGATGTAGAGCTACTCCTTAGTCTCCCAAAATAAGGACTACCAGATGATGTCTCTGGTCCACTAAGAGTCCTGATTCTTGCTTTTCAGCCTGCACATGAGTGTCATGATCATCATCGTCATCCAATGCATCACCACTAGATGCATACCAACTACTCATTTCATCAAAGATGACATCCCTACTCACTCTGAACTTACATGTGACAGGGTTATACAATGATATCCTTTCCACTCTAAAGAGTATCCAATAAAAACACATTTTTCTGCCTTTGGATCAAGCTTCTTCCATAGCTCATCTGGCACATGAATGTATGCAACACAGCCAAATACCTTCAAGTGTGATACATTAGTCTTCTTGCCAATGTAGCATTCTTTAGGAGTCATACCATGAACTGCAGCTGTGGGAGTTTTGTTCATAATATAAACAATAGTATGAATAGCCTCAGACCAAAAATGCGTAGGCATATTCTTTTCAGCCATCAAGGTGCGTGCAACTTCTGCAATATGCTTGTTTTTCCTTTCTGCAACCCCATTTTGCTGTGGAGTATACCTACATGTGAACTATCTCTTTATCCCATGAGACCTTAGAAAATCACTGAACTCATTCGAGAGGTACTCTCCCCCTCCATCTGACCTCAAGAACTTTACTCTCAAGCATGTTTCTCTTTCAACTGCAGCCTTGAAAGTTCTAAAGTGCTCAAACGCTTCACTCTTTTCCTTCATAAAATATACCCACAACTTTCTAGAACAATCATCAATGAATGTGACAAAGTATGAACTATCTCCAAGAGATATATTTTGTGTAGGCCCCCAAATATCTATATGCACAACATCAAGGATATTTCTGCTTACATCTCTGTCATGTGAAAAGGGTTGTCTTGCCTGCTTACCAAACTGACATGCTTCGCATACCTTATGAAATTTTACAATTCTAAATGTAGTCACACCCTTTGGATTGCATTAATTTCAGCCTTTGTACATTTGCATGTCCAATGCATTTGTGCCAAATTTCAATATCTGCAACAACACCTTTTCCTTTAGCATACATAGCAGCATTCATAGTAGGAATTCCAGCATCCAGAGTAAACATACGTCCAACTCTACTTCCCTTTGCAACCAGCCTGCACTTGTCATTGAAGTCCTCTACAAAGCAGCCCTTTGCATTAAATCTGACTTGGAGCCCTTGCTCTATGTAAATCTCCCACGGTTTTTAATAAAATCAACCATATTCTTCAATATCTTCACAAAATCCATCAATATCACAAAGAAAGCAAAGAAGTACACCATCTTTGAATGGAAATACATCACATAGTATTCATCTTCAATATCTTCATATAGTCTTCTCTCTCAATCTCTCATATACAATCACTCTGTTTCAATAGAACTGGCTATCTCTGACTCTCTCTCTCTCTCACCATCAATCATACATCATATCCTCACTACAATCTCTCAAAAATTACTCTCAATAATCACTCTTAGGTCGTGGATACCCCTCCCAAGAGGTATGTCTGATATGAAAGGTCACCAGAGCCACTACAGTGTCTCTTCACAGCTCACTACTGTCACTTCACTCTAGTCTTCTCTTGAGTCTTCAACAGCTACTTCTTCCACTTCTTTCAGCTCTTTTGCACTTGTATTCACCTCTTTCCAAGGCTAGAAAACTTTCCCCAAAATCACACATACATTCCACAGAACACTTACAGAACAGTCTACAGAACAGTACCAGAACAGCTACAGTACAGAACCAGAACAGAAACAGAACAGAAACAGAAGCTCTACAGAAGACCTACAGAAGGTTACAGAAGGTCATCAAAACCTTATAACTCACTCTCAAATCATTCAAAACTCTCACAAACCATTCACTATGCTTTCACAATATCTCTTTCTTCATCAATCAATACTCCATCCCTCTTTACAGAAGACAATCAGAACAAAAACAGACCAAAACAGAGCAAAACAGAAGGTATACAGAACCAATCAGAACCTATCAGAACATCACAGAACCATCAACAAACATCATGAACTTCCAAAACACAATCAATATCATCCAAAACACTCTCAAACCACTTCCTAATCAACCAATCATCCCTTAAAATCAACCATTCAGCTCTCAAAAACAACAAAAATCAGCCAAAAAACAAGTCATTTCAACACTCAACATATCCCCACACTTAATAAGGAAGCGTCCTCGCGACCCAGGAAAAAGGTAATACAAGTTCATTTCAAAGCTTCACTTTGATCTTCATTATCTTTTCAAAAAGAATCCATCCACCACGACCCCATCTTATAACCGGTTTCTGATATATAAATACAAAGAAAGGAAAACTCTTTTTACATTAACACCTCTTATCAAACTAAAAATCATCACAAATTTGTAAAGGATATAAGAGTTTGCTTCTTCTTCATTATCTTCATCTTCTTCAACTCTCCAACCACGACCCCATCTCGACAAATCTCCAAAACATAGCTCGTACACAAAATCCAATAGGAAACCACCACGTTCGTTTGACATACATGAACTCACAACACTAATACTAATACACAACACAACCATCTGAATGACTTCTTCAAAAAGAAGAGTTTGGCATTAAAAAGCTTGCACCATACATTGGAAAGGCATCAATGAAGATGATCCCTCTTAAAAGATTGATGTTGTCGGAATCGATCCATAGATAAGGATTCATCTACAAAGTTTTTAGGAGGATTTTGGAAAAATTGGAGACAGCACATCCTTTCCAATAGGACTAAGTATCTGCTAGGCAAACAGAGGGCATGAAAATACAGTATCTCCAACTGTTGGGAATCAATGCTTACATTGACATTCATGCACAACTTTGGGATAGGCTTTGAATCAGTATGAGAGTGCCTATGCATATACGCCAGATACCAAGCAAAGTGAGCAGTTAATCTCACTGAGGGATCTGCAGACTGTGAATATTGTTGGGCAAAATGAACATAGTTTTGATAAGCTTGACTTGAAACTGTCCATTCCCCTAGAATTATTGGCCAATTAATCTGCGGTCCTGTAAGGCAATCATCCGAACTCCATCCCCTTCTTCTGGAAATCTGAGTATCAAAACCAGCACAGTCACTAACCAACTGAGGTGGTTGAGATATGGAAGTGTTAGGAGAGGGTAATGGAATAAGGGAAAGTGGATGTAGGGAAGGATAGGAAAAATCATAAAAGGAAGAAAAGGTTAAAGAAGGAGTGGCAGAAATTTGTAAGGAATCACTAAGGAACGGTGTTAATTGATAAATAGGAAATGTGGAGGGTACATTAATGAGGGGTGAAAGACAGGGTGGAGAAGGGGAAAATACCCTATCCTCAATAAAGGAACAGTAAGTGAAAATAGGAATTTGAGGGAAATTGGAAGGTTGGAAAAGAAGTGGTAAAATTACTAGGGAATTAGTTTGACAAAGGGAAAAATAGATAGCATAACGGTGAGCCAATTGTTGGTAATAAAGGAGGGTAGGAACAGAAGGTCCCAAGAGAGATCGTCTCTGATAGGCATCAAAGAAGGTAGCATCAAATGGATTATGTTTGGAAAGATAGGTTAAGAGATCCATCCTCAGTTGGTTAGTACTCTGTACAAAGGTAGGAGCTGTGTTTTGTCTTTGATTGAGGACCACTGACTCAATCATGGGATGCCACGAATTATCCTGACAATCAGCCACTTTGGAGGAATATCTCTGAAACATTTCAGCTATGCGCAACTCCAAATGATTGACATAGAGAACAGCCTGTAAGACCACATCCCCCACATACCATGCCAAATCTACCTCATCTGGAATTAACAAATCTCCTCGGAGATACATGTATGCCATCAGCATGGTGTCTGGCGTGACAGAATCTTCAAAGAGCATTCTAACTACCTCTGTCAACAACTCAGCAGACTAAGCCCCACTCCAGCCATCCTCTGGAAAAGGTAAATCCATCGTGGAAAGCTTCATATAGAAGACCAGCTTCTGTAAATGGTAGTGGACAAAGAAAGAATGGTCAGGTAAGACATATTCCTGAAACTGTTCAAAGGTAGACCATAACAAGTCCATTCGGGACTGCAATCTTTCCACTTTGTCTTGGAAGAGAGGGCACAAAGTAGCCTGTCTCTGTAATGCAGCCAAGTCCTGCTGTGAAAGATAAGGAATTAATGGAACAGGAGGGCTTGGAGGAACAGAGCGGGACTTCGCAAGCTGATCTTGCAACTGCTGGATTTGGGAGGCTTGGTTGGCCACTGTGTCATTAGCCATTTGTAAAGCTGAAAGCTTGTCATCTAATTGAACTTGGAATTCTTTCGCTTCACTGGACATCCTCTCCTTTTCTGCTGAAAGGCGAGTAACCTGTGACTGAGCCTCGAATAACTGGGTTTTCAAGGAAGAAATCTCATCACTTTGGGTGGCAACCAGTTGGGTTTGCTGTTCCATTTGCTTGAATAGATCTGCTAGGGTATCCTTAGCAGAAGCTAATTCAGATGTTGCCTTATGCAACTGGTCTTTGGACTGCATGAGCTCCTCATAGAAAGATGCGTACAGCTGTTGAACACAAGCTGTCACTGACAACTCAATGGAACTTTGAATATCCTTGCAGAGGAAAGGAATGGCATCTCCTGAAACGAGACTGTTCAGGGAAGGAACTGAGATCTCCAAGGATCCTTCTCTATGTGCTCTGAACAGATTATTGCAAGTGAGAAACCCAGGGAGGTCACTACCAGAAGTAACAGGGATAGGCACTGAGGGAAGTACAGCAGGGGCTTTATCCGCTACCCTCTTCAAGCGTTTGCACTGTATGACCAGGGGAGGCGGAGAATCATCATCCTCAATGTCAATAGGTGCTGACTCTTCTGAAGGTGGAGGAGGAGGTACTGGATCTGATGGAGGAGGTGGAGGCACAGTCTTCTGTAAACCTGAATAGGTTAAGAAGGCAGACAAATAGGATCCATAGGTAACATTGGTAACATTACCCCTCGTGACTTTAACAAAATGCTGATCCATCTTAGTAAGGAGGTAGGTGCTCCAATCAATGGCAACTCCTTTTAGCACCATCCTGGAAGCTGTGAAAAGCTCTTTGGACAAATAATGTGATGGCGTTTTGGCAGGCATGAACCTGTCCTGAAGGAACTGGCACATGGTCTTCCATACGGGATCAGTGATCATAGAAAACGAAACTCCTGAAGAGTTTATCACTTTCTTAACATCAAGGACTTCCCTTGTCTGCTTCTGCAACAGTTTGAGAATCTCTTCATTAGAGAAGAGCTGTCGAGTGGTCACAAAAGGTTCTCCTTTGAAGGGTAAAGACAGAGCCTTCCCTAAGCCTCGAGACGTCAATGTCATAGACATGCCTTGGACTACTCCTGTCTTCTTGCTGTAAGAGGCCAGGAACTCATCACAGACAGACGGATCCTCTGGAAGTAATGGAAAAGGAGTGGCCACAAAAGCAGCAAGTCCGGCCTTCGTGAGGGGCTCAAAAGTGAGTAGGGACGAGTAATCCCTACTTAACTAGTGGGACGTACTGGATAGGGGGAGGAGCATGAGAAGGCGCCATTCAGATGGTTACACACACACCACAAACACAGACAATCAAGGTGAATGCCTGCAAACCAACAGACAAAAAAAACCAAGGATAAGAGAATTACCAATAAAACGTGACCCAACCTAGTAACCCCAAGCAAACCACATCCTAGAAAAAATTTGACATGACCTTGAGACAAATGCGACCGAAAGCTTCATGCGATGCATCAAACAAACACCTTGAACCCCGTATCAGGCAATAAAATAAAAAACTACATACCGGACCCGTAACCGTAACCGTAACGAAAACAGGAAACCAAAACCATATCATATCCAACATCTATCAATACGACATCTGTGATAGAACCAAGACTGGACCATGGAAAACAGCACTAAGAACTGCGTATACCCATCCCACGAAACGGTTCATTAAAAAGGGGATTAAGTGCAGTGAGGGGGGATTAATTTAATGAAGGATTGATTTTAATCAATTATTAAAAATGGGTGAATTTTTATTAGGTGATAAACCTTAATAAGAAAACGGCGGTTCCTTATTACAAATTTAATTACCAATTATTAGGTTAAACCGGTGCAGTTATACGATTCCCGGACTTCGATTCCCGACTGGGTCTCTAAATGCAACTCATTAATTATAATTAAAGTGATGTGGAGCGCTTTTTTGCCAGCGCGTGCTCATGTGACGGCTGGTTGATTTTATTAAAATTTTAGAGTGCCTCTGTAGCGCACGTAGCGCGTGCGAAGTGAATGGCTGGTTTATTTTAATTAAAAAAAATGTGTGTGTTTAGCGCGAATGCGCGTGGAAACGGTGGGTGGATTAAAGGGTTTATTTTAACAATTAATTGTGATTAAGGGAAAAATAAATAAATAACATAAAATAAATACCTGGAAGGGTGTGTATGAAATGCAAGAATGCGCACGGAAGAGTCCCAGGAAAGGAAAAGCAAAAAGCACTGATGAAACAACAAATAACACCTTAGCAGATGTATGAATTTGATTGATGTTGGTTTATTTTTATTTATATTTATATTTTATTATTTTTAGTTGTGATTTTTTATGTTTGAATAAACGGAAAATGAGCAAGGGAGGTGAGGGAAATTTGTTAGAAGGTTTTTAGAATTTGTTAGAATTTTTTTACAATTTTTAAAATGATTTTTCCATATTTTTTTGGCAATTTATGGGTAATGTTAGGAAAGATGGATTTTTCTAAAATTATAGGAAAGGCAATTCCTAGCAGACAAAGGTCCAAAAATTAACAAAAGACAGAAGGAATTTTTAGAATTTTTTTTTGAAATTTTTTAAATGAAAAAAATGAATGTTGTGATTAAGTAAGTCACATTGATCACATAAATCACATAAGTCACATTAGTCACAAGTCACTTAAGTCACTTAAGTTACTTAAGTTACTTAGGTTACTTAAATTACGTAAGTTAGGTTAGTCATGTTAGTCAGGAAAAACTACCTAGGTTAGTTCTAACTAAGTCAGGTAAGTTAGTACTAACTAAGTTAGGTAGGATTAACTAGGTTAGTTAGGATTTAACTAGGTTAGTTACTAACTAGAGTTAGTAGTAACTACCTGGGAGGGAGGTAGGGGAGGAGGTGGAGGAGAAGGGGGAGTTGGCGGTCGCTCGGGGCGGCGAGGTGGCGGCGGCGTGGGCCGGGCGGCGACGGCGCGGCGTGGACGACAGCGCTGCCGCAGACGACGGCGGCGGACGGCGTGGCAGCTCTGGCGGCGCGGGACGGCAGACGACGATGACGACCACGGCGGCTTCGGCGACGCTGGCGAGGCAGCGGAAATGGCGCGAACGGCGGCAAGGAGAGGAAGGAGAAGGGGAGGAAGAGGGAAGAAGAGGGAGGAAGAAGGAGGAAGAGGGGAGAAGAGGGAAGAAGAGGGAGGAAGAAGGAGGTCGGCAGGAGGGAGGAAAGAAGGAGGGAGAGGGAGAAGAAGGGGAGAAGAGGGAAGAAGAAGGAGGTCGGCAGGAGGGAGGAAAGAAGGAGGGAGAGGGAGAAGAAGGGGAGAAGAGGGAAGAAGAGGGAGGGAGCGATGGCGGGCAGGAGAGAAGGAGGAGAGAGAAGGGAGAGGAGAGAGATGGTGGAGATGGAGGGAGAAGGAAGAGGGAGGAGAGAAGGGAGAGTACGTGCAGAGAGGGAGAGAGAGAAAGAAAGAAAGAAAGAGAAAGAGAGAGAAGAGAGAGAGAAGAGAAGAGACGGTTGGCGGGAGGGGGTACCCTTTTTTTTTTTTTTGAAATAATTTTTTTTTTGTAGTTTTTGAAATAAAAGGTGGGCGGGCAGGGGGAAGGGAGGATGGGCGGGGCCAAGAGGGGACGGATCCTCGTCCCGCGCACGTGCGCGGGGCGGGGTAAAAAAATTTGCCGTGACGGGAGTGAAACGATGCTGGGATGACGGTACGGGGTACGCAGACACGACCGGGGCGTGTGGAGACGCGTTAAATCGAAAACGGGCGCGTTCACGCGCAAAACGAGCGCGAGAAAAAACAGAAAAAAGAAAGAAAAATTAATAACTCCCAATCCGGATGTCAAAATGAAATATCGTAAAAACGAAAAGTGGGAAGGACGACAGGGGGGAAACAAGAAAAATATGGGACAGGGGTTCCGGGAGGGGTAAAGGGCAGTCACGTGCAAAAAACACAAAAAACGAACCAAAAACGCAATTTAAAAATTAATATCGAAAGATCCGTGCATCGGAATGAGGTGCAGAAAAAAGGAAAACTGGGCAAAAAGATGGGCCCGACAATTCTATCACGTCAAAACATAATTCCGACTGAGGTAAGACGTGTTCACATGGGAAAAACCCAAAAAACAAACCCGAAAATGGGATCGGAAATTAATATCGGACGAACCATTTACCGGAATGACATGCAGTAAGAAGGAAAAATATGCGCAGGAAGGAGTGGCACAAGGTTATCACGTTAAAACGCAGTTCCGGCGGAAATAGGAGGGGTTCACATGTGAAAAACTCCAAAAATACTCCCGAAAACTCATTTAAAAATTAATAAGTGAAAATCGAGAAGTCGAAAAAGGGTGGAGGAAAAAGGAAAAAGGGAGGGGAGGGCACAGGGGACATGGCTGTTAAGTCAAATTGGAATTCCGATACAAATAGGGCAAGTTCACATGGAAAAATGGCAAAAATACGCACGAAAAAGTCGCGAAAAACCGGAAAATTAATAACGGACAAACCGTGTATCGGAATGATGTGGAATAAAAAGGAAAAATGTCAGGGGAAAAGCGGTGATCAGGGTTATGATGTCAAATCACGGTTTTGAAGCAAGAAAAGTGCGTTCACATGGAAAACCGGCTAAATTGCGTAAAATGCTTCAAAAATTAATAACTCAAAAACCGTGCACCGGAACAGGGGCAGGTAAAAAGGGAAAATGGACCGTTCAATGGGAGAAACAGGGCTATAAGGTTGGATGTGGATTGAAGTGAACGTAGGGTGCATTCACATAGCAGGACCTCAAAATCAGGGAATGAAGGAAAACTGCAAGGAAACAGCCCCAAAGGTGGGTGGAACATAACCGGGTGGGTGGGAGGGGATCCCATGAAGGTAAAAGCAAGGCAAGGCATTCATGCATGAGCAAGATAAGGCATATGCAGATGGGTATGCAACATAGACGCGCAAGGACGCGTCCCTACACTTAAGACCTTAACGGATAGGGTTAACCGAGCAACAGGGACCTAGGACCATGCCACAGACCATCCACTAACTTCCCCACACTTAAAACATGACCAGCACGAAGAAACCAAAGTGTAGGGTTAGAAAAACTTGGCCCGTTTTGTCCAGAATCAAGGTTGAATATCGATGGCACGTCCAGTGTTGTTGTCGGCGCTGGAGGAACCAAGGCATCTTCTTGGCACACGTTCGTCATGGCAGGGACCACGCGGCAGCACCCAGGGAGGTAGCTGATGGAAGGAATCGCAAGAAATTCGTCGATGATGAGGGATATTGCACTCAACTCACAGTCACTCAAATGAAATGAAAGAACAGTCACTCGCCCCATGACTAATATCACTTGAGGAATAAGGATTGAAACCCATATCTCATACCCGGTTGAGGAATCATCAAAGGGGAATGGTGCAGAAGGAGTATGCCAGGGTGCACAGTTGATGGTGCATTAGTGCGTCCAACCCATCTGGCATAGGTGCAAGGAGAAAGGCAAGGGAGCCTTATGGTGCAGTGCACAGAACAGGGTGATGTGTCTTGTGTGGACGGCAAAAACCCATCCCGTGGGTGCATAGGGAAATGGGAACATACCTGACTCCAAGTGTCGTAACGTCCCTCAATCTCACCTCTCAGTATTTGATTGAAGAAACTCCAGTCACACTCAACCCACCCTCTGTCTCACTCTCTGTTGATAGATACAGGAGGGCAGCCTTTTCCTGAAACCCATTGATGTAATCCTCACAGTCACTTGTGCAAAGATTGTATGCCTTGTGCGCATTTGATGGTGCAATTGTGCATCCCGCCCTGTGTCGGCATACGGTGCGAGAATGAAGGCCAGGGAGCCTTATGGTGCAGTGTACAGAACAAATCGTGCTTTGTGCATTGAGAGGCCCATCCCGTGCGTGCAACACTCCATTCACACTTCTCACCTCTCATTCGATTGGAAGGGAAAAGACTGGTCTCTCGCCCCACCCTCTGTCTCACTCTCTGTTGATAGATACAGAGGGCAACCATACTCACGTCCCCATCCGGTTAGGATGAAAGCTCACATCACTCAAGGGGTTGTCGATGAAGATCGCGTCACCAGTTGTTGAAAAGGCGTACCCAGGGAGGTAGCCATCAAATTCGAACATTGTGTTGGATAGGAAGATGTCGTTTGCTAGAGGACAGTTAGTCACTTTTGCAAAGAGACCCATGACACAGCGTACCAAGGGAGGTAGCTTCGGGATTGGATCCGAGGGATATCAATCAATGAATCCACTTTCTGGACTACTGGGTGTTACCACCTTTTCCACAGCCAGCTTCTCGCCCAAGGGTGTTTATCACCTTTTCTTGGAACGAGGCCTGCTATGACAGGGAATTGCTTCCTTTTCTCTCATAACAGATTTATTTGTTTGTTTTTTTTTTCTTTTGTTTCTTCTTTGTTTTTTTTTCTTTTTTTTCTTTCTTTTTCTTATTTTCCCCTATTCCCGAGGGTGTTTCCACCTTTTCTCGAAGAAGAGGTCGGCATGACAGGGACCTAAGTCCTTTTCTCCCATGACCGATATATTTTGTTTGTTTTTTTTTTTTTTTCTTCAAATTGAACAAGGGAATGGTAGAAAGACCATGTGTCAGAACCCACCTCGCCACTGTCGCTGGTGGAAAATAGAGGATAAGAGATCAAGGCTAGAAGGGGGTTTTGAGGGGACAGAGAGTTGCGTCCACTTCATCAGGAGTGATTGAAGAACGGCTAACAGAAGTGTCAACATAAGAAGTACAGTGCCGCGCCAACGAGGGAAAAGATCAAGTGACCGTAATTGTCAAGATCCCCAAGGAGGGAAGTACTTCTTCAGGCGATATCCATTGATCAGAAAGGGATCATCAGAGGCATCCAGGGTCTGCACTTGGACAGAACCATTAGGGTTGACTGCAAGTACCTTATAGGGGCCCATCCAACGCTGTTGGAGCTTGCCAGGAAACTTGCCAAATCGTGAATCATAGGCTAGGACCAAATCACCTTCTTTGAACTCCTTGTGCTTGATGAAGCTGTCATGGTAAGCCTTGCGTCGAGCTTGCGTGGCTTCCATGCACTGTAGAGCCATCCTACGAATTTCTTCCAAACATTCCAAGTGCAGGAGACGGCGTTGCAGTGAATCATCATCCCCCAAACGCTCTTTGATAGCTACTCTCAAAGAGGGTAGTTCCAGTTCAACAGGAAAAACTGCTTCTGTACCATACACCAACTGGAAAGGTGTCTGTCCCATTGCTGCTTTATGGGAGGTTCTGTACGCCCAGAGGGCCTCTGTAAGTCGATCATCCCAATCACGACGATGTGCGGCAATCGTCCTTGTCAGAATCGAGCAGAGGATGCGATTGGTGACTTCGACTTGGCCATTGGCTCTGGGGTAATAAGGAGTGGACTTGCGATGGCAAATCTTATACAACTCTCTCAACTCTTCCATGACTTTGTTAAGGAAATGAGTGCCTCTGTCACTTACCAGCTCTAAGGGACTGCCAAAACGGGTGATGATATTCTCGTACATGAACAGGGCCACGCTGTTACCATCGTCCCGCTTTAGGGCTTTAGCTTCACACCACTTTGTGACATAATCTGTACATACGAGGATGTATCTGTTCTGTTTCCTTCTGGTAGGAGGGTCGATCGGACCTACGAAGTCGATGCCCCACTTCTCAAACGGCTTTAAAGGAAGGATAGGTTGCAGCGGCATGGCACTTGTCTTGGTGGGTTTCCCCATTCTTTGACAAGCATCACATTTTTTACAGTAATCATAGGAATCTTTGTGAATGGTAGGCCACCAATATCCTGCTAGCAGAGCCTTCCTTGCTGTAGCTTCTCCTGCAAAGTGACCTCCACATGGCTCGTCGTGGCAAGCCTTCAGAACAATCCCAATCTCATCCCCCGCAACACATCTTCGGAGCACTTCATCTTTGCCCTTCTTGTACAGTGCACCACCGAGCAGAGTGTAGGGGGCTGATTCTAGCATGAGCTTCTTCCTTTCCCGACTAGAAATACCAGGAGGGTATTGTTGGGTTGCCAGCAAATTGGCAATGTCTGCATACCAGGGAGTTACAGTTTCTACCAAGAATAGGGAAGCATCAGGGAGGTCTGGATCATCCCGCTCCTCGTTTGCAGTTTGTGGGATACGCGACAGATGATCAGCCAGAACATGGGAACGACCAGGCTTAGTAACCACCTCAAAGTCGAACTCCTGGAATAGAAGGAGCCATCTCATCATTCGTCCTTTCACATCTGCTTTGTTCATCAAGAAGGACAGGGCCTCATGATCCACATAAAATTTAAAGTGGGTGGATAGGAGGTAATGGCGAAACTTCTCCAGGGCAAACACCATTGCCAAGCACTCCAGCTCTGTCACTGTATAGTTTCGTTCCCTATCAGTGACTTTTCGGCTTGCATAATAGATCGGTTGATCCAACTTCGAGGAGCCCTTCTGGCAGAGGACAGCACCTAAACCTTCAATTGATGCATCAGTGTGTACATGGAACTCTTTCGTCCAATCAGGAGGTTGCAGTATGGGTGCCTCTATCAGACACTACTTCAGAGTGTGGAAGGCTTTGTCACATTCCTCTGTCCAAGTAAACTCTGCATCTTTCCTCAGGAGCTTGTGCAAGGAGGTTGCCTTTGTCGCAAAATGGGCTATGAACCTTCTGTAGTAACCCACATGGCCTAGGAATCCCCTCAACTGTTTGAGGTTGGTGGGTGCTGCCAGAGCTGCAATCTTTTCGATCTTTGCAGGGTCTGTTGATATCCCTTGTGCTGAGACAATGTGGCCCAACAAGACTCCAGAAGAGACCCCAAAGATGCATTTGTCGGGGTTAAGGGAAATCCCATACTCCCGGCATCGGTCAAAGCATTGTTCCAAATGTCCCCAGTGTTCACTGATCAAACTATAAACACAGAAGTCATCCAAATATACTTCGATAAAGTCGTGCAGATGATTTTGAAATGCGGCCATCATGACTCGTTGGAAAGTAGCAGGGGCATTGCAGAGCCCAAATGGCATCACTCGGTAAGCGTAGGTCCCCCATTCTGTGGTGAAGGTTGTTTTGGATTGGTCTTCTTCTGCGATTTGCACTTGGTTGTATCCACTGAATCCATCCAGAAGGGAATAAAGCTCATGTCCTGCCACTGTGTCCAACAGTTGGTCTGTGAAAGGGATAGGAAAGTGATCCTTCTTTGTCTTGGAATTAAGCTTTCGGAAATCCACACATATTCGCAATTTGCCATTCTTCTTGGGTACAACCACGATGGGTGAAACCCATTCACTGTTTGCCACTGGATAAATGAACTCGGCTTCCAGAAGCTTCAGCAGCTCCGCTTTCACCAATGTGGAATAATTCGGGTTCATTCGCCTCTGTCGTTGCCGTACTGGCTTGGCATCAGGCTCCAAATCAATATGATGTTGACATATTGTGGGATCAATCCCCTTTAGGTCGTTGTAAGACCATGCAAACGCGTCCAAATTTTCTTTCAACAAGTTGTACAAAGTTGACAACTCCTCTTCTGGGAGACTGCTACCCACCTTTAAGTGGCGTTCAGTGCCTTCTGAATCCACAAAGGTTAACTGCCTTTCACCTTCTACTTCACGGATGAAGGTCCCGCGGACTGCTTCTGGATACAGATCCGACTCCTTCAAGGGAGTGGTGTCCTCTTCTAATGTCCCACTAAAACCAACTTCTTCTTTCGGTGGAGACTTAGGTTGCTCCTTAAGACGTTGAAATGGGATAAGAGCCATTTCGGGTTTGGTTTCAAAATTAATTACCTCATGGCTTGAAGACTCATCTTCTGATGATACATCCAGGAACGTCACATAACAGGGACCTACTGATGCCTGTTGGGTTTGTGGGACTGGTGCTTGTTGGCACGGTGCATCATCATCATCTTTCTTTGGCAAGGATAGGTTAGGACGGCAGGAGCCACACTTGAAAGACGGCTTGTGCTTCTTAATCCATTTCTTATAAAGGTTTTGCATATGAGAAGATCCATTTACCAGACCAAATGGTACCATTGCAATTCTGTCCCATAGCATGAGCTCATCGGCTTCTGATGCTTCTGGAACTTCTTCCTCCAATGTATCCTCTTCAGGTGGGATAGACTCTTCTGGCTCACTTTCATAATCTTCTTCGTCCATATCATATCCATCCTCTTCTATCTCTGTCTCTGCTTCTGCTTCTGTCTCTGTTGATGCTTCTGCTTCTGCTTCTGCTTCTGCTTCTGTAGGAGCTCTGTAACAGAAGAACAGATTCTCTGGTTCCTCTCCTGCCTCTGCCTCTGCTGTGGCCATGTAACAGGGAGAGCAATACATCCATGCTTCTATCTCACTGTCAGAAGTGATTTCAGAAGTCATTCCTAGTTCAGGCAGGAAGTATTCTCCCATTGATAATGGCTTTGCATCTTTTGGAAGTCGGCTTACAGTATCCACTGTTAAGGAATGTGCCACTGTTTTCTTAGGAAGGATCTGTTTGACAGCATCTTCGTCTGCTGATGTTCCATCCGTAGCCTCGTTAGGGGAATCAGAAGATAATTCCAAGGAGGTGGATCCATGTCCTTTTTGAGAACCATACAATTTCAGCACCACTTTGTTGGGTCCTCTACCCAAGATCAAAGTTCCTTTAAACCAATCCGTCCTTGCTCGGGCTTCAAAAAGCCATGGTCTGCCTAGTAACAGAGGATAGGATGTACCATAAGAGTTTGGCTTCACCACCAGATAGGTTAGCCAATAATCTTTTCCAGTCACTGTAGTCTTCACATATGGAAGAATGCCCAAAGGCTTGATTCTACTCTGATCCGCCAGTCTGATGAGCCATTGGGTTGGTTGCACACCTTGTAGGCCTAGATCCTTCATCGTCACATCCGTCATAATTTTTACTGATGAACCTCCATCAATCAGTGCATTTGCAATGAAGCAGCCTTCTATCCACACGCCAGTCTCTGGGGTACCCGGATCTAAAAAAGCATTAGCCACATCCACTTCTTTTACAGGCTCTGGAGTCTTGTTGGACTTTGTCACTGTTGAGGGAGCAATCCTTAAACCACCTCTTTTCGTCAGTATACTTTTGAACCTTTTTCGGCAACTGGGAGACAACATCAATAGTTGTCAGAATGTGAGGTTTGGTTTAAAGGTATCTAGATCTCTGACCAGATCGTATTCCTTAATAGGATCCACTGGCTTTTCTAATCGGTTAGGGAATGGGGCAACACCCATTTTCATTTTCCCTCTTTCTTCCAACAGAGGAATTACAGGAACTTCTTCTACCACTTGTGGCACTTCCTCCTCTTCTGCCTCTTGGACCTCTGGTCCTGTCTCTGTAACTGTCTCTGTAACTCTCTGTGGCACTGTAGGGCTCTGTACGGCACTGTTAGGCTCTGTTCTGTTCTGTTCTTCTTGTGGAAGATTGAACTTCACTGTTCTGACAGGAGGATTATTTTCTTTCTGGGTAGGTGGTTCCTTCTGCTTTGCACGCGTGATGGCAGCAACTTCCAATTCTACCAAATTGGAGGTAGGCTCTTGGGCCTTGGACGGACTATCGGTAGCACTGTTTTTCACTGGGGCTGGGCTTGGACAGTCTTTTGCAGTGTGGCCTTCTCCTTTGCATCGACTGCATAAGGGTTTGTAATCCACTGACCTTCGAGGATTTGGACAATTTGGTGAAATGTGTCCCTTTTCTCCACATCTGTAACACTCCACTTCTGATCTCTGACCACCGCCAGACTGTCTGCCTCTGTAACTTTGAGAAGGAAATCTTCTGGGTCCGAAATTAGGACCAAACTCTCTAGGCTTGGGTCCAATATCTTGTGTTGTCATTTTGGATTCCAGCAAGTTAAATCTTGCGTCTTCTTCCTTTCTTCTCCTATCATGCATCTCCTTCAGAGAGCAAATGTCCTCTGTATGGTTCTTCCGCAAACAGTAGGAACAAAAGGCTCCAGGGATGGTTGGTTTCCGTGTACATTCAGTGGCTAAATGGCCTGCTTGATGACACTTACCACACCAAGTATTTGACCGCATCACATCTCTTCCTGCTCCCGCAACATTGGATATGCTTGCGGTATTCACTTTCAACGTCTGTAGTTGTTCTGTAATCACATCCATCAACTCCTTTTTAATGTTTGCAACTGAGTTGGATAAATAATCCTTCAAGCTTTCTCCTCCGGATGTACTGGCAGGAGGGTTTTGAGGAGTCTCTGTAATTACTGCATAAACGGGTTGGGCTGGTACAGAGGGATCTCTGTTCTGGTTCTGATTCAAAGCTCCTGTTTGAACTGTTGGCTGTTGACTCCAGTTGGTAGGGTTCCACTGTTGCTGTTGATTTTGCATTGAGGAGATTGGTTGGGACCATTGTTGTTGTGGTTGAGCCATCATTTGAGGCATGGATTGTGGCCACTGTGGATTTGGTACACTGTACTGTGATACTGGGGGCATCTGTTGGTAGGGATAGGGAACAGTCCCAACAACTGCATTTGGTGGATACATCATTCCTGGCACCAGAGGAGGTAGGACTCCTCTTCCTGTATTCATTGCTAGTCTAGCTTCCACTTCATCGTACAGTCTTGCACCTTCTGTTGCAGCTTGCAGTGTGGCTGGTCTTTGTAGCTCCACAAACTTACGGACTTCTGGTTGTAATCCTCTGAGAAACACTCCCTTCTGAATGCCATCATCTAGATTATGGTTAGTCCATCTCTTCAGGATGGATTCCATTCGTGAGACATAGGCTTCCACTCTTTCTCCAGAGGACTGACTTAGGTTCATAAATTCCTCTCTCATCCGCTCTTCAAAACCTTCACGCCTGAATTTAGTGAGGAAGGCCAACTTCAGGTCGTCCCATGTGCCAAAAGTTCCTGCTGCTTGTCTCTCATACCACTGAAACGCCGCGCCCTTGAAAGTGGCGGGGAATATCGCTAACCAATGCTCAGGGGTTCTGGCATTGTTAGCCACACATGCTACCATAAACTCTGCTACATGAAGATCGGGGTCTTCATTGTATTCTCCCTTAAAAACTGGCAATGGAACTACATTCGCTGGTCTGTCATCAATATTTCCAGGACGGATCTAGCTTGGAAGTGGACCTCCAGCAGGAGGAGGAAGGGCTTGATGTGCCATTGGGACTTCTGTAAAGAGTTCCGCAAGGGCGTCAAAGGCGGCTTCGGCTGCGAGCTCGTTCTCGGCTCTGATTCTTGCTTTCTCTCTTCTTACGTACCTCTGGACTCGTTCTAACGCTTGCCTTTTTATTGTGTCATTCATCAGGGGGTTGACTCCACTATGTTGTTAGTGCTCCACAGAGGGTTAACAGAAGGCTTCAGTCTCTGGAGGACTCTCTTGCCAACATTTCTTCTACTTCTTTCCTCTCAACGTCCCTAAATTCTGCTTTCATGCCACTGCACAGAGGAAGGTATTCGGTTCTGAAGGTGTCAAAATGCATACGTCTGAGCATGGTGGTGGTGCCATCATCATAGTAATGCCAGCGTCTGATGGTTTCAATAGTGTATGTTGTGAAAAACACTCTGTCTACCAACTTCCAATGGGTTGCTAATTGAACAAACAGAAGATTATCAGTACACCAAGCATCCCATGTATCTTGCTGTTGAGCATCCACGAACAAATTCCAACTCTTTTCCTTCTTGTCTTTGTGAACCTCTACAGACCAAGACTCCTGAAGCTTCTTCACAATCTCCCACTTGATGTTGTCTGGAAACTTTTCAATGAATGCCAAATCTTCCATGGATGGTCATTCTCTCTATTTCTGCTCTTCAGTTTGTTCTCAAACAGTTTGCCACCAAGATGCAAGTTTCTGCTGCTTCAATAGGAAGAGGAAACTGTCCACCACATAGAGCATGCATCATGATGGTGATGTGTTTTCGCCATTGTGGGATGAACTTTTTGTGGAAAGTGGCTTTGATTATGAGAAATTCCAATTCTTCAGTAGAAGAAGGAACTTTACAAACATCCATTGAATTCTTCTCTTCTTGGCAATGCCAATTCCTTCATTTTCAGCCTCTTTTGGTGCTTGTTGATGGCAAGTTTCCCCGGCTGCGCACCAAAAACATGGAGCCCCGAGAGGAACACCAAGGAAAAGGGAATTCTCTTGCAAGAAAATCTATCTTGTAACATCAACAAGCTTGTTTATCATGTTTTATATGATCACAATGAAGAAAAGAACACCAGACACAACAAATCTTCATGCAGCATCATGTAAATCTCCCACGGTTTTTAATAAAATCAACCATATTCTTCAATATCTTCACAAAATCCATCAATATCACAAAGAAAGCAAAGAAGTACACCATCTTTGAATGGAAATACATCACATAGTATTCATCTTCAATATCTTCATATAGTCTTCTCTCTCAATCTCTCATATACAATCACTCTGTTTCAATAGAACTGGCTATCTCTGACTCTCTCTCTCTCTCACCATCAATCATACATCATATCCTCACTACAATCTCTCAAAAATTACTCTCAATAATCACTCTTAGGTCGTGGATACCCCTCCCAAGAGGTATGTCTGATATGAAAGGTCACCAGAGCCACTACAGTGTCTCTTCACAGCTCACTACTGTCACTTCACTCTAGTCTTCTCTTGAGTCTTCAATAGCTACTTCTTCCACTTCTTTCAGCTCTTTTGCACTTGTATTCACCTCTTTCCAAGGCTAGAAAACTTTCCCCAAAATCACACATACATTCCACAGAACACTTACAGAACAGTCTACAGAACAGTACCAGAACAGCTACAGTACAGAACCAGAACAGAAACAGAACAGAAACAGAAGCTCTACAGAAGACCTACAGAAGGTTACAGAAGGTCATCAAAACCTTATAACTCACTCTCAAATCATTCAAAACTCTCACAAACCATTCACTATGCTTTCACAATATCTCTTTCTTCATCAATCAATACTCCATCCCTCTTTACAGAAGACAATCAGAACAAAAACAGACCAAAACAGAGCAAAACAGAAGGTATACAGAACCAATCAGAACCTATCAGAACATCACAGAACCATCAACAAACATCATGAACTTCAAAAACACAATCAATATCATCCAAAACACTCTCAAACCACTTCCTAATCAACCAATCATCCCTTAAAATCAACCATTCAGCTCTCAAAAACAACAAAAATCAGCCAAAAAATAAGTCATTTCAACACTCAACACTCTACCATTTGACCGACTGACACCAAGTTCTTTGTAATAGATGGCACATGTAATACATCTGAACGACTATTTGTCTTACCATCATGCAAGGACAAGGGAACTTTTCCAATGTGTGAAATTGGGTGGCATGAATCATCATCCGTCTACACATAACTTGTATTTTGCAAATCCTGCATCTCTCCAAACCATTCTGCATGGCTGGTCATATGATTGGATGCACCTGAATCAACATACCAAATATCATCATGTGTTCCCTTTCCTGTAACAGCATTCAGCATATACTGCATAACAAACAGACATTCATTTTTGTCTTCATTCTGTCGTGAAGACGATGCATAGTTTCCTCGCTGCAACTTACCACTGCGAATATCATCTTTCTTAGCATAACATTGGGCTGCAATATGACCTATTTTGCCACAGTAGTGACACACAATACCAGAGTTGTTAGAACCTTTGTTCAGCCATCCATCTCTTCCTCTAAAGCTCCCCTTGCCTCTAAAGTTACCATGACCTCTTGAAACCTGCATATCACCAAATTGCTAATTCAATCTATTTTGCTGGTTGTCACTACCACGTCCTGTACCATGGCCTCTTGAAGAGGATCTACCGCGTCCCCTTCTTGAACTCGAGTAAAATTCTTGGACTTGTTCACCATTTCTTTTAGACGAATCACCCTGCATATTGATCTCTTCCGTAATCATGAGAAAGATCAGCTCATCAAAATCTGGAAATGGCTTACGTACATATACTGAAGTAACAAATGATTTCCATGCTTTCTCATTGTTAAGGCCACTCAGAGTGGATGAAACCAAATCATCATCATCCGACATTGCATCAATCGTGGCTAAAGCATCTATAATGCTCCTCACCTTCAACACATACTCATTGACATACATTTTTCCTTTCTTCAAGGCATTCAACTCTTGCTTGAGTTGAATCTTTCATGCCTTTGTGTTTACTGAAAACATACTCTCAAAAATCGTCCAAGCTGCATGTGAAGTTTCTGCATTCCTGATATGTCCTAGCATAGTATTATCAATTACTGCAGATAGCCAGTACATCACCTTTTTGTCTTTCGCATTCCACTCTTTCCATGCTTTTAACTCATCTGCAGTCGGAGGGATACCCAGCTCTGGCTCCTTTTCTTCACTTGAGACTCTTCACCTGAGACAAACTCATAAAGGCCCTTTCCAATGAGGAAGTTTGTCACACGGAACTTCCATGAAGGGTAGTTGTTCTTGTCGAGCTTCTCAATAATGGGATTTTCATTGTTCTCTACCATTATCACAAACAAGGATACAACACAGCAAGCTAGTCTTCTGCAATCTTCCACAACACGTGCACAATAATACACCAAGCAACCTTTTTCACTGATTGCTCAACAGTACATGTAATCTGCAACCTGTTTACAGATAAACCTTATGTTTGCTTCCTACAAACACCTCAAAAATTACAGATTCGCAATATGTAACCTGTGCACCCACTTTCGGTCAATACAGTCGAAATCACAGTATACCTTGAAACTGTTGTCCGCAACCTTGCGGCTCTAAAACGGGGCCTGAAACGGCCTCAGATGCCCAAAATAACTGTGGAACTGTTCTAAAGGGATTTTTTGCAAAATATACAGTGCTTTGTTTGCACACCAAGTCTCACAGCAATCTGAGATTTTTGCTCGACCCTGCTTCCGGTACCTCCACAGGCACTATCCAAGAGAGAGAGTAGAAGGATGGGAGAGCTTCTTACCCGTGGCTTGCTTGCTCAAACCTTGCTTCTTCTCCTTCACTTCAGCCTTCGAATTTAGCCTCTCTCACAGTGGCGGGGCTCTGATACCATGTCAAGAATCGTGTGGTGGGGGGACTTGCTCAAGATGTTGCACCGAATACACATGGAATGCACAAGGAGAAGCTCACTCAAGAGACAAGAAGAGAGATGGAGGCCAAAACGTTTTCTTGCTGGTTTCTTCTTCTTCTTCCACACTCTTTACAATGTACATAAATTATAGATAAGATACAACATAAAGGAAAGTGGCCTACTAAGTCAAACAATGCATAACCGACTACACTAGTCGACTGGCGCTATAACTATGCCAGCTGTAAATAGGTGTAACAACCTGAATATAATAAGTAATGCGTCAGTGGCCATGTGAGAGTCATAATGACCACCGACATGCTAAGTGTAAACATGTGGACCCATCTAACCAGGCGGTCCATCATTAATGTCCGCATGTGTTGAGCTTGTCATCTCAACACTGGGGGGACTTTTATCTCATATAATAGTTGCTCTATGCCTCTAAATTTTGAAGTAAAAGAATCCCAAAAACCTTCAGTCCTCAAACTGCATCACCTATTGTATATGGCCAAAACCTCTTAGATCACCTCGAAATGCTTTCTAGTGCTTTCACCTTTGGTCCTCAAACACTATGCATGTGAACTAGGTGTGAGATTCTTAGAGGTAGTGTATACCTCTAGGAATCTCCATGCATGTGAACTGGACTTGAAATCCTTGGAGGTAGGGAATACCTATTGGTTCACATGATGGACTTGGAAAAGAGGAAATTGTTGCAAATCAGAGTTGAAAGCATGAGAGAGTGTGCACAAGAGGGAGAGAGAGAGCTCAAGTACAAGAACAAGATCTTGTTTAGTCAGTTGCTCAAAGTACAACTAGTGCGCTCTCCTCTACTTGACTATGTACTTTAGGCTATTTATATAGCCTCTGGAGGAGTTAGGTCTGTCCTCCAATCCATTTACACCTAGCTACCCTTATCCTCTCTAGTGTAAGGAGAGTTCCTATGCTTATCTTTCAACACCCCCCCTCAATGCCAGGTGGCATTGGATAAAATATAATAGGATGTAACCCCTTAATTCTCAATGAGTTGCCTTTTAAAATCAGGCTACAAGAAAAGGTTATAGGTAGAGATTGTTACAAGACTCAAAAGATTCAGTCACTTGTGGATTGGCAGGCAAAGTTGACCTCCAATTCCTTAGGTACTTGTGGAACATCGGGACACTTACTAGTGATATGCCTGGTCTTTTTGTATTTATTACACTTCATTTTGTCAGGATATTTCTTCCAACAATTTCTCATAATATGCCATTTTTGTGACATAAGGAGCACTTAGTAGAAGTTGTATGGAATAACATTTTCTCACGGGAAGTAAATGTTGAAGACCCTTCAGTATTGTTTCTCTTTTCTTCATCCAAGCATGACTGGATGGTACTTGATAAAGTTGGGTTCGGGATATTAGTTAGGGTAGTCACAAGGGTTGGGGAAAGACCTTCTTCATAGACTTTAGCAGGATGGCAATGGCATCTTCATCATGGATAGGTGCTTGAACAGAGGCAAGCTATGCCATAAGCCCCTTCATATGTGAAATGAACTTGCTTAGATCTTCTCCGTGTTTGTATTCCAAGCTTAAAAACTCAATCTTGAGAAATATCTTAGAGTTCTTCCCTGTAGCACCATAGAGTCTTTTGAGCTCATCTCCCACTTTCCTTTTGCAGTTGAGAGTTGGTCAATGTGATGAATTAAAGATTCATCTAAATGAAGCATGATGATGGCATGAGCCCATTCATCATCTTCTACATCAAGGGGATTGGATGGATCAATTAATTTGGTCCCTTTTATGAAGGGCCATTATCCTCTTTTCATCAATTTGTATTTGACCAAAACTTTCCAAGGATGGAAATCTTTTCCATTAAATTTTTGAATTTGAGGACAAACATTAGCATATGTTGTGGCCATTGGGAAGGTCTTACCACTTGTTAGAACAAGGGCAGTGTCTAATCCCTTACAACCTTGCCACTGAATGCGGAAGAAAATCAAACAATTGATATCAGACTTGTAATGAGGAGAAAGGCTAAAAATCATACATATGTAATATTTCAAAAATATGACTTTGGTGGTCCTTTCTTATATGCAATCTTCTTTCGAGGTTTAATGGTCTTTTTAGGCTTCAATGATGTGAACCTAGACTAGACATCGCGCTCCTCCTTGTGGTATGGCTTAGTGGATGAACCTTGTGTTGGACAAGGGTAGTCTATGATTTCATTGCTTGTTGCTGATGACTCGAAGGAGAGTACAATTACACTCATCCCTCTGATTTCATTGACCAATGTACTTGAAAAAGCCACACATGATATGCAATACAAGTTTAGGATAGGATGGTCTATGTGTTTATAATTGCACACATATCCTTACAACATGAAGTAAATCACTCAATTTTTTTAATTTTCTAATGAAAACATTCACATTGTGTAAGTATCAGCAGCAATAATTATTGAGCAATGTGCCTTAGTGCTTACAAGCATTCATCTGTAGTGTATATTGCTAGAGATGGTAGATGTCGGTCTTGATGAGCTTGATGATGACCTTCCAAGTAAAAGAACCTCTGAAATGAAGTTTCCAGATTAGTAATTGACTCTAAAAGAGTTGATTCAGTGATTAAAGTCACTATTAATGACCAAACATTGAAAATTTTTGAAGATTGAAGAAGCTTGAAGCTCTTGGCTATGGCTGCCAAAGACCCACAATTAGGGTTTGGCTTATAGTAGCCAACAGAGATGGAATTTCTCCAAACCCTCTTAGGGGGAGTTGGTCCACTAGGGGGGCTATGAAAGTCCTATGGTGGCTCTAGTGATTTCATCCTCGTCAACGCCCTCGTCAGCACGTAGAGCAGCTCATAATTTCACACCTGCAAATCTACGTATGTTTCTGCATTTTCGACAATGCTGCCTACCATGTCGCCTAATCCCAGCCTTTGATGTGCTAGGCTGAATTTCCTTGAGTTAAGGAGAAGATATCTAGAAGAAATCAAGATTTGGAACTGCTTCTATTGCACACACCAACTCCTCCAAGGTCAGGGGGTCCGGCTGGCTATGGTGGAAGAGAAGGTAATTGAGATGGCAAGAGTTCTTCTTGTGCACTTAGATGTGTAAAGAGGTTGAGGGAAGCTGAAGGATCAAAGATAGCTCTGATACCATGTTGCAAATTAGAGTTGAAAGCATGAGAGAGCGTGCAGAAGAGGGAGAGAGAGAGCTCAAGTACAAGAACAAGATCTTGTTTAGTCAGTTGCTCAAAGTACAACTAGTACACTCTCCTCTACTTGAGTGTTTACTTTAGGCTATCAAGGTCACTTTTTAGCCATTAGTTTTTTTAAATATTTTATTGATTGATTTATTTATTTTCCTACCAAAATCTACTAGTTTCTCCTCTAGAGTATTTTGAAAATATTGCTATCTCCTCTCCTCTTCTATTTCTTACTTTTCATAGAAGATTATACTCTACCAAAAATTTTCCACCAAAATCGCCTCCATTTAGTCATCTAGAATATTCTCCCCTTCTCTTCTCTTTTGTTTGTTTCTTCTCATACAATAGGAGCTCTATTAGAACAAGGTGGAAAATCCAAAAAATCTAAAGTAGAAGACAAGGCCAAGGCAAAAGTGGAATGGAAGATGAAGGCGTACCAAGGAAAAATTTGGGAAACATAAGAAGTGTGAAGAAGTTCTAAATCAAGGAGAGAGACGCACATGAAAAAGTGCAAGTCAATATTTTTGTAAAAGAGTGCAAGACGCACCATGAATTATTTTAAGAGCGTCGGGCTCGCACACTGCAAATTGTAAAGGTAGATGGGCGGTAGGAAGAAAGCTAGGAAGATAGGAGGACAATGGGAAAAAGGGCCTAGCTGGCCATGTAAAAAAGGGGATAAGGGGATGACCGCCTAAAAGGGATTTAGGGTTTTGTATATAAAGTTCAAAAAGTGAATGAGAGCTCATTCTTTGGTGTGTGGAAAAGTGGACTCTTCTTCTTCTCTTCTTCCCTTCCCTTCCTTGCTTGTGAGTGCTTGAGGAAGGGAGTGTGAATGAGTGAGGGAGTGAATGTGTGAGGGTGAGGGATCTTGGAGGAGAAGCCCTCCTCATTCTCCTATTTTCTCTTATTTTCTTCTCTTCTCTCGTCTCATGTGTGGCTATGGAGGATGGAGCTTAGAGGAAGAGGCTTGAGGATGCTTGCGCTTGCATCACAAATCGTGGAGCTATCCGAGTGGTTGAGAGAGAAAGCAACTGAATCGGGTATCAAGGTAAGCTCACTACACTCATATAGAGGGATAGCACATTGCCTATGTGAGAGGTAGCCATTTGTGCTTGCTTGAAACACTTGAAACAATAAGCGGTTAGTGGGTCTTGGCGGTTGAGCTTGAGCATTTTGGTTCTGTTTGCTAGGACCAACGGATTCAAGCTTAAGCACTTGCGCGCTTCAAATCGAGCATCAAATTAGGGTTTCACCCCCAAATGGGAGCTTGAGATAGATAGGAGGTTTTGGGTCTTTAATATGTGCTACAAGTATTTTTTGGTTTTGGATGGTTAGTTGAGTAGGAGAAATCAGTTCAGCACTTTGCTTTTGATTCTTGTTGAATTTAGAGTAGGTTAAGGTTAAGGAAATCAATTGGAAAAGTGTAGGGTTGGTTTGTTGTTGTAAAATAGGCCAAATAGGGCACAAATCTGGGAAAAACAAGAAGAAGAAGAGCTGAAGGGAGCTGAGGTCAACAAGCGAGGGGGAAGGAGTGGTAAGAACCTTGTGAAGGAGGGGTTTAATAGCCAGGAGACCAAGGGGGAGCTCATTTGAAACCCTGGTTGTTTGAGAGAGGGAGAGAGTGTGTGTGTGTGAGCTTCATTGTGTGGACCCACTTCAATCACATCATCGACAAGTTTGTTGCCCACTACAGGTATACCCACAACTTCTCCTTCATGCACAGGTAGGATCTAGAGGTACTCGACTATTGTGAAGACCACAATCGCTCCAGCGCAACAATTTTTTTTGTCAACTCGGAAAAACTTGTCACACTTTCCCAGTTCGAATTACGCCAATTCTGGGCCGATTCCCAGAATCGGCTCTCGATCCACTCCCATTCGGCCCTCTGCCCACTCCCAATCAGCCCTCTGCCCACTCCCAATCGGCCCTCGGCTAACTCCTAATAGGCTCTTGGCCCACTTCCATTCAGCCCCCGGTCCACTCGACTCGGATAGTTGGAAACTCAACCCTCGACCCGGTCCGAATCAGTCACTTGTCCCCTACAATTCCAACCTATTGGGCCGAGTTTGATTTTCCCAGAATTTTTGGAAAATTGGACCAAACCACCTAGACACTAGCTGTACAAATATCCGAAGACCATACGGATGCTCAAGAAGCCTTTCTAGCACAAGGAACAAAGGGATCAACAAGATTGGGGCATAGAGGCGACATAGTCGACCATCTAGTGATCCAGCCCGCTTGCAACAACATTGATTGGAGTCTTAGAGCACTAACGAATCATGACTCAGCAGAGGGAATAGTAGAGAACCTTATAAAATAGCGAGGACAGCCAGAGCATACAAGCCTATCAAGATAAACCCACGACGAGAGTGATAGAGTCGTCCAGGCACTTGTTTTCTCACTGACTCTGAATTTCAGCCTTAAAAGCACGATTGAGAAGAGCTAAAGCCCCAATTTCGCAGAGTGCACATAAAATAGCACACACACGCACACACGCATAGAGTGAGGGTAAGCTGAGGACTGGTTGTAATTAACAAGGAACACACCCAGACTTAAGAACTTGAAGGAACCCACTAGTAAGATAAGACCCAAAGACATAGAAGGGTGATTGAATCCCCAAAAGTAGGACCAAGAGAAAAACACAGCCAAAAATCTAAACGCAAAAAAGACACACAATATCGTAGAAGTGGATCTACCTGACCTTATCAACTTGATCGACAACTTGGCAGAATAGGAATTCCTAGACATGGAAGAGGGGAGCTCAAGTCGTAGAAGCAATGTAGAGCTTAACCTATGAGACTTTCCTGAGGCTATCCAACAGTTAGTGAACAAATACAATGCTCAAACCTAGCTAGAGTATCGTGGTAGACCTGTAGAGGACATCATAGCATATCTCAAGGAGGAGAGGAAGCTGATGGAAGAGAGGGAGAGAGATGGAGTGGAGCAGAAGATGAGCCTCTTCTCATTGTTGTTCTTCTTCCATTATTCTTCTATCATACTCACTGAAAGAGACTTACACACATAGGTATGACTAACCAAGACTAAATATGTTTAAGTCACTGACTACATTGACTTATTGAATATCACACACATGTACAATTGTATCCAACTAATGTTGGTCACACACATAAAGATAGACTGATTGAAGAGCAATGAGAGCTTGATATTGTAACACTCCCCCTCAAGCTCAAGCCATTTGATAAACTCCAAGTAGTTGTCTAAAATATATGAACTTTACTTTACCAAGAGACTTGGTAAATATATCTCCTACCTGGTCTTTAGACTTCACATGAATCAAGTTAATTCTGCCCTATAAGAACCATTTCTCTAATGAAATGGCAGTGAACCTCAATATGTTTGAACCTAGCATGGTAGACAGGATTGCTAGCCAACATAACACTGCTTAGGTTATCACATAGCAATCTCACTCTGCTTTCCAGCTGTATTCCCAAGTCTTTTAGCAATTTCATCAACCAAACTACTTCGCGATCCGCTAAGGCAGCTCCTCTGTACTCAGCTTTTGTATAGGAGAATGCAACAGTAGGCCATTTCTTACTCTGAAAATTGATCATACTACTGCCCAATCCAAATGCATAACCACCAGTTGACCTCCTATCATAGGCACAACCAGCCCAATTAGCATCAGTAAACCCTATCAAGTCAAGGGATTTTCCATATGCATAAAATAGCTCATAATTTGTAGTACCCTTTACATATCTCATGATCCTCCTAACTACATCTAAATGTGGTTTGTGCATATACTGACTAATCGACCCCACTGCATAACATAAGTTAGGACGGGTAATAGTCAAGTATACCAAGCTGCCTTGTCTTGATACAAGCTCACATTCTCTATGTCATTTCCAACATCAATCTGTAGCTTGACATTCTGATCAAGAGATGTCTCCATAGGCTTGCATTCAGCCATACCAAACTTCTGTAGCATGTCATGAGCATACTGCTTCTGTAGCAGCCATATACCTTGAGGTGTAGAGACTACCTCAGATCCAAGAAAATGCTTTAGCTCACCAAGGTCTTTAACTTTGAATTCAGCCTATAAACATGATTTAATTTCAGCAACGCCCTCTTCATCATCTCTACTTATGATAAGATCATCTTCATAAACCACTAGAAACACATATCCACAATCTGTATTCTTCATGAAAAAACTATGATCTGCATCACCCAATCTAAATCCATGTTGCTGTAAATAACTATTGATCTTAGCATTACATGCTATAGGTGCATGTTTCAGTCCATATAAGGTTGTTTTCAGCTTATATACATGTGTAGGAAAGTCCGAGTGAACATAGCCTTCAGGCTACTCCATATATACTTCCTTAACTAAATCACCATTCAAGAAAGCATTCTTAACGTCCATTTGCCATAATTTCCAGCCTTTGCATACTGCCAAAGCAATGACAATTCTGACTATTGCCATTTTAGCCACAAGACTGAAATTCTCCTCATAGTCAAGGCCATATTGTTGTGCATACCCTTTTGCAACCAGCATGACCTTATAGTGTTCTAACGAACCATCTGACTTGCAGTTAACCTTGTACACCCATTTGCAGCCAATGGGGACTTTGCCTTCAAGCAACTCAACCAATTCCCATGTCTCATTTTTAGCCAAGGTTGCATACTCCTCATCCATGGTAGCACACCAATTATCATCTGTAACTGCATCATCAAACTTTGTAGGTTCTTTGTAACCTGTCACACTAGCCATATATGCATAATGGCAGGTTGAATAATGAGTGTATGTAAACCTGTCAAGTGGCTTTCTGAATCTCTCAGATCTCCATAATTGTGGCTCACTCTGAGCTTTCCTCTCATGAGGTGATACATAACGGCTATGCCTAGCTCTTAGCATCATAATAGACGGAATGCCCAACTCACTATCCAAACTATCGTTGTTAGATGACTCATAACCTGCTGTAAGTGGACCTGTCACGTCCTCAAGCATATTTTCTTTTCCCTTATCCAATCTCCCCCTCACTGACATATCCATGTCAGTGGACATAGGAGTATGACTCTGCAAGCATCCTGACCAAGGACTTACTTTAGGTGACCTATCACCTGTAGGACCAATCATAGATGTACTCATTGTAGGTGTATTTTCAGCATTACTAGTGCTAGCTGATCCATCAGTAGCCACTACAACAGGATTACCATACCACGATGCTAGCTCATTAAAAACAACATCTCTGCTAATCAATGTCTCATGTGTAGACAGTACATAACACTTGTAAGCTTTCCGGTCTTGTGCATAACCAAGGAACACACTCTTGAGAGATTTAGGATCCAATTTCTTCCTCTTTTCATTAGGAACATGCACATATGCAACGTTGCCAAATACCTTCAAGTGTGAAATGTCAGGCTTATGACCACATAACCTCTCATATGGAGTTACATCATGAATTCCTGTTGTAGGGGCTCTATTCAACACATAGACAATAATCACTACTGCTTCAGCCCAATAATCATTTGGCAAACTCTTCTCATTCAGCATAGCTCTTGCCGATTCCATCAATACCCTATTTTTCCTTTCTGTTACATCATTTTGCTACGGTGTGTAGCTACAAGTTAATTGTCTTTTGATCCCATATTTAGCAAGGTACATGTCAAAGTAACTAGAGATATATTCTCCACCTCTATTTGATCTAAGACATGAGTTTTATAGCTCAACTCATTTTCAACATGCTTCTTGAAGTCCTTGAATGCATCAAACACATCATCCTTGTGTTTTACTATGTAAAGCCAAGTGTACCTGCTGCTGAAATCATCAATGAAGGATACATAGTAACGAGCACCACCAAATGAAGCATTATGAGACAGAACCCATACATCTGAATGTACCAATTGCAAGGGTCATGAGCTATTTCATACAAGTCTCATGAATGGAAACTGTGCTTGCTCCTAAACTGACATGCACCACATACATGCCCAAAGTCATGATACTTGAACTTAGGCAGTCCAAGCACAATCTCCTTCTGCTGCATAGATTTCAACTTTTGTACATTCACATGGTGAATCTGCTTATGCCATATCTCAACATCTTGTATAGCACCACCATCATGTGCAATTCTAGAATTGACGCATCAAGAGTAAGCATTATGCCATCTCTTCGGCCTCTAGCAATCAATTTGCAGCCATTACCATATTCTTCAACAAAGCATCCATCTCTATTAAATCTCACTTGCAGATTCTGCTCTGCCATCTATTCAATTGAAAAAATATTCTTGGTTATTGTAGGTACATGTAGTACATCATGCAAGCTCTTTTTCTTGCCATCAAGCATCATCAATGGAACAATTCTTCTATGATGAATGTCATGGCGGGTGTCATCCCCAGTAAACACATAACCATGTGAACCTGCAACCATCTCATCAAACCACTCTCCATGGGGTGTCATATTATTTGAAGCCCCAAAGTCAATGTACCATCTATCATCTTTGTTCTGCCTAGATGGATTCATGGACACATGTTGCATGGCAAACAACCTGTCACCCTGATCATTAGGAACTCCACTAGATGAAGCATAATTTCCATGTTGTCTACCATTGGCTTTCATATCAACCTTCTTCTTATGACAATATTTGGCTATATGCCTATATCTACTGCAATAATGACCGTCCTTCTCCCTGTCGGAATGATCATTTGATTGCCAAGATCCTCCTTTGCCTCTAGGGAATCTCCCCCTACCTCAAAAACCTCCAGAACCATGTTGGCCCTACGTATTCATGCCATTCCAAGCATTCTATTGTTGTTTTCCATAGGTTTTTTGAGTGTCTCCTCGACCTCAAAAAGGGCCACAACCTCTTTCGCCTCTACCACGCTGGCTAGAGTAAAGAACAGCATCTCTACTTTGAGATGTACTAGAACTTCTATTCATCCCAAGCTTAACTTCCTCATGCAGCAACAAAGCAATCAACTCATCCCAATTACAGGATTCAACTCTCACAGAAATAGATGTATCAAATGCTTTATACTCCTTGCCAAGTCCATTCAATGTCACTAGAATTATATCACCCTCAGACACTGAAGATTCAATTGTGGCAAGCTGATCCGCTATGTTCTTGATCTCTGTAGTGTAGACATGACTCCTTATGTCATTCCTAGACATGTTATTAAACTGTTGCTTTAGCTTAATCTTTCTTGCATGTGTTAAATTTCCATAATTCTTCATGAGTATGTCCCATGCATTCTTTGGGGAATTGCATCTAGTAATCTGTATAACCATAGAATCTAATATACATAAGGAAAACCAATGTAACGCCTTGCATGCTCTCTCAGTCCATAGCTTATGAGCCCTTTTCTGATCATTTGTCAGATTCCTTTCAAGCATTTCAGGTTCACCCTCATCACATGTACATAAGTCGTAATAACCTTTACCAACCAAAAAATTCTTCATATGGAACTTCCATAAAGCAAATTTTTGTTGTCCGAATTTTCTTCCACAATTTGAGTGATATTGTCAGTGTCTTGAGCATTTGCCATAGTTGTAGCTTAGGTATTCAGATGTATACAACCTATAAGTATCTGACTCCTTTTCCTACAGTAGTTCATGACCAATTTCTTGCTATTCAGAACAGTTTCTTGCAATTCATGATAGTTTCCTACAGATCATGATAGTTTCCTGCAATTCAGGACAGTTTCCTACAATTAAAGACAGTTTTCTTGCAGTTTAGGAACAGTTTCCTATAGTTCAGGACTATAGTTCAGGAACAGTTTTCCTGCAGTTCAAGAACAGTTTTTCTGCAGTAATTTTTTGCACCAAAGAAACAGGGTATTTCAGTCCTTTACAACCTCAAAAACATCCACAAGCATGTGGGATAACCCATAGGTATTTTAGTCAATACATAGAATCTGCAAGTACTATATCTTTGTCTCATGTATTCTTACTACAGTGAAGAGAATATGAAGTCTAAAGCCTACAACCTGACATTCAGGCACCTTCCTGACATTTAGGAAATCAACTCCTTTGAGATCTTGAGTGATAAATGATGATATTTTCTTCAAGAGTGTAGAGAGGCAATGTCATACACTGCATTTACTGTAGACGAGCCAAGTAGATATCAAGGCATTTGTTTCATCTCCAAATTTCATTTCTTAGTTGCATCCAATTCTCTCTTTATTCTTCCAAGCATTCAACATATATATGTCAGGTCTTATACAAATTATAGGAGCTCCAAAATGACATGTAATGCTTAAGTAAGAGACAATGCTCGTTGCCTACATTCAGTGCAATTTCTAGCCATTAAAAAATTTCAGATCTGAATATTTTTTAGAATAAAATCCCAGCTCCAATGTATGACATCAAGTCCATATGACTTCCTAGCATATACCTATGATTCAATGGTACTCCTGAACAAGTTTGAGAGCTCCAAGTTCATATCAAAGGTGCATACATGCAATAAGTTGTCTATATACAGTAGACCACAGTATTTTAGATATGTAATTAGTTCTTCAAGCTCGAGATGAGCTCTCAGTCAAGCAATGATGCTTTCAGGACTTCATATGCCTTCCATAGGGTCCACTAGTGCCCTGGAACCACTTGCTGTTTACTGCAGTAAACAGCCAGTCTGCACAGGTCTATGCTGAATATCTCAAAATTTGTGAGAAATTTGAAAAAACTTTCTTCTGCAAAGTTATAGACCATGTCGAACAATCAGGAATAGGGAAAATTTCTCCAAAATCCATTTCTGTAGCAAGACATAGCTTCTGCAAAAAAACAGGCTGCATGCACGATCTCCTTTGATGACATTTTCTTCAAATTTGATATCTTGATGTCAAATGGCTACTGTTGATCCAGATTTTTGACAAATCGTATTTCTACCATAAATTTTGGCCAAAATCCTTATCAAGAGCCTTACCCATTACTTAAACCCTACATCTTATCACTTTGGGTTTACTCTTTGAGCACTAGGTTTGCTACATTGCTTCTCGATTATGATAACTCTAGCAAGTGGGGAAACAAGTTCTTAGGAGGGATGTCAATGTAAAGGGTAAAAGGGATGGTTATCTTAGTGATGGTGCAAATGGATTACACCTAGGGGTTGAGTGAGTGCATAGATTTTTTTCAAAGGTCAACTACACTTGGGTTCCACCTACATCATCAAGATTTGGGATCTATCACCATCATTAGAGGACACCTCACCCTTGTACACAAGTCAATGTCCACATCATAGTGTCATTTGGATCTTACACAAAAGCTTACAAGCATGGACCTCCTCTGTCACATGATTATATGTATTTATATATATATAAGGAAATAAAGTCAAAGCAGCTTTTGGAAGCTTAATCATTTTAATAAATCCCAAGGAAAATCAAAATTTAAGAAATTTCTCGCAATGCTCGACTGGTTTTGACCTGTCTACAAAGTTGCAAAAGAAACTTTTTTTAGATTTTTCACCGATTTGAAGTTACAAAGGCGCAGACAGCTAGTTGCATGCAATTTTCTTCTCTCTTTCACCCTTATCACATCAACTTTCCATTTTATCCTTCTTGTAAATATATTATAATAATGTGCTTCGGACACCCACCTCTTGTAATCTAGCTCCCTTTCTCTAGCTTGTCTACCACCATGTCTACCACCACCCTTGGCTTCTTGCATGATGACCAAGGTGGGGACTTGTCCCATCCACTATTTTTCATATTATCAAAGATGCCATACATAATTTAGGATTATGTTAATTAAGAGTATTAGCTTAACCTAATCCCTCATGGAGGCTATATAAAGTTTCCATGGAGATGTAAAGACACAATCACAAGCACATGAGAGCACTCTAGATCACCAAGCCCAAAGGGGAACCACTAAGAGCACATTATGCAACACCCTCATGCTAGTCCATCTGTTTGAGGTAAGCTATGAGTGAGTCTCTTTTTTTTAATATAGCATTACATGAATATATAATGGCAAGCTTCTTCTACCTCTTCTCCTCTTGTCTCCCTCTCTTCTCATCTCTCTCCCTCTCTCTCATATTCTAATATGACGTCTAGATCATATGTACTCTCCTCTAATTCTCCCTCTACATTCATACTTAAACTTATTAAGTAAGACTTGCTATATGCTCTATTGGTGGGAAATCCTTATTTTCTCATATTATATATATGTTCGTGGGAGAAATTAGGAGCCATCATTTCTCTTAACCTTCCATCATCTTCATTTCCCTTAAGATGGGCCACGAATTCTCTCTTGTGAAGTTGTGTTTTGGTTCTTTCCATTCACTTAGAAAGGGGATGTCCTAGCCCATCCTCCCTTTGGCTAGGTGGTGCCCTTCTTTAGCTCTCTTAGTGAGGATTGGAGGCTAGGTGGGTAAGAGGCAACCTGCTCATCTTTTTAGCTCTCACTGCCAAGCCTTCAGGCTTTAGGTATTCAAGCTCTGATACCATGTTGGAGGAGAGGGAGAGAGACAGAGTGGAGCAGAAGATGAGCCTCTGCTCATTGTTGTTCTTCTTCCATTATTCTTCTATCATCCTCACTGAAAGAGACTTACACACATAGGTATGACTAACTTGTTGGGGGTTGTCAAGAATCGCGTGGTGGAGGGGGTTGCTCAAGATGCTGCGCCGAACACACACAGAATGCACAAGGAGAAGCTCACTCAAGAGACAAGAAGAGAGATGGAGGCCAAAACGTTTTCTTGCTGATTTCTTCTTCTTCTTCCACACACTTTACAATGTACACAAAGTATAGATAAGATACAACATAAAAGGAAAGTGGCCTACCTAGTCAAACAATGCATAACCGACTACACTAGTCGACTGGCGCTATAACTATGCCAGCTGTAAATAGGTGTAACAACCTGAATATAATAAGTAATGAGTCAGTGGCCATGTGAGAGTCATAATGACCACCGACGTGCTAAGTGTAGACGTGTGGACCCATCTAACCAGGCGGTCCATCATCCATGTCCACATGTGTTGAGCTTGCCATCTCAACACTCCCCCTCAAGCTCAACTGCATCTCTGCAACTCCAAGTAAGCTTCGAAACTTTTGAAGCTTCTCTGTACCCAATGCCTTCGTGAAGATATCAGCTATCTGATCCTGTGTGCTGACATACACCAAGTCAATCTCACCTGCTAGTACCTTCTCTCTCACAAAGCGGTAGTGTACCTCAATATGTTTTGTTCTGGCATGGAACACAGGGTTCCTAGCCAACTGTATACTGCTCATGTTGTCACAATAAATGACAACTGGACCTTCCACCTGCACATCCAAATCAGCCAGTAACTTTTGCAGCCATACTACCTCACATGCTGCAACAGCAGCACCTCTATACTCAGCCTCTGTACTTGACAAAGCAACTGTAGATTGCTTTTTGCTGCTCCAAGCAACTGCTGCACTACCAAGAGAGAACATGTATCCGCTGGTAGATCTTCTATCAGACATACTACCAGCCCAATCTGCATCTGTGTATCCAAACACCTGTACATCTGTACCTGCCTCATAGAAAAGCCCATAATGTAATGTGGACTTCACATATCTCAATATGCGTCTCACTGCATCCAAATGTGGCTTTCTAGGTACTTGCATAAACTGACTCACAAGACCAACAGCGTAGCTCAAGTCTGGCCTTGTAATGGTCATGTAGATCAAACTCCCCACTATCCTCCTGAACATAGTAGGGTCTTCTATCTCATCCCCAACATCAGCACTCAGCTTTACATTCTGCTCCAATGGGACTGAAAGTGGTTTGCATGCAGTCATACCATACTTGGACAACATATCCAAGCCATACTGTCTTTGGGACAGCCATATACCATCATCACATCTGATCACCTCAATACCAAGGAAGTACCTTAGCTCACCTAAATCCTTCATCTCAAACTTCATCTTCAAACAGCCCTTGACTTCAGCAATCCCACTATCACTATCACCTGTAATAATCAAGTCATCCACATAGATGACTATGATGACCAAACCTGTATCTCCCTTTCTCACATAAAGTGAGTGATCAGCATCAGAAACATAAAAGCCAATATTGACAAGATACTCTCTGATCTTGTCAGACCATGCTCTTGGTGCTTGCTTGAGCCCATAGAGTGCCTTCTTCAACCTGCACACATACGTGGGATGCTCTAAATCTTCATAACCTGCTGGCTGATCCATATACACTTCTTCCTGCAAATCACCATGCAAGAAGGCATTCTTTACATCCATTTGCTGCAACCTCCAACCTTTGGCTGCTGCCAAAGCAATCACACATCTGATAGTTGCCATCCTAGCAACTGGACTGAAGGTTTCATCATAATCTATGCCATATGTTTGGGCATAGCCTTTTGCAACCATTCTAGCTTTGTACCTGCTAATAGAACCATCTGCATTGTGCTTAATCTTATAAACCCACTTACATCCAATAGCTTTCTTTCCCTTTGGCAATGATACTAGATCCCAAGTCTTATTAGCCTCTAATGCAGCCATCTCCTCATCCATTGTTGCATCCCAATGAGCATGACCAACAGCCTCCTCAAAACATGTAGGCTCAACATCCTCAACTAGTTTCACCATATAAGCATAATGGTGAGCTGCATAACCCTCAAAACCAAATCTTTTAACAGGGTATCTCACCCTGCTAGACCTGCGTACCACTGGATCACTCAATGGAGTCTTTGCATTAACACGTGCTCTCTGCACACCTGGAGTCCTCACTGAAGGAATGCCAAGCTCATCATCTAAGCTCTCTGAGCCACTGGAGTCTCCATCAAGAACTGCATCAATGCCTTCAGACACTTTATTCTTTCCTTTGTCTTTACCTGTAGTGCTACTAGATGCACCAGAAGATGTAGAGGTACTCCTTAGTCTCCCAGACCAAGGACTACCAGATGATGTCTCTGGTCCACTAAGAGTCTGTGATTCTTGCTTTTCAGCCTGCACATGAGTATCATGATCATCATCAACATCCAATGCATCACCACTAGATGCATACCAACTGCTCATTTCATCAAAGATGACATCCCTGCTCACTCTGAACTTACATGTGACAGGGTTGTAACAACGATACCCTTTCTGCTCTAAAGAGTATCCAATAAAGATACACTTTTCAGCCTTTGGATCTAGTTTCTTCCGCAACTCATCTGGCACATGAACATACGCAATGCAGCCAAATACTTTCAAGTGTGAAACATCAGGCTTCTTACCTGTAAAACATTCTTCGGGAGTCATACCATGAACTGCAGCTGTGGGAGTTCTGTTCATAATATAAACAGCAGTATGAACAGCCTCAGACCAAAAATGCTTAGGCATATTCTTTTCAGCCATCAAGGCGCGTGCAACTTCTGCAATATGCCTGTTTTTTCTTTCTGCAACCCCATTTTGCTGTGGGGTATACCTGCATGTGAACTGTCTCTTTATCCCATGAGACCTCAGAAAATCACTGAACTCATTTGAGAGGTACTCTCCCCCTCCATCTGACCTCAGGCACTTTACTTTCAAGCCTGTTTCTCTTTCAACTGCAGCCTTGAAAGTTCTAAAGTGCTCAAAAGCTTCACTCTTTTCCTTCATAAAATATACCCACATCTTTCTAGAACAATCATCAATGAATGTGACAAAGTATGAACTGCCTCCAAGAGATACATTTTGTGTAGGCCCCCAAATGTCTGTATGCACAACATCAAGGATATTTCTGCTTACATCTCTGTCATGTGAAAAGGGTTGTCTTGCCTGCTTACCAAACTGACATGCTTCACATACCTTCTGAAATTCTGCAACTTTAAAAGTAGGCAAACCTGTAACCAACCCTTTGGACTGCATTAATTTCAGCCTTTGTACATTTGCATGTCCAATGCGTTTGTGCCAAATTTCAATGTCTGCAACAACACCTTTTCCTTTGGCATACATAGCAGCATTCATAGTAGGAATTCCAACATCTAGAGTGAACATACGTCCAACTCTACTTCCCTTTGCTACCAACCTGCACTTGTCATTGAAGCCTTCTACAAAGCAACCCTTTGCATTAAATCTGACTTGCAGCCCTTGCTCTACCATTTGACCGACTGACACCAAGTTCTTTGTAATAGATGGCACATGCAATACATCTGAAAGACTCTTTGTCTTACCATCATGCAAGGACAAGGGAACTTTTCCAATGTGTGAAATTGGGTGGCATGAGTCATCACCCGTCTGCACATAACCTGCATTCTGCAAATCCTGCATCTCTCCAAACCATTCTGCATGGCTGGTCATATGATTGGATGCACTTGAATCAACATACCAAACATCTTCATGTGTTCCCTTTCCTGTAACAGCATTCACCATATGCTGCATAACGAACAAACGTTCATTTTTGTCTTCATTCTGTCGTGAAGACGATGCATAGTTTCCTTGCTGCAACTTACCACTGCGGATATCATCTCTCTTAGCATAACATTGGGCTGCAATATGACCTGCTTTGCCACAGTAGTGGCACACAATACCAGAGTTGTTAGAACCTCTGTTCTGCCATCCACCTCTTCCTCTAAAGCTCCCCCTGCCTCTAAAGTTACCACGACCTCCTGAAACCTGCATATCGCCAAATTGCTGATTCAATCTGTTTTGCTGGTTGTCACTACCACGTCCTGTACCACGGCCTCTTGAAGAGAACCTGCCACATCCCCTTCCAGAACTGGAGTAGAAAGCTTGGACCTGTTCACCACTTCTTTCAGGTGTCTCACTCTGCATGTTGATCTCTTCAGTGATCATAAGGGAGACCAACTCATCGAAATCTGGAAATGGCTTTCTGACATATACAGAAGTTACAAAAGACTTCCAAGCCTTTTCATTATTAAGTCCACCCAAGGTAGACGACACCAAATCATCATCATCGGGCATTGCATCAATCGCTGCCAATGCATCTGCAATGCTTCTTACTTTCAGTGCATACTCATTGATAGACATCTTCCCTTTCTTCAATGTATTCAACTCTTGCTTGAGTTGAATCTTTCGTGCCTTTGTATTTACAGAAAACATACTTTCAAGTATGGTCCAAGCTGCATATGCATTCTCTGCATTTCTAATGTGTCCCAGCATGTTATTGTCAATTACTGCAGACAACCAATACATGACCTTCTTGTCTTTTGCATTCCATTCCTTTCGTGCCTTTGTCTCTTCTACAGTTGGAGGATCACTCACCTCCGGCTCCTTTTCTTCACCTGAAACGAACTCGTAGAGGCCTTTTCCAATAAGGAAGTTCGTGACACGAAACTTCCATGATGGGTAGTTGTTCTTCTCAAGCTTCTCAATGATGGGGCTTCCACTGTTCTCTACCATTATCACAAAACTAATACCAAACAGCAAGCAAATCTTCTGCAACCCTTGACCTGTAGTGCACAGCAATACACCAGACAGCCTTTTTTACTGTCTGCTCAACAATACATGCAATCTGCAACCAGTTTGCAGATAAACCTTGTGTTTACTCACTGATAAACACCTTTGAACTTACAGATTTGAAATCTGTAACCTGCGCACCCACGTTCGGTCAATACAGTCGAAGTCACAGTGTACCCCGAAACTGCTGTCCGCAACCTTGCGGCTCTAAAACGGGCCCTGAAACGGCCTCAAATGCCCAAAATCTCTAAAACGGGCCCTGAAACGGCCTCAAATACACAGCGCTCTTCGCGCACACCAAATCTCACTGCAATCTGAGATTTTTGCTCTGCCCTGCTTCCGGTGCCTCCACAGGCACTATCCAAGAGAAGGAGTGGAAGAATGGGAGAGATTCTTACCCGTAACTTGCTTGCTCGAACCTTGCTTCTTCTCCTTCACTTCAACCTTTGAAATCAGCCTCTCTCAATGGTGTGGCTCTGATACCATGTCAAGAATCGCGTGGTGGAGGGGGTTGCTCAAGATGCTGCGCCGAACACACACAGAATGCACAAGGAGAAGCTCACTCAAGAGACAAGAAGAGAGATGGAGGCCAAAACGTTTTCTTGCTGATTTCTTCTTCTTCTTCCACACACTTTACAATGTACACAAAGTATAGATAAGATACAACATAAAAGGAAAGTGGCCTACCTAGTCAAACAATGCATAACCGACTACACTAGTCGACTGGCGCTATAACTATGCCAGCTGTAAATAGGTGTAACAACCTGAATATAATAAGTAATGAGTCAGTGGCCATGTGAGAGTCATAATGACCACCGACGTGCTAAGTGTAGACGTGTGGACCCATCTAACCAGGCGGTCCATCATCCATGTCCACATATGTTGAGCTTGCCATCTCAACAGGGGTAAAGGCGTCTCTGCCTAGCTACCCATGTATTACTACATTGACAGTCACCGCCACTGCACACTGTAGGTGACGGGCGGCCCTCACTGTCACTTTACTCTTTATTCTTTTAGTGACAGCTTGAATAAAGGAAGGCCCGGTCACACATTGTGACTGTTGGAGTTCCCATTTCTAGTCTCTCCCTTTCTTGCTCTTACTCTCCCACCATAGCTCTCGAGTCCAACTTTCGATTTGTCCCTCCCTTTCAACTGGTATCAGAGCTTTGCTTTTCGACTTTTGAGCTTGGTTCATGGCATTCTCAACATCCCATCAACTCCCTACTTGCATTTGGTCTCCTTCTCGGCAGCCATATTCGGCTCCTTTGAGCTGCCATCACTCCTCGGCTTCCCGAGCACCTTCCTAGCATTGTTGGGCACCTTCAGGGCATTACATCAGAGGTATTTGATCATTTTCTTTAGGGTTTACTTCAATTCTCAGGTCTCACAGGTTGTAAACAAGATTGGGGTAGCCACCATTGAAGCTCCCTTGCTTCATATCTCACTTGCCTTTGAACAAGACTTGTTGGAGCTTGTTTGAGGCCTTCATTGGCTTTAACCGGATCCCTCCGAAGCTTGGCCACCATTTTTTGTAGCCCCAAGACCAGCATTTATAGTTGGCAAAATCACGCAGCCCTCCCATATGTGTCTTCAGCATTGACAGTCACAGCAGCATCTCTCCCCCTCCATTGGCACTTAGAAAGGCTCCATTTCGAGCATATGAACATGCTTTGATGCTTGGTTTTGATGGTTGATGTGTTGGCATAGCATTTGGACTAATTTAACACTGTTTTGGGATTGTCATAATAGTCCACAAGCAGTTTATGACAGTGTTACACTGACATTTGATGCTACAGCTTGTTTGGCATTGTCATTTGATGCCCGGTTGGTCCCGTTTGATGCTCGAAAGTTAGGGGAATGTATGCCTATTGTTTGGCAACCATTTGGAGCTCATTTTGGTGCTGAAATTCTCAGTTTTGAATAGTAAATCACTACTGTACACAGTTGGGTTGAAGTCATTTTACTCATGTATACTTATGCCTATGCTTTTCAAGCTATGTTGCGGATATATATGGTGATGTATTGACACTTGGGGCTCGACATAGAGCTTGGTTTTAATTCAAGATCGTTGGTTGAGCTTGAGCTCACTTTGCAAAGCATTTGGATGCTCCGTCTTGGATGTAGTTATGGCATATATGTTGCTTATGTCTGACCGGTCTTGACATGCTTAGCCTATGCCATTACTACATGCTAGTTACATTGTTTGGAGCCTATTGCTACTGGAGCTCGGACTTGGCTTGACCTTGGATTCTTGGAGCTTACTTGAGCTATTTATTGGCTTGCCAGAGTTGTATCTTGGGATGTACTTGATGTCTTACATGCTTATGGATGCTACATACGGATGCTCTACTGCCTACATGTTCGGGATGTACTATTGATGTATTGTCTTGGACTTATGTCATTGGCACTGTGTCTTGCCTTCGCTTGAGCTCTTGATCTCATACATACGGCTTTTGTACCAGTGGGAGCATTCTTGAATGCTTATCAAACATTGAGCAGGTGGTACTTTTATGCATTGAGCCGTTATATGCTATTGAGCAGTTTACAGACACTTGAGACTTTGGGACTTCTTACCTTTTGGGATGATACATCATATGTCTTGGTTCACTGTATGCTTAAGAGCCAAGTCTCAGTTTTGGATCCGTATCTTTGTGAATTGACACCTACTTGTGTCAAGTTTTAGTAGTGGGAGGAACACTTTGCCCTGTTGCCTGGGGGGGTGTGCCTACCCACTGGCAGATGTTTGTATGACATACTTGGGTGTTGGATTCATGCTTATTGACTGTCATATGCTTATGCTATGCCCGCATGATGCCGGCTTTGGTCTTGGCAGTATCTGATTGCCTTGGGATCCGATTTTGGCACTATTAGCTCTCTTTTATTGAAATCTAAAATTTATTACAGCAAGCATATATGTATGGTCTGACATGGATTTTTCATGCTGAAACACTCTAAAATGATGTACTTTCACTAGTACTTGGTGGGCAGTAGCTTTGGTTCCACTTTCTTCACCATTTTTGGTGATTTTTTTGTCATTTTCTACAGTAAACAGCAAGTAGTTTTAAACTGTCTACAGTCTTCCAACCTGCATTATGGCGAGTTCGTCCACTGATCATGCTATTTTCAACATCATTAAGCTTGATGGTACAAATTACTCTTATTGGAAGAGCCAGATTTGGCAAGTGTTGGTGCAGAAACTGCAGATCAAACCTTTGAGAATAAGCGAGCATCCGCCTGCAACTATGCCAAATGAGGAATGGCTTGAGCTTGATGAGTTATACAAGTCCACTATTGTATTGTCTCTCATAGAACATGTTCAGTATAATGTCTTTGAGGAAGAACAGAGTGCATGGCAATTGTGGGAAAATATCAAAAATCTCTATGACAAGAAAAGTCCAGCGAGTCAGATGTATTGGCTGAAGTAGCTTATGGATCTGCGCATAAAGGAGAATGTGACTATGTTTGCTCACTTGAGCCAGTTCCATGCTATACTCAAGAACTTGACTTCGCAGGACATTACTTTTGTAGAGGATGTCACTCCTCTTTTCTTGCTTAGTACTCTTAATGAGTCATGGGGTGTATTCCGCACTGCATTATGTGTCTCTACTGCTACCTTGAAATTATCTAATGTTGAGAGTGCTCTTCTGCAGGAAGAGGTTAACTGTAAGAATTTGGATGCCTCTCATATGTCTCATGCTATGACAGTTAGAGGCAGGAATGATGGATATGGAAAGCATGGCAGTGGTAGTGGCCATGGACAGGATTCTCAGAAATCTCAGTCCAAGTCTCGTGGAAAGTCACGTAGCAAATCCCCTGGCAGGATTGCAGATGTTACTTGTCACCATTGTTGGAAAAAGGGCCATATTAGGCCACAATGCCATGAATTGCTCAATGAAAGGCACAAAGATAAGGGGAAAGACAAAGTGCAAGATAAGTCTTCTGATCGCAGCATAGTACCTGCAAATTCCAGTGTTAAAATTGAAGAGATCAATGTTATGCAGCCTAAGAATGTTGATGATGATGATTATATCATAATAGCTTCTTCTAGTGCTTTGCAAATGACAGAGATACACTCTATGTATGCACAGTGTTGGCTCTTGGACTCAGGTGCGTCCTTTCATGTGACACCTTGCCGAGAGTGGTTTCATTCACACCGTACTATTTCGGGTCCTGTGCGCTTGGGTGATGACAACTCTCTTGATATTGTGGGCATTGGTGATGTTAGGCTGCAGTTTTCTTCTAGCAGTAGTTTTGTTATGCAGGATGTACATCATGTACCTGCTTTGACACACAGTCTCATGTCAACTGGACAGCTTGATGATGCATGATATCATGTATATTTTGGAGACTCTGCATGGAAGATCACTCGTGGTAGACTTGTGATTGCGAGAGGTGCCAAGACTGGCAGCCTCTACCCCTTGATTGTATCGGCTTCTTCCCTTGATCATGTTTTGTTTGTGGGTTTTATCCCACATGTATCTCTTTGGTATGCCCGTTTGGGCCATATGTCTTTGAAGGGAATGAAAATTCTTTCTGGTTTGCAGTACTTACCGCCCCTTGATTATGCATGTTTTTGATTCATGTGAGCATTGTCTTTATGGCAGGCAGACTAGATCTATGCATAAGAAGTCTGGTAGGCCACGCATGAGTGAGCCCTTGGCATTGGTACATTCAGATGTCTGTGGACCCATGCCTTGTCATTCTATGGGTGGTGCAAATTATTTTGTCACGTTCATAAATGATTTTTCATGGAAAGTTTGGGCTTATCCCATAAAGCTGAAATCCGATGTCTTGGCTGTGTTTTGAGAGATGTCTTGCATTGGTTGAGAACCAGTCTGGGCATAGGCTAAAATGCCTAAGGACAGATAATGGGGATGAGTATGTCTCACGTGCTTTTGAGCAGTTATGTGATGAGAGGGGTATTAAGCGTCAGTTGACTGCCCCCTACACCCCCCCCCAGAATGGTTTGGCTGAGCAGATGAATAGAGCCATCCAGGAGCATGTACGCAGTATGCTTAGCCATGCAAGTCTACCATAGAGCTTTTGGGTTGAGGCAGTTAGTACAGATGTGCATGCCATAAACATATCACCCTCTAGTGGTTTGGATTTCCAGGTTGCAGAGGAGGAATGGATTGGAAAACCTCCCTCTTATTCGTATCTCCGTGTCTTTGGATGTGAGGCATTTTGCCATGTGCCCAGGGACAAGAGAAGTAAGCTGGATTGCAAGAGTGTCAAATGCATTTTCCTTGGTTATGGGGATGCAGGCAAGATGGGTTACTGTCTCTAGGATCCGCAGGCACGGAAAGTCATCCACAGTCATGATGTAGTCTTCCATGAAGACAAAATGCATAGGCAGCCTGAGAGAGTTGTTGAGATCCGCAAGGTCATATTTCAGGAGGAGCCGAGAGCTCCCGCACAGCCAGTTGGACAGTCTATAGCTGTAGCAAATGCTCATGGTTAGGGTGTTGGACAGGCAGTTGGGCAGGCAGCAGAGCCTGCCATGAGACAGTCTACTAGAGACAGACGTCCACCTGATAGATTTTAGCCCTTGATGCATTATGTCTTGGTTACAGATGCAGGAGAGCCTTTCACCTATGATGAGGCTATGCGTAGGGGTGACAGTCACTCTTGGGAGAGGGCTATGTAGTCTGAGATAGACTGCATGCATAAGAATGACACTTGGGATTTGGTTTCCTTGCCTACGGGCAAGAAGGCTTTGCCATGCAAGTGGGTGTACAAGCTAAAAAGTACCCCTGGACACCCCAAGCTGGCATACAAGGCTAGATTGGTAGCAAAGGGTTTTAAGCAGGAGCATGGTGTGGACTTTGACGAGGTCTTTTCTCCTGTGGTTAAGATGACCACCTTTCGCTTAGTCTTGGCTTTGGTTGCTCAGCTTGACTTGGATTTATACCATATGGATGTCAAGACGGATTTCTTACATGGGGACTTGCATTGATGAGATTTATATGGAGCAGCCTAAGGGCTTTGCAGAACCTAGCAGGCAGCACCTAGTGTACAAATTGAAGAAAAGTTTTTATGGCTTGAAACAGGCACCTAGGGAGTGGTATCATAAGTTTGATGCCTTTATGCAGTCACAAGGTTGCAGCCGGAGTGCTATGGATCCGTGTCTTTACAGAAGAAAGCCCATGACAGTTCTTTATTGATTTCGGTACTCTATGTGGATGATATGTTGATAGTAGGGAAAGCTCATGATGAGCTAGATGCTCTTAAGAGTCAACTCAAGAAGAGCTTTGAGATGAAAGATCTGGGATAGGCCACTCACATACTTGGTATGCGCATTACATGCAAATGGCATTAGGGATTCCTCTACTTGTCACAGAGGGAGTACATTCATAAAGTCCTTGAGCGCTTCTGCATGCAGGACGTAAAGCCTATTAGCTGTCCATTGCCTTCTTATGTGAAGGTATCACAAGCTAATTGTCTGCAGACAAATGAGCAAAGGGCCGAGATGGCCAAGATTCCCTATGCATCCACAATAGGCAATCTTATGTATGCCATGATAGTCACTCATCCAGATATTGCCTTTGCAGTTGGTGTTGTGGCACGCTATATGGCTACACCTGGCAAGAAGCATTGGGATGCCGTGAAGGGTATCATGAGGTACCTAAAGTGCACTACAGATATGTGCATATGCTATGGCAGCCAGGATACAGGAGTCGTGGGGTACACTGACTCTGATTATGCAGGACATGCAGATAGTAGGAAGTCCACTTCCGGCTATGTATTCACCTATGTTGGAGGTGCTGTTTCTTGGATGTCCAGGGTGCAAAAATGCACGGCCCTTTCTACTGACTCTGATTATGTAGGACATGCAGATAGTAGGAAGTCCACTTCCGGCTATGTATTCACCTATGTTGGAGGTGCTGTTTCTTGGATGTCTAGGGTGTAGAAATGCACGGCCCTTTCTACTACAGAGGCCAAGTATGTTGCAGCCACTAAGACTTGCAAGGAGTCCATTTGGTTGGGTCGTTTAGTTGCTGACCTTGGTATTGATGCTATCCCTACACTCCATTGGGATTTTATGAGTGCTATTCAGTTAGCCAAGAATCCGATCCTCCATGCGAAGACGAAACACATTGAGGTGAGATATCACTTCATACATGGGGTCATTGAGGACAAGTCTGTTGATCTTGTCAAGATCTCGACTGACCAGAATCCTATAGATCTGCTCACGAAAAGCCTCTCTACAGAGCGCTTTGCCTTTCCTCAGGAGGTTGATGGGCGTGGGATGAGATGACGTATTTCCTCATCCTATTGTACATGTGTACATGTTGTATTGTATTTTTTATTTTTATTTTCACTCCTCACTAGGGCAGATTCACCTTTAAGTGGGAGGTTGTTGGGGGTAAAGGTGCCTCTGCCTAGCCGCTCGTGTATTACTACATTGTTAGTCACCGCCACTGCACACTACAGGTGGCAGGCACCTGTTGGAGTTTCCATTTCTAGTCTCTCCCTTTCTTGCTCTTGCTCTCCCGCCATAGCTCTCGAGTCCAACCTTAGATCAATCGCTCCCTTTCATAGCTAAGACTAACTATGGTTAAGTCACTGACTACACTGACTTATTGAATGTCACACACCTGTACAAATGTATCCAATCGCACACATAAAGATAGACTGACTGAAGAGTAACATGAGCTTGATATTTTAATAGAAGCTAGCATGTAGGGCTATGCAAGGCCTAGCCGTGTACAATTAGGAGTTTGCGCCAGAGCTTAGAAATGTGAGAGATTCAGAGAGTGCTAGCCCTAGTAGGTAGAAAAACTAGTCAGAGAGTGAGAGAGCACTAGAAGGAGACCTCACACTGAGTGAGCTCCTAACGAAGCGACTACTAGATAACATGGCATCATAGCAAAGCGATGCAGCATTAGCAACATCACTGCTAGCAAGGTTAGGGCTTAACCAAGGCTCTAAGAGCCAATCAAAAATTTTTGTGGTGGTGAAGCAGCTGGCAAGCTAACGACGACCCGTACAGCTTTGTGGAACAATTCGAGTAGGTCTGCAAGGCCAATGGCCTCACCAATCCTACTCAATGCTCCCAAGCCTTTGAACTGTGCTTAGGTGACAAGGGCCGAACGTGGTATAAGAGTCTAGATGCTGTAGAGTGTGCCAATTCCAATGGCTTGAAAAATATTTTTATTAAGAGATTTTTTGAACCTGGATACTCGGATAACCTGCTAGTGCAACTCATGAACATCAAGCAAAGAGAGGGAGACATTCGAGATTATGTGACCCATGTGAGGAGCCTCTTCAAAAGAATCCCAATGGGTGAGAGACCAACCAAAAGAGTGGTATCCATAGTATTCATCAGCAGAATACGAAGTAAAGAGCTCTATAAAGCCTTGGCCGGCAACTCGAGCTTACAGTGAGATGCACTGGCAAGGGTCTTTGAAGAAGCTATTAGAGTGGACGACCAGCTCAAGGAAAGAGGCTCTAGAGGCTCAGATCAAGAAGAGTCTAGTACCAGGAGTTTCGAGAGGGTCTCAACATCAAGTGAGAGAGTCGACTGAAGCACACAATACAAAGGGAAGGGAACTGATTCAGGACAAGAGCTAGTAGAGATTAGGATGGGTATATCCAAATTGTAGGAGATGATGAGATGGCCAATGCGCCCACACGTCCAATGCGTGCATTGTGGTGGAAACCACTTGCTAGCTTAGTGTCATGACCCTAGATCACAACCTTCTGCTAATAGCCATCAATTATCTCAGAAAATGGGTAGAAGCACGAGCTACAAGAAAGAATGATGGTAGGATCACTACCAAGTTTCTATCGGAGCAAGTGATCTCATGGTTCTCGGTTGCCCCATTGAACTAGTAAGCGACCAAGGCACTCACTTCATTAACAAAGTGATAGCTCACCTCTTGTCCTCTTTTCTAATCATCCATCAAAAATCATTGCCTGATTACCCCCATGAAAATGGTCAAGAAAAATCCACCAATAAAATCTTAGTAAACATTCTAACCAAAGTCATCTCTGCTTCACGCAATGATTGGGATAACAAGCTGATGACGACCTTGTGGGCCTACCACATGGCTTACAAGACGGCTATAGGACAGACCCCCTTTATATTGACATATGGTAGAGAGGCAATCCTTCCCTTGGAATTCTTTGTACCAAGCCTTAGGATAGCCCTTCAAGAAAGATGGGATGGGAAGGAGGCATGGACATGATGCTTGATTGAACTCGAACGCTTATCGAAAACCCAGCTTCTAGCCACCCATGCACTAATATGCGAGAAGGAAAGACACAAACGTTGGTTTGACAAGCATGTCAAGCAATGCAAATTTGAACAGGGTGACTTAGTACTACTATACTCAGTCAAGGGACACAAGCCAAAGTTAAAGTTTTGGGGGCTATGACCTTTTAAGGTTTGAACCATCAGTTAAATCAGCAATGTAGAACTAGAAACCTTAGAAGGTGAGGACATAGGCTTCTTCAATGGCAGTCATATAAAGAAGTAATTCCCTTCCACGCATCCATTGCATGATCCCCCAATGGTAGCAACCATTGTCCACATGTGAGTAGCCACTACCACTGAGGTGGACGGTGAGGATGAGGAAGCAGTACCACCAACTTACCTACACATGGCGTTCACTACTAAACACACATACACTATCAACACATTGATCAATGAGGGAGCTGATTTTAATATTTTGACTCATGACCATTGGACCCAAATTGGCAAACTGCAGTTTCAGAGCCCACTAATGCTAATCTCACCCCTTATGGAGACCAACCCTACACGCTTTTGGGAAAGTGCAAGGTTGCAGTTTCTATCAAGTCTGAAAGTGTACCAATAATCTTCTATGTGTTGCCCAACACTAAGAATGCATGCACAGAATCATTGTTAGGAAGAACTTTCAAGAAGCAAGCTCATTGCAATGTCAACCTATCAATCGCAACGTATCCACCTAGCTATGGGCAACATTCTCATTGTTATAGCTTTCAACAAGGGCAGCGTGCGACTAAGGTTGCAAAGCCATCAGTAGAGAGAAACCCACCATCGAGACTAAGGAGGGGGGTCATGACTCATCACAACCTACCAAGCTGCCTTGACACCAGCAACCCACTGGAACCAATGATGAAGCCCATGAACCCTAGTTCAAATGGGTACCTAAACAGGAAGCACCAACTATGAATAGAAACCCATGGCCTCGCAAGGCTAATGATTCACCCCCAAAACCTAGGAATCCAAGACGAAGCTATAAACATAGACGTACGGTCAAGTTGTGATGGGTTTCCAAGGCCTTATTGCAAGCGCAAGGCTACTATGCGGTTAACACCTGGATTTGACTGCCTAAAGCCAAAACAAGCAAAGACCCTACACAAACACCACCCTCAAGCTTGACCACACAAAACATCATGCCAAAGACACTCAAACCACAAGAGAATCAGGTTGCTAAGTCCATAGAACCTCCAAAGCCTAGCTCAGCAGGGCCTAAACCAATCTATTGCCCAAAACAGTAGAGCATGCTACTGACAAAACGCCAAAATCTAGCCCAGATGGTGCCCCTCAAACCTGAGACGCATCTAGTAGCACCACAACCACAACTACAACCCAACCCATCAAACATGAGGCCAAGCTACAACTTGAGAAATAAACCATGTGGTGACCATTAGCTGTTGAACTCTCTAGTTCTGTCAAGCCTCAACCACCCACTGGACTTAAACGCTCTTATGAGTGACGATCAATTCTAACCTTGGCCACAAATTTGGTTGAAAATACTAGCAACGACTTGGTTGCTTTCTTTTGATGCTTGGATGCTACTTTCATGACATTGGCTAAAAGCTACGATCGATTAGACTTAGGCCTCTTGGAAGAATCTATAGCGATGGAAGTACGAACACTCCCTTGCTCTTAGGAGGAGTCAGAATTCGTATTCATTAAGGCTTCCGAAGCAACTGAGGAGTTAATTGCAACCAAGATATCCAAGGAACAAGCAATCAAACAATGTCTCATTATGTCGTATAGCAAGCACACAATCATGGCAACAAACCACAAAATCGAGAAGTTGCAATAGGTTGCTAACAACAACTCCTCCTTCTTGTAGAAATGGTACGCTCTATGATCACAATGGGAACTGGAGGGATGCCAAATAATAACCAATGCTAAACAATAATGTGCAATCAAGGCATCTGAATACGAGCCAACCTATGTCGCTCCAACTTCTTATAGGGTGTTGACTACCATTTGTAACCGACCCTTGGAAGAACAAATTAAGGGACATCCTTATTTAGATCTCATGCTCACTAAGGAGGAGTTGCATGTTTCTAGCCAAGTGGACTCCGATGACTTCTTTCTTGATGTCCTCACTTACATTATACATGTAGGTATTCGCCCTTTAGACATGGATAGCTATGATACTTTAGAATACAACCCTACTTTCTATGCTTGGCTTATGTGATGGTAAAACACTAAAATTATGTGCTACAAGCCCTTCATCCACTAAACATTTAATCCTAGGAAGGATTCTTCTCAATTCAAAAAAGGGAGGGGGTACATTGAATCAAACCAAACACATAAGGAGAATAATAAAGGAAAAGCGCACAAGGGGGACCTCAACAATAGGATGAAGCAACTTGTGATTGAGAAATTGACAATAAATTTGAAAGCAATAGACTTTGTTGAAAGAGAGGGAGAGAGACAGAGTGGAGCATAAGATGAGCCTTAGCTCACTGTTTTTCTTCTTCCATTATTCTTCCATCATACAAACTAAAAGAGACTTACACACATAGGTATGACTAACCAAGACTAATTGTGGTTAACTCACTGACTATAGCAACTTACTGAATGTCACACACATGTACAGCTGTATCCAGCTAATGTCGGTCACACACATAAAGATAGATTGATTGAAGAGTAGCAAGAGCTTGATATTCTCACACTCCCCCTCAAGCTCAAACCATTTAATAAACTCTAAGTAGCTATCTAAAATATATAAACTTTTCTTTACCAAGAGACTTGGTAAATATGTCTGCTTCCTGGTCTTCAATCTTCATATGAATCAAGCCAATCTGCCCTTAAGAACCATTTCTCTAATGAAATGGTAGTGAACCTCAATATGTTTGGACCTAGCATGGTAGACAAGATTGCTAGCCAACATAACACTGCTCAAGTTATCACAATGCAATCTCACTCTGCTTTCCAGCTATATTCCCAAGTCTTTTAGTAGTTTCATCAAACCAAACTACTTTACAAGCCATTAAGGCAGCTCCTCTTTACTCAGATCTTCTTTACTACACAATGCAACAATAGGCTATTTCTTACTTTGCCAAGTGAACATGATGCTTCCTAATCCAAATGCATAACCATTGGTTGACCTCTTGTCATAGGCACAACCAACCCAATCAGCATCAGTAAACCCTGTCAAGTCAAGAGATTTTCCATATGCATAAAACAGTCCATAATCTGTAGTACCCTTTACATATCTCATGATCCTCTTGACTGCATCTACATGTGGTTTGCGAGGCTTCTCCATGAACTGACTATTCAATCCCACTACATAACATAAGTCAGGATGGATAATAGTCAAGTGTATCAAGCTGCCCACCATTTGTCGATACATGGTCATATTCTCTATGTCATTCCCAACATCAATCTGTAGCTTGACATTCTGATCAAGAGGTGTCTCCATAGACTTGCATTCATCCATACCATACTTCTGTAACATGTCATGAGCATACTGCTTCTATAGCAGCCATATACCTTGAGGCATAGAGACTACCTCAATTCCAAGAAAATACTTCAGCTCACCAAGGTCTTTGACTTTGAATTCGGCCTGTAAACATGATTTAATTTTAGCAACGCCCTCTTCATCATCTCCAGCTCTATGATAAGATCATCTACATAAACCACTAGAAACACATATCCATGATCTGTCTTCTTTGTGAACAAACTGTGATCTGCATCACCTAATCTAAATCCATATTGCTATAAATAACTATCGATCTCAGCATTCCATGCTCTAGGTGCCTGTTTCAGTCCATATAAAGCCATTTTTAGCTTACATACATGTGTAGCAAAGTCCGAGTGAACATAGCCTTCGGGCTGCTCCATATATACTTCCTCAACCAAATCATCGTTCAAGAAAGCATTCTTAACTTCCATTTTCCATAATTTCCATCCTTTGCATACTGCCAAAGCAATGACAGTTCTAATTATTGCCATTCTAGCCACAGGACTGAAAGTCTTCTCATAGTCAAGGCCATATTGCTCTACATACCCTTTTGCAATCAGACTGGCCTTATAGCGTTCTAACGAACCATCTGACTTGCACTTAACCTTGTACACCTATTTGCAACCAATGGGGACTTTTCCTTCAAGTAACTCAACCAATTCACATGTCTCATTTTGAGCTAGGATTGCATACTCCTCATCCATGGCAGCACACCAGTTATCATCTGTAACTGCATCATCAAACTTTTTAGGTTCTTTGTAACCTGTCACACTAACCATATATGCATAATGGCAGGCTGAATAACTAGTGTATTTAAACTTGTCAATTGGTTTTCTGACTCTCTCAGATCTCCATAATTGTGGCTCACTCTGAGCTTTCCTCTCATGAGGTGGTACATAACGACTATGCCCCCAAAGTCATGATACTTGAACTTAGGAAGTCCAAGCACAATCTCCTTCTGCTGCATAGATTTCAACTTTTGTACATTCACATGGAGAATCTACTTATGCCATATCTCAACATCTTGTATAGCACCACCATCATGTGCAAACATGGCTTCTTTCAATTTTGGAATTGACGCATCAAGAGTAAGCATTATGCCATCTCTTCGGCCTCTAGCAATAAATTTGCAGGCATTACCATATTCTTCAACAAAGCATCCATCTCTATTAAATCTCACCTGTAGATTCTGTTTTGCCATCTGTCCAACTGAAAAAATATTCTTGGTTATTGTAGGTACATGCAGTACATCATGCATGCTCTTTTTCTTGCCATCAGGCATCATCAACGGAACAATTCCCGTGTGCTGAATGTCATGTTAGCTATCATCCCCAGTACACACATAACCATGTGAACCTGCAATCATCTCATCGAACCACTCTCCATGGGGTGTCATATGATTTGAAGCCCCAAAGTCAATGTACCATCTATCATGTTTGTCTTGCCTAGATGCATTACTGGACACATGTTGCATGGCAAACAATCTGTCAACTTGCTCATCATGAGCACTGCTAGAAGATCCATAGTGCCCATGTTGTTTGCCCTTTTCCTTCATATCTCCCTACTTCTTGTAACAATCCTTTGCAATGTGTCCATATCTGCACAATAATGATAGTCCTTATCTCTGTTTGACTGATCATTTGACTGCCGTAAACGAGATCCACCACCCCTACCATGGGGTGATCTCCTTTGCCTCTAAAGCTGCCAGATCCACATTGGCCATGGGTATTTGTTCCATGCCATGCATTCTGTTGATGTTGTCCATAAGCATTTTGAGTGTCTCCTTGACTTCGAAAAGAGCCATGGCCTCTACCTCCTCTACCATGCTAGCTAGAGTAAAGAACAATGTCTCTACTTTGAGATGTACTAGAACCTATATTTAGTCCAAGCTTAACTTCCTCATGCAGCAGCAAAGCAATTAGGTCATCCCAATCAGGGGATTCAGCTCTCATAGAAATAGACGTATCAAATGCTTTATACTCTTTGCCAAGTCCATTCAATGTCATTGTAATCATATCATCCTCAAATACTGAAGATCCAATGGTGGCAAGTTGATCCGCTATGTTCTTGATCTCTGTAGTATAGGCCTGAATGCTTCTACCATTCCTAGACATGTTATTGAACTGTTGTTTTAGGTGAATCTTTCTTGCATGTGTTACATTTCCATAATTCTTCATGAGTATGTCCCATGCATCTTTTGGGAAATTGCATCCAGTAATCTATATAAACATAGCATCTGATATACATAAGGAAAACCAATATAACAACTTGCATGCTCTCTCAGTCCATAGCTTATGAGACATTTTCTGATCATTTGTTGGATTCCTTTTATGTATTTCAGGTTCAGCCTCATCACTTGTACATAAGTCCTCATAACCTCTGCCAACCAAAAAATTCTTCATACGGAACTTTCATAAAGCAAAATTTTTGTTTTCTAGCTTTTCTCCCACAATTTGAGTGATATTGTTAGTGCCTTGAGAATTTGCCATAATTGCAGCTTAGGTATTCAATGATGTATACAACCTATAGTTCAGGACCAGTTTCTTGCTATTCAGGATAGTTTCCTACAATTCAAGACAATTTTCCTGACAACCTGCTTGCTATAAACTATTTTCCAACAATGAAAAAACACAGTCAAACTGAGCATAAACCAAGCTCAAATTAGTTCAAAATGTTCAATGGTAGTGGCAAAACATCCAAGCAACAAACTATATCAATGTTTGTACTATATGCAAGTAGCATTACCAAATATAGCCAGCCCACAGCTATAAACAACGATATTTTCTCTGTTAAAACAAGAGTATTTATACCTCAAAATAACCCCAAAACATCTCATTTAGTTGCCACTCTATGCAGAAGTTGATACATGTCCAACCAGTTAGAATATATTGCATGTATATCAAGTGAAGATGATAGGTATCCTTCTAGCAGATAATAACCAGTCAATACCCTAGTATAACCAACAACAAATCTCCAAACTTTGGACTTTCAGCACTTACAATATCCCAAAAAGCATCTACTACTCAAGTGGTATGATCCAAGCATTTGTCACTAGCAAATAAGCATCACAAATACTTCAACCCTGTAAGTATATTGTTTCCAAATTCAGGACAGCAACCAATTCACTCTTTCCAGCTTGTAAATAAGCTCCAAAACTGAGCATTTAACACTCCAATATCATGCTCAAATGCATGATAATAAGGGCATATACATTGTTAGGATGAAAGCCACCAGTGCCTGGGAATCACCTGTTGTTTACTACAGTAAACAGCCAGTCTGCTGAATATCTCAAAATCCGTGAGGAATTTGAAAAAACTTTCTTCTGCAAAGTTGTTAATCACGTTGAAACGGTCAAGTTATCCGACCCGTTTCTCCAAAAGCCATTTTTGTAGCAAGATATAGCTTTTGCAAAAAAATGGGCTGCAGGCATAATCTCCTTTGATGACGTTTTCTTCAGATTTGATCTCTTGATATAAAATGGCCACTGCCAAGCCTTCAAGCTTCAGGTGTTCAAGCCCTGATACCATGTTGTGAGAGAGGGATAAAAACAGAGTGGAGTGGAAGATGAGCCTCAGCTCATTGTTGTTCTTCTTCCATTATTCTTCCATTATACAAACTAAAAGAGACTTACACACATAGATATCACTAACCAAGACTAATTGTGGTTAAGTCACTCGCTACACGGACTTATTGAATGTCACACACATGTACAGTTGTATCTAGCTAATGTCAGTCACACACATAAAGATAGACTAATTGAAGAGTAATGGGAGCTTGATATTCTAACAGACTTAGACTGCTTGGAGGAAAGAGTCTAATTTCGTACTAAAAACAATTTAATCTACTAATCATGAAGTCTTTTCTTTCAGCAAGTGACTATTTGGAAAAGCACTAATGGTAAACAATGGCTTATGACATGAGCTAAAGATGTCACAGCAAGACTGGGCCCATCACCTACCCTTCATAGAAGAGGAAAGAGCGAAATACGGCCTCCACCTTGAGAATTGGGCATACAACCAGCTCAGGTTAAGGAGCATCCACAACGTCGAAGGGGTAGTGACCAACAAGGAAGCCGTCAGGAGGATTGTGGATCGGTGCAAACTTGCCACTATATCGAAAAATTTGGACAAGAGCTTGACCACACTAAGTTTGTGGAATTCTTGAGGACGTTTGACATCGATAAGGAGAGTGGGACAGTGTTCTTGGCAAGTAGAGAAGGAATCAAGCAGGTGCAGGTCCCACTCAGCAAGGCCTTAGTGGAAAAGGCACTTGGGTCAGAACCAAACGTGGAGAAGAGGCATAAAAGAGATGTCTATGCCATGCTTGGGATGAGGAGGAAAAGTGTCTTAATGGTTGATGGTATAAGTAGTATCCAGGACATTCCCAATGTAGAGGTCAGGTTGCAAGCCAAGGTGATCCACTCGCTCTTCTCCAGCCTAAGATACAGTGTGCTCATGCATAGGATCAGTGTGCCCATGTTGGAGAGCGTGGCGGCTCATTCACTGCATGAAGTGGATTGGAACGCCTACGTCAGGAAAACTATAGATCAATCAGCCAAGACACTAGACCTTGGAAGTAGAAGTGGGTGAAGAATCCCAAACATCGAAGGAAACCAACAGGAAGAAGCCCTCAGTCAAGGCCTCATTCATAGGGTATGGAGGAGTCTTGATCGCCCTTATCCGAGAGGCAATAAAAGAGGCACAAGACGGAGAAGAGGGATCAGATGAAACACGTGAGAGATCATCTCCTTGTCTCACGACAAAGAACAATCAAGTGAGAGGACGGTTAATGAAGAAGAGGGAGAGCAAGAAGCTCAATCTAGCAGGAGAAAGGAGAAGACACCTAAAAAGAAGATGACAAACAAGAAGAAGGAGGAAGAGAAGAAGAAAAAAGAGGAAGCGGACCTACTAAAAGCCAAGGCTGAGTCAAAAAGAGCCGAGGAAGAGAGGAGGAGGAGTTGAGAAGGAAAGAAGAGGAGGACTTTGCATAAGATGTGCACATGTCCATATAATAGCAGTGCAGGCAGGAGAAACTAGCAACAATGAGCCCGCCTAGGCAGGACAGGCCGAGAACCAGTGCCCAAGCGTCAAAAGACTTACCTCCATCCATCCCAAAAGGAAAGGGCAAGGGCTGACCCCGTCTACCCTCTTGGCCAATAGCCTGACCATCATAGCAATGCCAGGCACCCCAACCACAGTGCTAGTAACCTCATGGTATGGGTGCAGTTCTCGGTCGATAAGGCACATACCCCAATGCCCACCACCAGTGTGAGAACTCGCCGCATTGGAAGCAAAGAGAGCACAAGAGTAAGAAGAACGGTAAAAAGAGAAAAAAGAAGGAGAGTGTGGAATGCAAAGACAAAGGGAGGAACAAGCAATACTAGAAAGGAGATTGAGTGCCTAACAGAAGAAAAAGAGGAACTTGTACAAAAATGGAAAAGGCAGGAGCTGCTGATAGTGGCCCTGTCACAAAGGCAAGGTGAGGGCTTGGGAGAGATGAACAAGAGGGCAAAAGAATGGGCTAGTCAAAATGAGAAAAGAGTCAAAGCCTTGGCACGTCATCTTACTCAAACCGAAAAAGAAAATATACTTGCTGAAAGCAGAGCAACAGCCACCCAACTGAGCTTCCAAACCCAGCAACATGCCTTTCTGGATACCCTACTAGACGTCACTCAGGCAGAGGAAGGAGAGTCCATAGAAACAATAAAAAAGAAACTCGGATTGGCCTATAGAGCACTGAAAACAAGACTATAGATGCAGCCATGATCTAGTGGAGTTGGCCCAAGCCTAGAAGAGCAATGCCATTATCTCCTATTGGCAGGCCTACCCTCACAAGAAGTGGACGCACTCAGGTTCATTGAAGAAGAATAGCAGGGGCCAAGCCAAGAGAGAGAAATGGATGAGAACTTTGGAATGGGATCACACCAAAGAGGAGCTGGTACCACTGCCTCCTTCCCCATGGCCTGAAGAGTAGTAACACGCAGACACCTCTACAAAAAGAAAGGCAGCACTAAGGGAAAGAAGGAAACAAATGGTGGAGGAGACAAGGAGAAAATAGAATGCCAAGGGAGCAAGGGCACCCCAGGCACCTATCCCACCACATGCAGACAACACCCTAGCAAGCTTCCACACCGACCTCGTAATCTGGGAGAGGCAAGAAATGGCCAAGAGCCCCATCGACCTTAACTTCCAATTCCCTGCCACCTTGCGTAGGGTTTTACCCGTCAAGGTAGTGGAGGAGGTGATTAACATCGGAGGCAAGCTTATGACTGGAGGAGAGAGCATAGAACCCCACATTATGGGCTAATGATGATACCAAATTTTAGCAAAATAAACTTTTTGAAGTACCAAGGTCTATGACCCGCTACGAATGCCAACCTACCTGAAGAAGAAGGGTCTACGACACCAACCTAGACACTTGGATGGCCTTTTGCAACACTCAACCCTTCGAGAGGAATGACCCAACCTTTATGCCCCACCCTCGAAGGGTGGGAGTGGATTTTGACTCTAGTGTCCACGGCCGCTATGACTTTCCTATAATCTATAATCCTCATTGTACTACATATGAAGATGCCCTCATCTTCACATCAGAGAACTTGTATGATACCCTAATCCAATTCACTAATGAATTCTCTTCATGCCTTGACCCCACCTTTATTACCACTTGTAATTACCTTAGATTGCTTAGGATACTCCTTAGGAAAGACCCCACCCCACAAGAGTGCGGCATCCCAGTACTTCATTTTGATCCTAACGCTATAGATAATTGTGCGATGGCTCGACTAATGATGTGATCTGCTCTATTGCCTTTATTTTGCTTAGCTATTCTAGAGGACATGAATGATAACCGCTTCAGCCGTTTCAATCATCTATTCCTCTCCACCACCACCCTTAATAAATCTATTAAGTCCCCCTTCTCCACCTCACTCCGATGACGAAGACTAACTTCTATCGCAACTATGTAACTTGGGTTTTTTGTTTTCTTTAAGAGAAAATAGAAGAAAAACAGAGACACCACAAGCTGCACATCGATCACATTCACTGCACCTACGGGTTCTCAACTTAGGTGCGTTTGGTGGCTTCGATTGACTGGCTCCATCCCTAACCCCCTAGCCTCATTTTGATCCCCCACTTCATGCTTAGGGCACATCAAGGGCAGGACACACCGAGGAAGGTAACGCTCGATTAGACTTGTCACCCTATGCCCCATGCATCGCACCTCCCCTATGCACAAACTGGGTCCTCAAGTGTGGGCAACACTGAGGGCTTTCCCAAGGTTGTACCCATCTCCCAGTCCCACAAGCACCGGCACCACACACTCCACAATAAGGTAGACACATCCCTATGTAGTGCACCTTCTTTTCTTTCCAAGTACAAACAAAGACTCCCACCACCAATTCTAGAGACCCCATCATCCATGCAATGTACTCCCCATCTTATGCAACATGTCACCATGCAAGTACAATAAAGCAAGGGGCAGACACAACAGCCCCAGTCAAAAAGTGAATGAAGAAGCTCATTTAGAATAGCGCCAAAGAAGGCAACCGCAGAGGGGAAAACAATAAATCTGTCCAACTTTATCTTCAATTTCAAAGCCGGATCTGTCCATTAGCCTCTCTTCACACAGGGATCATCCAACTTTATCTTCAATTTTAAAGACATAAATCCCTCCAACACACCTTCCACCACGGCTTGTACAAGGGCCTTTTAGTTCCATAAATCCCTCCAACACCAGGGCTCATTCCCAACTCCCAGTTCCATAAATCTCTCCAACACACATCCCAACATGGGCTTGTATACAAACTCAAAAAGTCACCTAACTACCCAGCAACACCATCTGACTCACCACCCAGCAAGTGCCATGGAATTGGCACTCAACTAGAAGGGGGATAATGTTAACCCTCAGACAAACAAGGTGGAAAGTCCAAAAAATCCAAAGTAGATGACAAGGCCAAGGCAAAAGTGGAATGGAAAACGAAGGTGCGCCAATAAAAAATTTGGGAAACACAAGATGTGTGAAGAATTCATAAATCAAGGATAGAGACGCACAAGAAAAAGTGCAAGTCAATACTTTTGTAATAGAGCACAAGGCGCACCATGAGTTATTTTAAGAGCACTGGTTTCTCACCCGTGCAAATTGTAAAGGTAGATGGGTGGTAGGAAGGAAGCTAGGAAGATAGGAGGACAATGGAAAAAATAAGCTAGAAAGATACGAGGACAATGGGAAAAAGGACCTAGGCCATGGCTGGCCATGTAAAAATGGGATAAGGGAATGACCACCCAAATGGGATTTAGGGTTTTGTATATAAAGTTCAAAAAGTGAATGAGAGCTCATTCTTTGGTGTGTGGCAAAGTGAACTCTTCTTCTTCTCTTCCCTTGCTTTCTTGTGAGTGCTTGAGGAAGGGAGTGTGAGTGTGTGAGGGAGTGAGTGTGTGAGGGTGAGGGATCTTGGAGGAGAAGACCCTCCTCCTTCTCCTCTTTTCTCTTCTTCTCTTCTCTTCTCTTGTCTCATGCGTGGCTATAGAGGATGGAGCTTGGAGGAAGAGGCTTGAGGATGCTTGAGCTTGCATCATGAATTGTGGAGCTATCGAAGTGCTTGAGAGAGAAAGCAACTAAATTGGGTATCAAGGTAAGCTCACTACACTCGTAGAGAGGGATAGCGTATCGGCTATGTGAGAGGTAGCCATTAATGCTCTCTTGAAATGCTTAAAACAATAAGCAGTCCGTGGGTCTTGGCGGTTGATGCCTCTATTGTAATGTCTACCAATTCTTGTTTAGAAAGCACAAGCGCATGCACGTATAAACTTAGAAAAGATTTCATAATCAATAATTATTGGACAAGGAAAATAAAATACAACTAGGAGGATAGAAGTACATTCAATAACAACCAATACATGAAAATATCTATGTGAAAGATCCTTCTCTTAGTAAATATTATTTATACTTCAATATTCATGACTTAATGAGATAATGTTAGAGATGGGTTTGATGGTTTAATTGGGCGTTCTTTGAATTTATACTCTATATCTTATTCACATGTGAACAAAAACTCTCTCTTATTGATGTGCATCACATATACATGCATCAAAATGAAAGAAGCCTTGTTGATAGGGAAAAAAAAAACTTTTGCTAAAAATATGATACGAAATTGAGAAATTTTTAACTAGTCATTGAGGGACAAATTAGTTTCACTTAAAAGAAACTCCAAGGGGACTCAAGAGAAGAATAGAATGACCACAAGTTTAATGGAGTTATTTGGAACTAGTGGAATAAAAATAGGAATTTCATGTATTTGGTTTGTAAGAGAATAAGGTCATTTGGTTTGTCTAGATCCCTTATAATTTTAACTTCGAGGTATATTATTATAGAAAGCTCCAATGCCTAATAAAAAGTGGAAATACAGAAAAGGAGATCTTCAAATACAAAAAATTCAACAATATTTAGGAGTATCTCAACAAAATATATATTTGAAAAATAAAATTAAAATTAAAAAATAAATATAATTGATATATACTAGTTTTTGTTTGTTGAGTGTTGAAATGGCTGTATTTTTAGTTGTTTTTTGTTGATTTTTGGATGGTTTTTGGTTTATATAGGTGTGCTAATTGAACTTGGATGATTTTGGAAGTGTTTTGGGATAGTTTGATTATGTTTGGGAGAGTTGTGATGGTTTTGGTTGAGATTTGATATTCTAATAGGTTCTCTAATGAGTTTGTTTGGTTCTCTTAAGTTTGTGTTGTGTGGTTGCCTCTGTTTTGATCTATTTTCTTTCTATTGATGAGGTTAACATTGTGAATAAGTCTTTTGAGGATTTATTGAGAGTATGTTAAATAGTTTTAGATGGTTTGAAGTGGTTTTGCTTGAAGCTACACGGTTTCTATGCTTTCTGTTGACCCTCTATTGAGCTTCTATAGACCCTTTGTCTCTATTTTGTTTTTGTTCTGTTTTCTCTATGAATGTTCTATGGGATGGATATTTAGCTTGGGAATTTTTTTAAATCTTGGAAGAGGAAGAATGCAATCTTAAAATATCTGGAGGAAGCAAAATAAGTAGCTGAAGAGGACTTGAAGTGAAGATTGCAGTGACAATGACAATAGTGAGCTCTCAAGGGACAATGTAGTGGCTCTGGTGACTCTTTATATCAAACATACCTCTTGGGAGGGGCATCCATGACCAAGAGAGAGTTATTTAGGATCATTGATTGTAATTTCAATGTATTGTTGAGTGAGGATATGTGTGAGAGAGATCAAGTGTGAGAGATAGTCATTTCTATGCTGAAAAACATTGTATTTACATGAGAGATTGAGAAAAGACTATGAAGACATTGAAGATGAATACTATGTGATAAAATTACATTCAAAGTGGAGAATTCTTTTTTTTTTTCTGTTATTTGATGGATTCTAAGAAGAATAGGAAGAATGTGATCAATTTTATTGAAGATAAAGGCGTAAGAGATTCTTTCTATGATGATGCATGAAGATTTATTGTGTCTAGTGTTTTTTTCCTGTTGTGCTTATATAAAGGATGAAAACAAGCTTATTGATGAATACAAAATAGATTTTCTTGCAATAAGATCCTTGTTTCCTTGGCATTCTCTCGAGAGCTCCATTTTTTTGGTGTGCAGCCGAGGAAAAACTACCATCAACAAGCACAAACAGAGACTAGAAATGGAAGAAGTGGCACTATCAAAGAGGAAGAAAAGCAATGGAAGATTAGAGAATTCCTACTACTATTGAAAAATTGGAGATCTTTATTACCAAAGCCACTTTCTACAAGAAGTGCATCCCTCAACGGTGGAAGCATGTCACTATGTTGATGTGGGCTCTATGTGATAGATTGATCCTGCTGTCTTCTAAAGCTATAGAAAGTTGTATCACAATAGCCAATTGTTTCCCACAAAGCTGAAGAGTAAAGCAAAAATAGATAAAATGACCATCTATGGAAGATTTGGCTTTCATTGAAGAATTTCCCAACATTATCAAGTGGGAGATTATGAAATTTTTTAAGGATTCGTGGTTAGTTGGTTCACATGAATAAGAAGGAAAAGAGTTGGAATCTCTTCATGGATGCTCAACAATAAGATATGTGGGATGTTTGGTGCACTGACAACCTTCTATTTGTCCAATTAACTCATTGAAAGTTAGTAGATAGAGTGTTCTTCATAACCTATGCTATTGAAACCCTCCGAAGTTGGTATTATCAAGGTAATGGCACTATGGCGATCCTTAGAAGAATGAATTTTGATACCTTCAAAATTGAATATCTTCCCCTCTATAGTGGAATGAAAGCTTAATTTAGAGATATTGAAAAGAAGGAAGTAGAAGAAATGTTGGCAAGAGATTCCTCCAAAGATTGAAGCCCTTTTGATTTTGTTCTATTGAGTACAGAAAAACTAGATGGAGCTAACTCCCTTATGAATGACATGATCAAGAGGCAAGCACTAGAATGAACCTAGAGGTACGTGAGAAGAGAGAAGGCAAAAGTCAAGGCTGAGAACAAACTAGCAGCAAAAGCCTCCTTTAACGCCCTTGCGGCACTCTTTACAGAAGCCCAGTGGAAACTCAAGGTCTGGTTCCTAGTTAGATCCATCCAGGAAATATTGATGGTGTGGCAAGCTAGCGAATGTAGTCCCATTACCCATCTTTAAGGGAACATACAATGAAAACCTTGATCTTCATGTAGCTGAGTTCATGTAGTGTGTGTAGCCAACAATGCTAGAACCCCCAAGCATTGGTTGGTGATACACACACTTTCAAAGATGTGGCGTTTCAGTTATATGAGAGACAACCAACAAGAACTTTTGGCACATGGGATGACCTGAAGTTGGCCTTCCTCACTAAATTCAAGCATGAAGGTTTTGAAGAGTGGATATGAGAGGAGTTCATGAACTTGATTCAGTCCTTTAGTGAATAGATGGAAGCATATGTCTCTAGAATGGAATCCATAATGAAGAGATGGACCAACAATCACTTGGATGAAGGCATCCAGAAGTTTCTTAGAGGCCTCCAACCAAAAGTTTGTAAGTTTGTATAATCGAGAAGACTAATCAACCTACAAGTTGCAATGGAATGTGCAAGACTGTATAATGAAGTTGAAGTAAGGCTATTGATGACCTCATGAAGAGAAGCCTTACCTCTCCTTATGCTAGGAATGGTATACCCACCAAATGTAGTCCTAGGGACTATTTCCTACCCCTGCCCTCAGATACAAACAATGCTGCAATACAATGCACCAAATCCACAATGGACCGTAGATAATAGTACCTCAAATGATGGTTCAACCACAACAATAGTGGCCTCAAATAGTTCCCCTAAGGGCGACCCAACAACAACAATGGAACCCTACCAAAATTGAAACTAACATCCACCAAGCTCTACAGGAGCTCTGAAGCAAAATTAGAATAGAGGATCCTCTAAATCAACCCAACCAATCTATAAATTGAATATAGAGACTTTCCAAAATCCTATTGCGAGTACTCCAAGAGAAGAAAATTTGAAGGACTATATGCCCAATTCAGCATCAAGAAAGAGTTGATGGATGTGATTACAGAACAAGTGTAGATACTGAAGGTGAATACCACTAACCTATCCAATCCTATAGACAGTGGAAGAGATGTGAGGCTATCTGATACATGGTGCAAAAAGTGTCATCAAGCAAGACATTTACCCATTGAATATACCGAAAAACCAACTATCCCCAGGGCCTTCTATTCGTGCACTTTAAGGAAGAACCATACAGTTCTTTGAAAGGGGATGCATGAAAGAAAGAAGAAAGATGAGGAAGCAAGATTCAACTTTTTGGAATCCAAAATGACCATCCAAGTTATACGATCAAAGCCTAGAGAGTTAGGTCCTAATTTTGGCCCAAGGAGGTTCCCCTCTCAATATTACAAAGGAGGATAGTATGGCGGTGGTCAAAGATCAAAAGTCAAGTGTTACAGATGTGGAGAAAATGGAAATATCTCACCAAATTGTCCAAATCCTCGAAGGTCCATGGATGACAAACTCTTACATAGTCGATGCAAAGGAGAAGGCCACACTACAAAAGACTATCCTAGTCTAGCTCCTACAAAAGCCAACACCACTCATAACCAATAGAAGATCCAAGAACCTGCCTCTAATTTGGTGGAATTGGAAGTTGCCATACTAATGTGTGCCAAGAAAAGAGAACCCATAGTTCCAAAAGAGAATTTTCGTTCTATCAAAACAATAAAGTTCAATATTCCAAAAGCGAAATTAGAACAATTTATGATAAAACAGTATAATATAGAGCAGTCTAGTACTACAAAAGGATACAGAGGCAGTTACAGAGACATGACTAGAGGTCCAAGAGGTAGAGGATGCAAAAGTTCCCCTAGTGATAGAAGAAGCACAAATGTTGTTGCTTCTAGAGGAAAAAGGATAGATAAAAGTGGGTGTTTCCACATTTTACAGCCGATTGGAGAAGCGTGTGGATCCTATCAAAGAGTAGGACTTGGTCAAAGACCTAGACACCTTCAAACCAAACCTAACCTTCCAACAATTATTACTGATGTTGTACCACAGCTACCGAAAGAAATTTAAAAGCATACTGATAAGAAGACATGGCCTAAGGATTGCTCTTACAATTACCACTAAGTCCAATAAAGCCCCAAAACCTGTGAAAAAAGTGAATTTATCTAATGCCTTCTTGGATCCTGGTACCCCAGAGATTGGTGTTTGGATTAAAGGATGTTTTATAGAATATGCATTGATTGATGGAGGCTCATCAGTGAGCATAATGATGCATGTGATAATGAAGGATCTAGGCTTGCAAGATATATAGCCTACACAATGGCTTATTAGACTTGTAGACCAAAGCAGAATTAAGCCTTTGGGTAGTCTCCCATATGTGAAGACAACTCTTGACAGACGAGACTATTGGCTGACCTATCTAGTGGTAAAACCTAATTTCTATTGGACCTCATATCCTCTACTTTGGGAAGACCATAGCTTTTTGAAGCAAGAGCACGAATCGATTGGTTCAAGGGAGCCCTAACCCTAGACATAGGATCTAATAAGATGGTAGCCAAGTTGTATGGTTCGCAAAAAGGTAATGGATCCACCTCCATTGAAGTTTTAATAGACTCCTCCAATGAAGTTATGGATGGTACATCAATAAACAAAGAAGCCATCAAATAGATCTTTCCCAATTAAAAAAAGGCACAATCCCTAACAGTGGGCATTGTAAGCAAAGTCCTTGTTGATGGGTGAATACATGCTATTGTTGCCTTGAACCAAGAATGACTTTTGAAATCACCTCTAACAATGAGATAGAGGCATGGATGTACTACTCTCCTTATTACATGGCCATAGCAAAGCCAAAGACAAAGACACAGACACAGAAACAGAGCTAGAGCCAGAGGAAGAAGTAGAGGATACAATAGAGAGTCTTTTTTTTTTACAGAGCCCCTACAAAGGCCTAGATAGAGTCTTTTGAAGATGAGGATGAAAATCAAGATGAAGACAATGAAAGTGACATGGAAGAAGCTATACAACTAGAAGAGAATACTAATGACGATGAAGTTCTAGAAGCGATTGACACCAAAGATTCCATGTTGTTAGACAGAATGACTCTAGTGCCCTTTGGACTGGTTAATGAGTCACAACATATATAAACCCTCCATAAGAAATGGATTAAGTAGAGTAAGCCTTCCTTTAGTAGTGGCTCTTATTGCCCTAATCTCCCCTTCCCAAGAAAGGACGATGATGATGCATTTTGCCAACAAACACCAATCCTAGAGCCCAAAGAAAACTCATATGTTTCATGTTATGTGGCATTCCTAGAGGTATCCTCTAAATACAAGTCCTTGAGTTAAGAAGCAAGTAACTCTCCCATAAAATCCAAAATAGCAATGGTACCATTTCAGCATCCCAAAGAGCTAGCAGAATCCCTATGAAAAGAAGAAGTTGCTTCAAGTGGAGTATCAAATGAGGAGGCCACTCCTTTGAAGGAGTCAAATCTATACCTAGAAGCTATCTGTGTGGGACCTTCATCCACGAAGCGGAAGGTGAAAAGCAATTAACTTTCATGGTTACAAATGGTACTGAATGTCACCTAAAGGTGGGTATTAGTCTCCCCCAGAAGATGAGCTATCGATCCTACATGACCTACTGAAGGAGAACTTGAATATGTTTGCATGGTCATATAAAGATCTAAAGGGGATTGATCCCATGGTGTGTCAAACCTATGAGGCAAAGACAGAGGCATATGAATCCATATTACTCAACCCTAGTGAAAGTCAAATTGTTGAAGCTCCTTGAAGTTGAGTTTATTTATCCAATGGTCAATAGTGAATGGGTTTCGCCCATCATGGAAGTATCCAAGAAGAATGGAAAGTTATGAATATGTGTAGACTTCCAAAAGCTAAATTTAAAGACAAAGTAAAGATCATTTCCCTATCCCTTTCACAGATCAATTGTTGGACATAGTGGTTGGATATGAACTCTATTCCCTCTTGGATGGATTAAGTGGATACAACCAAGTCCAGATAACAAAAGATTATCAATCCAAAACAACCTTTACAATAGAATGGGGAACCTACACTTACAAAGTGATGCCATTTGGGCTTTGTAATGCCCCTACTACCTTTCAAAGAGTGATGATGGCCACATTTCAAAACCACCTACATGATTTCATTGAGGTATATCTTAATGATTTCTTTCTTTATAACTTAATCCGAGAGCATTGGGGACACCTAGAGTAGTGTTTTGACAGATGTCGAGGGTATGGGATCTCTCTCAACCCTTACAAATGCATCTTCAGAGCCTCTTCAAGAGTTCTTATGGGCCACATTGTCTCTGCATAAGGGATAACAATAGACCCTGCCAATATTGAGAAGATTGTAGCTCTAACTGCGCCAACCAACCTCAAATAGTTCAAGGGATTCATTGGCCATGTAGGCTATTACAAATAGTTCATTGCACATTTTGCAAAATAGATAGTCCCCCATGCATAAGCTCCTAAGGAAAGATGTAGAGTTTATGTGGATTGTTGATTGTGATGAAGCCTTCAATACTTTGAAGCCTTTTCTGATTGAAGCACCCATCCTACAACCTCATGATTGGATGGAGGAATTCCATGTACACATTGATGCATTTATCGAAGGGTTAGGTGCAATCTTATGTCAAAAAGGCTTCTCAAAGTTAGATCAATCCATCTACTATGCAAGTTTTAAGGTCACTGGTCGAGAAAGAAACTACACAATGATGGAGTTAGAGTGTCTCACAATGGTGTTTGCCTAGGAAAAGTTCCACCACTACTTGCTATCTATGCATTTCAAAATTTATGTGGACCATGAGGCATTGTCCTTCCTGGTGAATAAGTCAAATGTGAAAGGCCAGAATGATGAGATGGCTCCTTCTATTCCAAGAGTTTGATTTTGAAGTGGTTACCAAACTTGGTCACTCCCATGTCCTAATGATCATCTATTGTGAATCCCTCAGAGCAATGAAGGGGCATAGGATGATCCAGACCTTCCTAATGCTTCTCTATTTCTGGTTGAAATTGTAACTCCCTAGTACACAGATATAGCCAACCTCTTGGCCACTCAACAGTATCATCCTAGCATCTCCAACCGTGAGAATAAGAAGCTCCTGCTGGAATAAGCCCCCTACACTATGTTAGGTGGTGCTTTGTACAAGAGAGGTGAGGATGAAGTGTCACAGAGGTGTGTTGTAGGAGACGAGATTGGGATAATGCTAAAAGCATACTATGACGAGCTTTGTGGCAGACACTTTGCAGGAGAAGCAATAGCCAAAAAGTCTTTGCTTGCAGGATATTGGTGGCCTACATTGCACAAAGATGCCTACAACTACTGCAAACATTGTGTGCCAACGGTGGATGGGAAATCCTACCAAAACTAGTGCTATGCCACTATAGCCATCCTTCCCCTAAAGTTGTTTAATAAGTGGGGCATCGACTTCATCAACCCCATCGATTCGCCAACCAGAAGGAAACAGAACTGATATAATTTGGTCTGTACGGACTATGTGATGAAGTGGTGTGAAGCCAAAGCTCTCAAACAAGATGATGGCAACAATGTGGCCTTGTTTCTGTATGAAGACATCATCACCCACTTTGGTAGCCCCTTAGAGCTATTAAGTGACAGAGGCACTCACTTTCTCAATAAGATTATGGAAGAATTGATAGAGCTTTACGAGATATGGCATTACAAGTCCACACTTTACTACCCTAGAGCTAACAGTCAAGTCGAAGTTACCAATCGCATCCTCTGTTCAATCCTAGCAAGGAACATTGCTACACATCATTGTGATTGGGACGATCAACTTATAGAGGCCCTCTGGGCAAACAAAACCTCTTATAAGGTTGCTACAGAACAAACACCTTTTCAACTAGTGTATGGCATAGAAATATTCTTCCTTGTCGAGTTAGAGCTCCTGTCCTTGTGAGTGGCTATCACTGAGCGCTTGGGAGAGAATGAGTCATTGCATCATCATCTTCTATACTTAGAATACCTAGTCCTCACTTATGATTCACACTTTGACAAGTTCCCAAGAAAGCTCTAACAATGTTAGATGGGCCCCTACAAGGTACGTGATGTCAATCCTAATGGCTCTATTAAGATATAAGCCATGGATAACTTTGAAGATCCCTTTCTAATCAATGGCTATCGCCTAAAGTACTTTCTTCCTTGAGGATCCTAACAATCACAGTCGATAGTTCCTCTTCCTCTGAGGTGTCACACCTTTCTACTTCTTATGCTACTATTGATATCCATCATTCTCTACCTAATGGGGTGGTACCATTTTGTGAACACACCTCACCTCCAACTCTGCCTTTTGTTTGATTACCTTTCTATTCAATCCAACTAATGTGGTGTGGATAGTTCTAATAAGTAATGTTCTAGCCTTGTGAACCAAAAAAACAAAACAAAACAAAATTTGGTTATAGGAGATAAGGACTTTGGTCCCTGTCATGCCAATGCACTCTTTGAGAAAACGTGGAAACACCCTTGAGAGTAGGGAAAAAGAAAAAAAAAAGAAACAATATAAAAACTATTATGGCAAAAAAGGAAGAAATTTCCTATCATAATAGGCCTCGCTCCAAGAAAACATGGCAAATACCCTTGGGTGGGAGGCTGGCTATGGAAAAGATGGTAACACCATGCAGTCCAGACTCGTTTTGATGCCTTAATCCACCTTCTAAGATCTAGTTCCGAAGCCACCTCCCTTGGTGCACTATGTTATGTACCTTTACAGAGCATCTATCTCCTTCAGCACAAATAATGTGTTCCTATATTCCAACATAAGTTCTTGATTTGTTGGCTATCTCCCTAGTTATGCCTTTCTATCACCCAATAGACATTATTTCACATCATCAACAAGCCAATGCTGATCTTCATCAACGATCCCTTGAGTTATGTGAGCTATCATCCTAATTGGATGGGGATGTAAGTATGGGCTACCTTGTGAATTTCTCAATCGAGTAGTGCATGACAGAGGGTGGGGTGAGTGACCAGTCATAGCCCTTTAAATCTAAATGAGAGGTGAGATGTGTGAATGGAGCATTGCATGCACTGGTTGGATTTCTCAATGCAAAAAGCATGATTTGTTTCTCTACACAACACTATAAGGCTCCCTGGCCTTCCTTCTCGCATTGTATGCCAGCACAGGAGGGTGGGATGCATTATTGCACCATCAATTGTGCACAAGGCATACAATCTTCATGTAAGTGGCAATGAGGATAAAACCAATGGGTATCAGGAATCGGGTTGCCCTCCTATATTCATCTTTAGAGTGTGAGATAGAGGGGGGCTGAATGTGATGGATTTTCCCTTCAATCAATTGAGAGCTGAGGTTCGAGGGACGTTACAACCACTGGCGATCAGGTAATTTTCCATTTTCCTATGCACACATGGGATGGACCTCTGCCATCAACATAGGATGCATCACTCTATTCTCTACACTGCATTATAAGGCTCTCTGGCCTTCCTTCTTGCACCTATGCCAAATGGGTTGGGATGCACTAATGCACCATCAATTGTGCATGCTAGCATACTTCCTTTGTATCATTTCTTCTTGTTGATTTCTAAAACAGGCATGAGATATGGGTCCCATTCCACTCCTCTCCGAGTGATGTGAGTTATGGGGCGAGCAACTGCTCTATCATCCCAACATGAGGGACTGTCAAGATTAAGCGCTATATTCTTTGCCATCAAGATGACTTGCCGCATCTTTCTCATGAATGCTACCTCCTTGGATGTTGTTTCTTGGTCCTTGCCATGATGGAAGTGTACTATGTGGTGCAATGTGGTAACTCTTCTGGATGACTTCGACTCCCCAGCACATCATCAATAGTCTCCATCGACCAACTGAATGGGCCAAGTATTTCTAACCCTACCTCTTGTTTTTATTTATGTGTGACATGTCTTAACTGTGGGGACACCATAGTATGAGTCATGGTCAAGTGTTAGGCCTCTGTTGATCAGTCCAACCGATCTATTCACATTTTAAGTGTAGGGACGCATCCCTGCGCATCTCGTTTGTATACATTCATGAACACCCCACTCTTTGATCCTTAAACACTATCATATCTCAATTATGCCCTATTGAGGTCCCTTCCTCACCCACCCATCCTATTCTAACCCATTCCCATGGTCTTCTCTTGTGCCCTTTTGATTATTTTATCATTTTGTTGATCTTCCATGTGAATGCACCCTACATTTATCAACATTGCAATTTGATCTTAAAACCCTGTTTGTCCCTTCAAAGTGACCATTTTCTCTTTTCACTGCCCTCTTTTTTTAGCAACGATATATCAATTATTAATTTTTGAAGAATTTTACGCAAATCAAACCATGTGAACATGCATTTTTATGTTGAAACTATAGTTTGATATGATAACCCTAATATTCCCTCTTTTCCAAACACTTTTCCTTTTTACAACCCATCTTTCCAATGCATGGATTGGCTATTATTTATTTTTGCATATTTGTGGGTTTATTTTTATGCGATTTTTGCATTTTTTTTACATGTGAACCCACTCATTTCTCATTTAAATGACATCTTGCTTAGCTAGCCTCAAGCTATTAGTCCCCTTTGACTTTTTTATTTTTTTCCCCCTCATTCTAACCTACTAATTTTTTGTTATTAAATTTTAATTGTGCTTTTCAACATCTTTTTCCATGTAAATGCATCTTTCTTTTACCAAAATCACATTTTGACATGACAACCCTGTCTAGCACCATTCCTCGAACATTTTTTCTTTTTGTTGCCCCTTTTTTTGCATGATACTTTGCCTCAAATTAATTTTTGTTCAAATTTTTGTGTGCATTTTTATCATTTTTCCATGTGAACATTCCCATTTGTCCTCAAAACCACGGTGTGCCGACCTGATAGCCCTATCCAGCTACACCCAACATTTTTCCTTCTCGTTGTATTCCATTTTGAATTTTTGATTTTTGTTATTAACTTTTGATTATGTTTTTAGGTTTTATTTTTTTGTCTTTTCCATGCGACCATGGCCTATTCTTGTCTGAACTGTGTTTTGATCTCACATTTCTCCTTTTTTTGCACTTTATTCTAGTTGATGGATATTGAGTTATTAATTTTTACATGTATTTTTGTTCTTTTTCTTTTCTTTTTCCATGTAACCCCCCATTTTTGCCTTGTACTATGTGTGAAGGCATCTAGCATGTTGCATCCGACCCCTGCTTGCTTCCTCCACTCTAGTCCGATCCCGTCATGGCACATTTTTTACCCCCACCCTGTGTAGGTGCATAGGACACGAGGGGCTTTCATTTCTTCTCATTCTTTACTTTTCTCTTTAATTTTTTTTTTAACTCAAAACTTTTTTAAAAAATCCACCCCCACCGTTTCCTCGCGTACCCTCCCCTCTCTCCTCTCTTCTTCTTCCTTCTCACTCCTCTCTCTCTCCCTCTTGCCCCGCCATAGTCTCCTCTCTCCTCCCCCTCTGTCTTCTCCCACCATCTTCTCTTCCCTCCTCTCTCTCCTTCTTCTGCTCCCTCTCGCTCTTCTTCTGCCATTTCCTCCTCCTTCTTCCTCCTCCCTCTCTTCCTTCTCCTTCTCCCTCACCCTCCTCTCCTAATGACGCCCTCCCCTCGTCACCCTCCTAGGTGTCTCTCCCTCATGCGCTCCCTCCTCCCCCCTGCCTCGCCCTTGCCCACCTTTCCCTACCCTCCCTTCACCTCACCTCGCCTGCCAACCCTCTTGAAACCCCCCCCTCCCCCGCGGCCCTACTTCGCCCCTGCCCACACGCAACTTGTTGTTCACACACAATGTAGCTGGTACTTGCCTTTTATCCACATTATTATTTATTATTTAAAAAACTTAAAAACCAAAACAACCCAAAAACACTTTAAAATTCATTAAAAGTCAAATTAAATGGAACATATTCTAAAAATTTACACAAAAAATCAAAAAAACATTAGAAATTGGAAAACTCCATTTCAAGTGAGAATTTACATTAAACTTTCAAGAAAAGTTTGAAATTTTTTAATAAAAATGGGTAAATTTTATGAAAAATCTATAAATTTTCATTAAAATAGCTTTAAAAATTTCCGACACTTCCTACATAAATTCCACCCATTTTTAATTTCTTTTTACTGGCATGTTATCATCTTTGAAACAAAACAAACATCAACACAAACATGACACCAAAATTAAACTTTAAAAGGATAATGAAATACCCAATAAAACATAACCCAATTCACTTACAATTTACATAAATAAAATCCACTAAAATAAACAAATTGACAATACAACCATACCTTTTTTAAAAAAACAAAAATCAAAAATGAAAAAGAACAAAAAAAATATAAACACACTTACCAAGAAAATAAAATCACCATTTAAAAAAAACAATAAATCACAAACTAAACCAAACACTCTTATTGTTTTGAATGATGGGTATTAGTCTCATCGGGTTTCTTTCTATTTTATCATTGTCGAGGAGGTCAATTCTCTGTGGTCAACCTGCTGCATTCTTATTTGTGGACTTTTTCTGGACGTGGGAGTCATGCTGGCTCTTTTACACTGTGCCATTAGACTTTGGAAGTGCCCTATACACAATACCAAGTTCCATTTTCTTTTTCTTTTTTCACATGCACCATACAAATATTTAATTGTAATTAAAATTAAGCCAACATTTGCACCCAAAAAATTAACAGAATGCATCCCATAAAATTTTAAATTAAAATCAATTGATTGTTAACTTGTAAAAGGAACCCCCATTGTTGCATGAGCATATGGCACAATAACCCACATAATTTTGTAAATTAAAATTTACCCATGATGTCCACAATGCACGTGCACACATGCTGCAAACACATTTAAATTGTAAATAAAATTAACCCTCTTCCGTTACGCATGCACGCGCTTTGTGCCAAACATCATCGAATTTGTAACAAGAAAGTGCATTAGTAGAGACCAAAGTTCAGTTGTCTAAGTCTCAATGGGGTTGGGTTACGTAATCATATTCACCATGCATTAATGGGTAATTTGATAATAAACTACAAAGTAAAATTTTCACCCATAAAATGAATTCATGTAGTTCTCACCCATTCACATCACCACACCTTAGGTTGACCACATGTGCTTACAGGGATGGGATTTATGAGTCAAATGGTAGTCTGGTCAAGTCCTATATGTTGTTAGCAGTTTTGTCATGAGTATGTTATGGTTTCTTTACTTAAGTTAGAGTCAGGAATACGGTATAACTTGATTATATTTTATTTGGATTGCTTGATTATAGGGGATTAGGGTGCCTATTTGTCTACATATCATGAAGCTTTCAGTTGCACATGTACATAGGTCATGTTGAATTTTTTTCATAGGTTGTGGATTGCCTAGGGTTGTCTGGTTTAGTCTTGTCAATCTTGTTCTTTTCCCTAAGTTTTTCTATCTCAGTTTAGTTTGTGTATTGGTGTTTTGCATGAATTTCCTCCTTGGTTTTCCTAGTTTTGTGTGTTTTTACTTGAATAGTCTGAATGGCACCTTTTGAACCTCTTATGCTTGTGATTCAACATGTTCCCCTTCCAGTCCATGATTATCCTCTCCTACTAGATGTTGATTGCATTCATAAGGCTGGTCTTCATCTTTTGTGGCCCCGAAAGTTCCCTCGAGTGGATGCAAAACTTTGTTACTCTTTTCTAGAGACCTACAAGAAGCTTTCAGGCTTGTTGATTCTATTTATTCCCTACTACTATCACAATGAGGCCCTATCCCTGCCTTTTGCAGCTTTCCCTATACCTAGTGGTAATAATTTATTATCCACTGCAGAAATCCTTGCCATGTTGCAAAATAAGACCTCTACTCCTTTGGTAGCGAATAAGGTTATTAAGAGTTTGGGAGTATCACTGGCACATATTTCCTCTCCCTTCTTATGGAAGCAACTATGCCAATTAGGCAAGCCTACATCCAAGTGTTTGTTTAGGGAACTATTCACTGCAACTATTAGAATCTTGGAGGGAGTTAATTTCAATTGGAAAACCTTTGTGTTGGCTAAAATAGATCAACATTTTCAGCATGTAAAGAAGGGTAAACTTAGTGCTATTTCCTATGGGGTTTTTCTACAGAAGATCATTCAATTGGTACCTCTCCCAAGTGGCATTCATGTGCCCAATCCTATTTCACTTCTGTAGTAGTCTCCTTCTTTTGTTCCTCCTTCTCCTATGCATCCCAACTCAGATTTAGTAGATGTAATCCCTGTCAGGATCATTCATAAGAAGTGTCGCACACAAGGTCCTTCTGATCTTATCCTTGTTTTGTCGCATTTGGTACAGATTGCAATACTTGAGGTGTCCGGTAGCTCATTTTCCCTGTTCCCCTTGTATATTCTAATTTGTTTGTGGTACAACGAGAAGGTACACTAGAACCACAAATCCCTTCGCCCCTCCAAACATTAATTATTGGCACCTTGTTTTCCTAGCTTATGTCAAATGTCCAAACTACAATGGAAACAACTTAGTTCTTGTCTCTAGTTTGTCTACACAGGAGTTTCTGCCTTTTTCTAGGACAATGTGGATTCCTTGACCTATCAATTGAGTAACGCACTAGAAGATTTGGCTTCAGAAATGGTTGTCCTAAGTGATATCCATAAGAAAATGCAAGGAGTTACTATTGTAATGGATTCTTAGAAACCTACTATGAGAGAGCTGGAAGTTAAAGTTACAAGCTTAGAGGCAGATAAGGTGTCCATCACTAAAGAGAAGGATGATGCTTTGGCAGAGATGCTTACTTTAGCCATGAAGCTTAGTGTTTGTGAGGGTGAATTAAAACATGCCCAAGTGATCATGGAATCTCAATAGAAGCATATAGATGAGTTGCAATCTAAAATAGTTACCCTCTTTGTTTCTCTTCTTGCTCCTATTATTCCTTCTATTATGCCTTCTAAGGAGGAGCTGGAAAATTTACAAGAACATGCTAAGTTGTGTGATTCCTTTGTTACCATGGTGGAAAGATTACAACATTGTATGGATTGTATTGTATGGATTGTGTGCTAGAAGCTTTTACTCATTATAGTGAACTTGTTTCTCCTCCACCCTCTTTTTGGCTTAAATATCATCAGCAAAGACTGGCCTTATATATATTCTTGAGCAATGTGGATTTACAGTCTCCAGAGGGTGGTTAGCAAGTTCTTTGGTTTAGTGAATTGCTTAAATCCATGCCTGACAGAGCCTTGGATGACATGCTTGATCCCTTGGGGAGTCTAGCTATAAGAAATCATCTATATAACATACATTCATCAAAGGGTACTAAGAAATATCCTTTTATGGATTTTTTTCAAATTGTAATTAAAAATCCCCTTTTGTAAATATAATCCTATAAATGTTACTAAATATAATACCCTTTCTTTTGAACTCACATGGTATCCTACATATTCTATAAGGTTTACTTCCTAGGCTTGATCCTCGAGTCAGATTGCTCTCTTTCATGTATATTAAAGGGGACTTGCAAATTCCAGATGAGGAGGATTTGAATATTTATGTGGGAGATGTGGTTTTGCAAGCTATATTATATGTGCATTCTATGGAGTTCGATCTTGTGGATGGTCTGCAAAATTTTCATTAGCGCACATAATGGTGTAGAGGAGTTGATTGGCATCCTTCTTTGGATGATGTTGTCATGGATCCACACCATCGATGACATAGTACTTTTTATAAGTCTAATATCCATCGAATTGCATGCTAAAGTGCTATAACACATTGTTGATAATCCCTTACTTATTGAGGAGCTCTTCCAAAATTATTCTATTTATCCTCATGATTTCAGTTCCTATTCCCTTATTGCTACTCGCCTTCCTTCTTATATTCATCTTCTTACCACTAATCTTGATTCTATTCCTCTTTTGTCTTTTACTCCTACTTTATTTACTCATATTCCAATTTTTACTCACTGCCCTTTTATTGTTGATCCTACTACCTCTTCTCCTCCTACAGATCCTTCTCTTGTTGTTCCTCTTATTCCTTCCACCTTTTGTTTAGAATCACTTAAAGACTTTTCAGTATCATTTCCTCCATTTCCAACATCATTATCTTTACACTTTCCATCTTTTTATGATCTGTCATATCCACCTCTTCAATGTTCTACCCTCATTCCTATTCCACCAATATATCAATCTTCCACCTCAGTATGTATTGGATACTCCTAGATTTGATAATGACATTGTCCATCAACAGTAATGGACTTTACATGATTCTGTGAGATAGATCCTATATTTAATTCGCCTCTCATTCTTGGGTCCTGGGAGAGTTGTTCAGCATGTTCAAACTCATATCGTCAATTTTCTCGTGTGCATGCTCAATCTGAAGATACTTCTATACGTCTTGCTGCACATTTTTGTTGATATCCTTCCTTCATGCATTAATAGTCCAATCTGAACACTCAGAAGACCATTCCAAATTTGACAATAAATCCTAATGAGGATGTGACTATTGCTCAGATGGATGTGCTCTACTACTTTGCACAAGCATTTCCTACCAAATTCATTATCTTGTTGGAAAGGATGTGTTGTCTGCAATTCCTTCAAAATGTACCTCTCCATTTTGTGGATGAAAGAAAAACCCTAGAATGTCTCAAGCTTAGCATGAAGTTAAAGAAGAAATATCTTCATCATGTATACTAGTGTAGTCTTTGGATGTACCATCTTTTTAATGAAAATTCTCATTTTTAGCTTTCCATTTTGGGGGGGACTGGTGCCATTCACACTACATTTCGTTGTGTATTTGTGGGTGTTGTGTTCTATGTTCTATTATGTATGTGGTGTGTATATTATCCTTGTCACGAGGAGACCATGAAGTTGTTGTTGAAGAAGATTGAAGCTGAAGCTAATTTATGCTAGTTGGAGGTTAAAGTTAAAGTTTGTTTGGATGACTATGTGTTGCAATGCAAAAAACTCTTATATCCTTTACTAATTTGTTTGGTTCTAGTTTGGCATACTAAGGATTGACCTATACTTTAAGGTGTTTTCCTTTTGTAAATTTTTTTCTAGATCCAAGTTATTTTAAAGAATGGATGGAATCATGATTGGTTGTTGCCTATCGGATAAATGTTGATTGATTGTTAATGAAGATAAAGTGATGAGCTAGTATTTTGAGCTTCTATTCTCCTTTATGGTTTTTGGTTGATATGAGGGTGTGTTGATTGAATTTAATGAATTTTGAAGTTTTTTGGGATAGTTTGATTATGTTTGGGAGAGTTGTAATGGTTTTTGGTTGAGATTTGATATTCTAATAGGTTATGTGATGCTTCTATTTTGTTCTGTTAGGTTTGTGTTGCCTCTGTTTTGAACTATTTTCTTTCTGTTAGTGAGGTTGAGATTGTGATGTCTTTTGAGGATTTATTGAGAGTATGTTGAATGATTTTGGATGGTTTGAAGTGGTTTTGGTTGAAACTGCATGGTTTTTATGTTTTCTGTTGACCCTCTTTTGAGCTTCTATAGAGCCTCTATTTATGTTCTATTTTTGTTTGATTTGCTTTGTGAATGTTCTTTGGGATGGATAATTAACTTGGGAATGTTTTTGTAATCTTGAAAGAGGAAGAATGCAAGCTTAAAATAGCTTGAGGAAGTGGAAGAAGTAGTTGAAGAAGACTTGAAGTGAAGACTGTAGTGACAATGACAATAGTGAGTTCTCAAGGGACATTGTAGTAGCTCTGGTGACTCTTCATATCAAACATACCTCTTGGGAGGGGTATCCACAACCAAGAGAGGGTTATTAAAGATTATTAATTGTAATTCCAATGTACTATTGAGTGAGGATATGTGTGAGAGATAGTCATTTCTATACTAAAAAACATTGTATTTACACAAGAGAGAAGACTATGAAAGTGGGATTAAGTGGAAAATGTAAGAAGAATAAGAAATCAATATGATCAAATATTGGTCCTACCATCATCACTTTGGAAAGGATTGTATTTTTTCTTTTTGATAAGATTTACATATTTTTTTGAATAAATATATATATAATAATATGTGATCATATCATGCAGCAAAGCTTATTGCATGTTGTAATATAATCCAATGTAATAAATATTGCTATCACATCATGATACCTAGCGAGCCCCGTTTCTTGGGGAATTACATTCTTACTCAAAAAAAGATGAAGTAAATCTATGGGTTATGCATATAAAACATATACCATCATACTTAAAGATATTGAAGCACTTATAAACATGTCCATCTACTTTTCTCATGTATGTCATGCTTATGGGGTGCTTAAAAGAGAAAGTACTTAAGAAACTTTACAAATTCCTCTACGAAGCAAAATCTTGATTGTCACATAATTGAGAGGGAAAGAAGTGAAAATTATCAATCAAATGGCAATGAAAGAAGTTTCATATAATTCTTTTTATATGATCTAGGTTTCGATGTTCTCAATGAAGAGAACTTTGTCACCCTATGTTAACACTAAGGAGTTATTCATATGAGGTAGAAGTTCAAAAGTTGATTTCTAGTTTTGATTTCATAAGCTAGCATGTTTCTTGATCCTTGATAAATGTACCCTCCCATGAGAACTTTTGGAAATAAAGAAAGGAAATTTGGCAACATTTGGGCCTTCCCATGAGATTTTCAAAATTAAATCATAGAATTATAGGGGTGGCATGTGTTTGAAAAAATAATTTAAATGGCAAAAGTTATCGAACTTTCATAAAAGTTTTGAAAGGGACTATCCATCAATAACCATAAACATGTGGTGACTTGGTTAACTTGGTATATCTAAAAGAAGGTAATAGAAAAGCACTGTCTTTTTTAATGTTTCATAGTTGTTCTAGAGCATGCCATGGGATCCCCCTCTTATTGAGTACCATGATATCCCATTTGGCCTCTCTCTCTCTCTCTCTCTCTCTCTCTCTCTCTCTCTCTCTCTCTCTCTCTCTCTCTCTCTCTCTCTCTCTCTCTCTCTCTCTCTCTCTCTCTCTCTCTCTCTCTCTCTCTCTCTCTCTCTCTCTCTCTCTCTCTCTCTCTCTCTCTCTCTCTCTCTCTCTCTCTGTGCTCTTTTGTACTGCAAACATTTGTGATTTCTTTTGCAATACAGAAAATTTAAGTTGAATGATCATATAGTATTTTTTACATATTTTTCCAAAAACAAGAATTACAACCTATTCTTTATTCAAAAGAATATTTTTAAAAAGTTCCCTAAACATTTTCAATGAATTTGTGCTTGATGCATCAACAAGAGTTGATGTTGATTCTAACATGCAGTGTTTAAATTTTAAGCCCATTTCGGGTATCATGGCCATTTTGGTTTCAACAACACCTTAAAATTTGGGCCAAGATGACAAAGTGAAGCCTAGAAAACATGGTAAGGTGTCAAGTATGTATAAGTACACATATATATTTATAATATGTAGCATACACTAAAGTTGTCTTATGCAATGTAAAGATCATATCTTGTATGACATTTAAAGCATTAAAGATTCAAATATTTGATAGTTAAGTTTTTTAGTTGGGATTTGCTTTTGATGCTCCCAATGCTATAGAAAATAAAAAACCTATTTATACAAATGTATAATAAGCGTATTAGTTTTTTATTCAAAACTTATAACTTTGACATCCTACAAAACTTTCTAAAGCATCATGGATTTTTTGTTGAAGTAGCCCACTATAAAGTTTCCAAAGCATCTAATGTAAAGTTTGCTAACACATGCTTTAATTCTAGTCCTTCTATGTGTTTTATTTGGATGTGACTCCTTACTATCACACTTACCCTAGTAACAAAATGTTGGTCTTAGTGATGAGACAAATAGAAATACTACAAAAGATTTTAAATCCTCCTAACAATTACAACTCTTTGCTAAAGTATCACATGATTAGCCTCTCTATGCCATTTCAATAAAGTTCCTCTAACCCATCCTTCTCTTTATCTCTATATTTATTGAATGGTTTCTTTCTCATTTTACTCCTCTCAATACCCACCTCATTTTGCTTTGAATCTTTGTTGTGATTAGTACTATCGAGGCAAGTGCTTTTGGCATTTTCACCTTGTTTCATTGATGCATGGTAGAAAGAACTAATTCTTTTGATAGAAGGTGTACCTCATTTGTCACGTTCATTATGTTGGGCTTGTCCTAGCATGGCAGCTGGCCTTAGTGTTTGTCAACCAAAGACTACTTTGAGCATGTGTTTTCTATAAAAAGTGAAAAATCTCACAAATCTAAAAGGCAATCTTGCAAGCATGAGGTGACCTCTCTCTCTCTCTCTCTCTCTCTCTCTCTCTCTCTCTCTCTCTCTCTCTCTCTCTCTCTCTCTCTCTCTCTCTCTCTCTCTCTCTCTCTCTCTCTCTCTCTCTCTCTCTCTCTCTCTCTCTCTGTGCATGCGTGCGCGTGTGCTTGGCAAGTTTTTTTCATGCCTATAAAAGATAATGTATTGAACTTAATATTCATATCTCCTTTAGAGGGAACTCATATCGAAAACCATAAAGATTGAAAAATACACATGCCTTATAAAAAACTTTTAGACATGGGAAGGATCCCTTAATGTGTTGAATAGCATTAAAATCTTAAAGGATAATTCAAAAATTACACTAAACAACTCCAAAACCTAACTTCCTCTCACCATTCATAAAAAGAAACAAGAGGGGAGATGTGTGAAGCAACCAAGAGTACACATCCACACAATGGAGACTTGAGCACATAGAGAAGTAGGGTTGAAATCTTATTCTTCTTTCTTTCTTCTTCCTCCACCAAACAACACTCAGTCTACAATATGATAAATGACTAATATGAAAAATATCAAAACATATGGGCATGTAATCACTAAGTGTGAATTCACTAAGGATAGATGAGATGGTACAATGAATGTTCTCAAAGAGCTACAACCCAATGCCATAGTTTGTATAGTACTTGAAAATATAGAAGAACACTCTTCATTCTATTGTAAGTTGGTTCTTAATCATAGTGTTGCAATATTTGAGCTTTTATGCTTCTAATGTTCTATTATTTCATTCTTCATCCTAATATGTAAGATGTCTCATTTGTGCAAGCAAAAGGCATTGAAGAGGGAAACTTGGAAGTAAGAACAATTCAATCCAATGGTTTTGGCAAGGGTAATGGATGGTAGGCACTATCTTAGGTTATAGAACTTATACTTTGCAATGCAAGCCAAGATTTAGTAGTTTTGACTTGATGTATAATGTATGCAAGCCAAACTTTTGCATCTAAAGCCTAATATAAACTCATGTAGAGAGTGTAATGCAAATAATAATACTATGTCATTGTTTTTCTTTCTTCTTTATATATTTCTTCCATTGTCAAGATATGCTATTGTATGTAATTTTTAATACCATGTGGACTCTATTCATATAAACAATGCCCAACAAGCACACAAGAAAGAGTAGAAAAAAAATGGAGAGCTACTAGTTGTGAAACTGTGGCTAGAGCCATAGATTTACCCCGGGGGTGCAGCTTATAGAATATATAAGATACCATGTGAGTTCAAAAGAAATGGTATTTTATTTAATATAATTTATAGGATTGTATTTACAAAAGGGATATTTTAATTACAAGTTGAAAAAAAATCGTAAGTTTAGTCATTTTTGTGAAGTTCAAGAAATGCATTAATGTGGCCATCTACAAGCCTAATCTCTTATAGTGAGCTAACTGTGAAATAAAACACTTAAGCAATGTATACAAGGATAATTAACATATAATATTTTTAAGAAGGAGAGATGGTTGCTTCTATGTGATGCAATACATTGTTTCCTCATATTTTGATTTTTTAGATTGAGTAGTGGGGCTCCTTTTTACCAATTTCCAAAACTTGGTAAGATAGATATGTTTGTGGGTATATGTGTTGGAAGAGAGGGAGAGAGACAGAGTGGAGCGAAAGATGAGCCTCATCTCATTGTTGTTCTTCTTCCATTATTCTTCCATCATACAAAACTGAAAGAGACTTACACACATAGGTATGACTAACCAGGGCTAATTGTGGTTAAGTCACTGACTACACCAACTTATTGAATGTCACACACGTGTATAGCTGTATCCAACTAATGTCAATCATACACAGAAAGATAGACTGACTGAAGAGTAACGGGAGCTTGATATTCTAACACTCCCCCTCAAGCTCAAACCATTTGATAAACTCCAAGTAGCTATCTGAAATATATGAAATTTTCTTTGCCAAGAGACTCGATAAATATATCTACTACCTGGTCTTCAATCTTCACATGAATCAAGTCAATCTGCCCTGTAATAACCATTTCTCTGATGAAATGGTAGTGAACCTCAATATGTTTGGACCTAGCATGGTAGATAGGATTGCTAGCCAACATAACACTGCTCAGGTTATCACAATGCAATCTCACTCTACTTTCAAGCTATATTCCCAAGTCTTTCAGCAATTTCAACAACCAAATTGCTTCACAAACCGCTAAGGCAGCTCCCAATGCAATAGTAGGCTGTTTCTTACTCTGCCAACAAATTATACTATTGCCCAATCCCAATGCATAACCATTGGTTGACCTCCTGTCATAGGCACAACCAGCCCAATCAGCATCAGTAGATCCTATCAAGTCAAGAGATTTTCCATATGCATAAAACAACCCATAATCTGTAGTACCCTTTACATATCTCATGATCCTTCTAATTGAATCTAAATGTGGTTTGAAAAGCCTTCTGCATGAACTGACTAAACAGTCCCACTACATAACATAAGTCAGGATGGGTAATAGTCAATAGTCAAGTATATCAAGCTACCCACCATCTGTCGATACATGGTCACATTCTCTATGTCATTCCCAACATCAATCTATAGCTTGACATTCTAATCAAGAGGTGTCTCCATAGGCTTGCATTCAGTCATACCATACTTCTGTAACATGTCATGAGCATATTGCTTCTGTAGTAGCCATATACCTTGAGGCGTAGAGACCACCTCAATCCCAAGAAAATACTTTAGTTCACCAAGGTCTTTGACTCTGAATTCAGCCTGTAAACATGATTTAATTTCAGCAATGCCCTCTTCATCATCTCCAATGATGATAAAATCATCTACATAAACCACTAGAAACACATATCCATGATCTATCTTCTTCGTGAACAGGCTGTGATCTGCATCACCCAATCTAAATCCATGTTTCTACAAATAACTGATGATCCGAGTATTCCATGCTCTAGGTGCCTGTTTCAATCCATATAAAGCCTTTTTCAGCTTACATACATATGAAGGAAAGTCCAGGTGAACATAACCTTCAGGCTACTCCATATATACTTCCTCAATCAAATCACCGTTCAAGAAAGCATTCTTAACGTCCATTTGCCATAATTTCCAGCCTTTACATGCTACCAAAGCAATGACAGTTCTGATTGTTGCCATTTTAGCCACCGGACTGAAAGTCTCCTCATAGTTAAGGCCATATTGCTGTGCATACCCTTTTGCAACCAGCCTGGCCTTATAGCATTCTAACGAACCATCTACCGTGCACTTAACCTTGTACAGCCATTTGTAGCCAATGGGGAATTTGCCTTCAGGTAACTCAACCAATTCCCATGTCTCTTTTCAGCTAGGGCTACATACTCCTCATCCATGGTAGCACACCAGTTATCATCTGTAACTTCATCATCAAACTTTGTAGGTTCTTTGTAACCTGTCACACTAGCCATATATGCACAATAGCGGGCTGAATAACTAGTGTATGTAAACTTGTCAACTGGTTTTCTGACTCTCTTAGATCTCCGTAACTGTGGCTCACTCTGAGTTGCCTCTCATGAGGCGGTACATAACAACTCTACCACCTTGCTCTAGGTGTCATAATAGACAGAATTTCCAACTCACTATCCAAACTGTTGCTGCTGTTAGATGACTCATAACCTGCTGTAAGTGGACATGTCACATCCTCAAGCATATTTTCTTTTCTCTTATCCAATCTCCCCCCCACTGACATATCAGTGTCAGTGGACGTAGGAGTACGACTTCTCAAGCATCCTGACCAAGGACTTACTATAGGTGACCCATCACCTATAGGACCACTATAGATGTACTCACTGTAGGTGTATTTTCAGCATTACTAGTGCTGGTTGATCCATCAGTAGCCACTATAATAGGATTACCATACCACGATGCTAGCTCATCAAAAACAACATCTCTGCCAATCAATGTCTCATGTGTAGACGATACATAACACTTGTAAGCTTTTCGGTCTTGTGCATAACCAAGGAACACACTCTTAATAGATTTAGGATCTAATTTCTTCCTCTTTTCATCCGAAACATGCACATATGCAATGATGTCAAAGACATTCAAGTGTGAAATGTCAGGCTTATGGCCATACAATTTCTCATATGGAGTTACACCATGAACCCTTGTTGTAGGGGTTTGATTCAGCACATAGACAACAATCAATATTGCTTCGGCCCAATAACCATTTGGCAAACTCTTCTCATTCATCATAGCTCTTGCCGATTCCATCAGTACTTTATTTTTCATTTCTGCTACACCATTTTGCTGCGGAGTATAGCTGCAAGTTAACTGTCTTCTTATCCCATGTTTAGCAAGATACATGTCAAAGTAATTAGAGACATATTCTCCACCTCCATCTAATCCAAGACATGAAATTTTACAACTCAACTCATTTTCAACATGCTTCTTGAAGTCCTTGAATGCATCAAACACATCATGCTGAAATCATCAATGAATGATACACAGTAACAAACACCACCAAACGAAGCATTATGAGACGGACCCTATACATCTAATTGTACCAACTGCAAGGGTCATGAGGTATTCCGTACATGTCTCATAAATGGAAACCGTACTTGCTTTCCAAACTGGCATGCATCACATATATGTCCAAAGTGATGATACTTGAACTTAGGTAGTCCAAGCACAATCTCCTTCTGCTGCATAGATTTTAGCTTTTGTACATTCACATGGCCAATTCGCTTATGCCATATCTCAACATCCCGTACAGCACCATCATCATGTGCAAACACAGCTGCTTTCAATTCTGAAATTGACGCATCAAGAGTAAGCATTTTGCCATCTCTTCGCCCTTTAGCAATCAATTTGCAGCCATTACCATATTCTTCAACAAAGCATCCATCTCTATTAAATCTCACATGTAGATTATGTTATGCCATCTATCCAACTGACAAAAGATTCTTGGTTATTGTAGGTACATGTAGTACATCATGCAGCTGTTTTTCTTGCCATCGGGCATCAACAACGAAACAATTCATGTGTGCTGAATGTCATGTTGGGTGTCATCCCCAATACACACATAACCATGTGAACATGCAACCATCACACCAAACCATTCTCCATGGGGTGTCATATGATTTGAAGCCCGTGAATCAATGCACCATCTCTCATCTATGTTCTGCCTACATGCATTCTTAGACACATGTTGCATAGCAAACAATCTGTCAACCTGCTCATCATGAGCATCGCTAGAAGATGCATAGTGCCCATGTTGTTTGCCCTTTGCCTTTATATCTCCCTGCTTCTTGTAATCCTTTGCAATGTGTCCATATCTGCTGCAGTAATGACAGTCCTTATCTCTGTTTGATTGATCATTTGACTACCGTGAACCAGATCCACCACCTCTACCATGGGGTGATCTCCCCTTTCCTCTAAAGATGCCAGATACACACCAGTCCTGTGTATGTGTGCCATGCTAGTCATTCTGTTGATGCTGTCCATAAGCATTTCGAGTGTCTCCTTGACCTCAAAAAGTGCCACAGCCTCTACCGCCTCTATCACGTTGGCTAGAGTAAAGAACAATGTCACTACTTTGATTCTGTATTCAGCCCAAGCTTAACTTCCTCATGCAGTAGCAAAGCAATTAGCTCATCCCAATTAGAGGATTCAACTCTCACAGAAATAGACGTATCAAATTCTTTATACTCTTTGCCAAGTCCATTTAATGTTACTACAATCATATCATCCTCAAACACTGAAGATCCAATAGTGGCAAGCTGATCCGCTATGTTCTTGATCTCTATAGTGTAGACATGAATCCTTCTGTCATTCCTAGATATGTTATTGAATTATTGCTTGAGCTAAATCTTTCTTGCATGTGTTACATTTCCATAATTCTTCATGAGTATGTCCCATGCATCCTTTGGTGGAGAACTGCATGCAGTAATCTGTATAACCATAGCATCTGATATACATAAGAAAAACCAATGTAACACCTTGTATGCTCTCTCAGTCCATAGCTTATAAGCCATTTTCTGATCATTTGTCAAAGTCCATTCATGCATTTCAAGTTCAACCTCATCACATGTACATAAGTCCCAATAACCTCTGCCAACCAAAAAATTCTTCATACAAAACTTCCATAAGACAAAATTTTTTGTGTCCATCTTTTCTCCCACAATTTGAGTGATATTGTCAGTGCCTTGAGCATTTTTAACCAGTAGTATTTTCTTTGTTAAAACAAGAGTATTCGAACCTCAAAACAATCCCAAAACATCTCATTCAATTGCTACTCTATGTAGGAGTTGATACATGTCCGACCGATCAGAATATATTGCATGTATGCCAAGTGAAGATGATAGGTATCCTTCCTGTAGACAATAACCAGTCAATACCCTGGTATAACTAGCAACAAATCAGTCCAAACTTTAGACTTTCAGCACTCACAATATCCCAAAAAGCATCTACCACTCAAGTGGTATGATCCAAGCATTTTCACTGGTGAATAAGCATCAAAGATACTTCAACCATGTAGGTATATTATTTCCAAATTTAGGACAACAACCAATTCACTATTTTCAGCCTCCAAATAAGCTCCAAAATTGAGCATTTAACACTCCAATATCATGCTCAAATGCATGATAATAAGGGCATATACATTGTTAGGATGAAAGCCACCAGTGCCCTAGAATCACCTAATGTTTACTGCAGTAAACAGCCAGTCTGCATAGGTCTGTGCTGAATATCTCAAAATCTATGACACATTTGAAAAACTTTATTTTGCAAAGTTGTAGACCATGTCGAAACAGTCAGGAATCGTGGGTCATTTCTCCAAAAACCATTTCTGAAGCAAGACATAACTTCTGCAAAAAAACGGGATGTAGACACAGTCTCCTTTGATGACGTTTTCTTTAGATCTGATGTCTTAATGTCAAATGGCCACTGCCAAGCCTTCAGGCTTCAAGCATTCAAGCTCTGATACCATGTTGGAAGAGAGGGAGAGAGACAGAGTGAAGCAGAAGATGAGCCTCAGCTCATTGTTGTTGCCATTATTCTTCCATCATACAAAACTGAAAGAGACTTACACGCATGGGTATGACTAACCAAGACTGAGCCGAGGCTAACTGCGGTTAAGTCATTGACTACACCAACTTATTGAATGTCACACACGTGCATAGTTGTATCCAGCTAATGTCGATAACGTACATAAAGATAGACTGACTGAAGAGTAACAGGAGCTTGATATTCTAACAATATGAAGCACTCATGTGTTTTATGATACATCACAACATGAAATGGAGAAGCAAAAAGCTAAGGAATGCATCATGGGTGTCAAACTTACTATTTTGAGAGGTTACTTTAAGTTCCATAAGTCATGAACTAGTCATCATAGAACTTGAGTGTCATATTTACTCCTATGTAGGTTGCTAAGTTTCATGAGTAAGACATGAATATCTAGGATAGATCCATCCATGTATGATTAGCTAGAATGGATGGAAGTAAAGTGGAAGGATGGAGGCCCAAACATGAAATCCTATGTATATAATGCCTTGAAATGAATAAAAAGCTCATTATTGTGTGTGCTAGCTTTGGAGTCTCTCTTTCTTCTTCTCCATTAGGGAAAGAGGACCTTCTCTATCATTCGATTTTCTCTCTTTTTACTCATGGGCAAGCTTGAAACCATTCAAGCTTGTAGAGCTTGGGGATAGAAGCTATTTATGCCCACACTTGGATTGGGAAGTACAAGTCTACTTTCCACCATCTAGACTACAACAAGACAAGTTATGAATTTGGTAAGTATCTTGTCTCTCTCTTGATTTAAGCTTGTGTATTACTTTGTCATGTGCCTACCTAACAATTCCCTGGCAGCACATTTTAGTGGTCCATCGAGAAACTATCCTAGATGGCTTCGCCTGGCACTCGTGAGAATGCATGGGGTCTATCGTTTAGGTTTCCCACAATCCACCCCCTAACGAAAGGTATTGGCCATCCCCACGAGGATCAACCTGCAAGCTCAGAGTCCTAATTTGAAAATTGAGGTCTCGATGCATCAACTAGCTCCATCAAAGGTGTCCCACAAGGGCTTCTCGTTCGATTGGAGCAATCATAGTTATCCTTGGTTCATGGAGTGCAACGCTTTTTTCCAGCAATTGGTTAGGATTTAGGGAACCTTAACAGAGTTCTGGACCAGCCGCCTCACCTTTCCCCCAATATAATTTCTAATTAAGGTTTTAAGATCTAACCCTAGATAAGTCAACACTCGGCTCTACCTAATTTTTCCTAATTAATGATTCATTCAATCTCTTGAGAGAACCTCCCAACTTAGTGGGACCACCCATCCATAGGACGGATCCATCATGGATCTCGCCCACCCACTTCCCACAAATGGTTTTCTTTAGTTTTTTAATCACCTATCACATTAAACTATGACATATGAAAGCAGCTTCGTTAATTAATCTGTTATCACAGGTTCCTTCGCATAATTTTATAACACAACACAAAGAATGAGAAAAATAGTATATTGGTAAAATATATTTATTTATTATTTTGCAAAGTTATTTACAATTATTTTTTCCTTGTGCCTATGTAGAAGATAAACCTCCGTTCCCCCGGAAAATCCCTTATGTTTGTGTAGAAGAAAAAAAACCCTCCAAGATTTCCATCCCTTTACTAGTATTGGGGACTCTAGGATCCCATCCTGATTCCTGTGAGGGTCAAGCAGTTCCTAGGAGCAATCGAGAGATTTATGGCCAAAGTCCCCCTAGCACTCCCGTCTCCTCCTGCCTAATGGATTCCTCACCAAGCAACCTCTCATTGTCGGGGCCTGGTCCAAAGCTCCTCGCGGCAGTACAAAACAATCCCCCTTGGAGCACGGTTTTGCGTCTAGCTATGGGGGAGGCATAGCGCAATCTTTCCTCTTATTATCCTGATTATATATTTACAATCATATCTAACTACTACAAGCACAATCAATCTTTCTTGTGCAATCATTAATGCATGCACAATAAAAAAGAAACAACAGCAAGTGTTTTAAGCATAGAAAGCAGTCCCACCCAAATCTAGGGTTTCTCTTTTAAGGTCCCATCTTATTCTTAGGGTTTCACTTCCTACTTGCAACTCTTTTTTTGGGATCTATATGATATTTCGCGAATCTGAAGTTTATTTTATCCTTATGAAAAATTTGGTATTTACTCCATAAAAGAATATATGGGTATTTATACCTATGGCAGGCAATTCATGCATTGTCCTGCCCTAACCCGCGCTAAGCAGGATTTCAAATGCTTTTCCAAGTCTGTTTAGAATTCTTATCAATGTCCAACAAGTCCTACAGACTTTCGATATTTATTTAATTTCTTGATACTGATAGTTTCAGGGTTGTCTAGTATTTCATAATTGCTTTTGCCTCAACATTCTTGATATTTTAGGGTAGGTTTTCTCGCTGATTCATACGTGGATCAACTCATGATATTGACGCTCTCACTAATATAATCATTAATATTAACATTGCATGTGTTATCAATAAGAAAATATTTTTTATTTTATTCTACTCATATTCCATGGTTTAATCGATGATGTTGGAGAACTTTCAATGTTATCTAGAAATATCAATTTTCATTTAGCTATGTCCTAACTGTAATACTGTTTTTTTTTAAACTTTATTCTAAGTAATGCAAAAATTATAAGTGTAATTTTTCTTTCATATTTCATACATTTAATTCTATTTTCATGCACCTAATTTATGCGCATCTAGTATATATTTTCTTATGCAATTTTCTATTGATTTAATGCATTGATTATTTCATGATATTATTATCTAAATGATTTTCTATAAATTATAATAAAACTCATATGTGTTTATTTATCATTAGCAAAATGAAATAGATATAGTCACTTTCAAGAAAATTTTATAAAATATTTCCTTCCCTAACACCGTATATCTTTTTTTAAATATTATGATCACATGTGTCATTAATAAAATAACAATAAATATCACGAAATAAACTATAATTAAGATATTTTCTTAATGACATGCATATAATTATTTTTCAAGTGAAAAAGTCTTTTCACTGAATAGTTAATTATTATATTACTTAGGCTATTTTCCTAAGCGGCAGTTCATATGCATTTTCTTTAAAATGCGTTTGTAATAGTTTAAAGGCAAATATAGCAAGAAGCTTATTAAACATTATTTTTTTCCAAACCGACAAGATGTTACCTCTCTCAAGTTTGCTATAACAAGGGTTTCGCTAATTCCTACCATGACATTTTGTCCATCAGTTACGTTCTTTGCTTCCCTTGCTTCAATTGGACTTTTTGATTTTCTACAACCTCATGGAGCCATGGATGTCAGGTGAAATTGACGTGGTAGTTCAAGGAGAGTTGGTGGTCGTCCAAAAAAATTTCGCTAGCATTTTGCTTAGCGATCTGCCTATATAGGAGGAAGGCGTAACAAGGGATAAAGAGAATATAAATGAGGTAGAGGGAGGATGTGGTATATTTTCCTCGTTCAAGGCTCAAGCTACAATGGAAAAGAGAAGTAGAGAAATTTTTCCATCATCAGGAGGTCTTCCTTCTTGCTTTCTTTGTGAATGAGAGAGGGTGTATTTATAGCCATGAGAGGGAGCATGCAGTCGACTCCTCCTTTTGGCTACTTGTCAAGAGCTAAGTAAGCTTTATAAAAAATGCATTTTGATTGCCTACTTGTTGAATGGTGACATGGGGATTATTTTAAAATGCTTTCTCTCCCTCCAAGCGTGAAAAAGGCCATGAGTCTTGGCCTATCTTTTCAAAAACTTCTTTTTTTCTTCAAAACGACTTTATTTTGGCCAAGTTACCTCATGACTTATCTAGTTTATAAAGTTATGCCATACTCTATACTTAACTTACTCAATAGCATACTCATTCTTGCACGTTCTTTGTCTATCGATTAAGTCTGTTTCGATTTGTCTTGCAGTCACGAAATTAATGTGATCTTTGACACATTAAATGGAATCAGGAATGCTAAATCAAATATAATGTAGGAAAATTTATGATCAATCTGTCGTAATATTATTTACAAGGCGTCTTTGCTTTTTGTTGGCTGGGAACATTGAGGTGTCTTCTCGTGTTGGATTGCAGAATTGATTTAATGCTAGACTCAATATCAAGAAAATTACATGCGGTCACTTATGTGATAGCTTGACGAGTAAATTTTAAAATTCCTCAAGTCCGAATTCATTTCTTGATATGAAGCATTGTGATGGGAATATTACATCCTCTCCTCCTTAGAGGAATCAAGATCTCCTCATCTCGAAAGGAACTGGGGAAATTATTTTTCTAAAGCTATCTCTTCTATCCAGGTGGCATCCTCCTCAGGATAGTCTTTCCACTGGATAAGATTCTCTCTAATGGTTGTGTTTCTCAAAGGTTTCTCTTTTACATCTAGGATGTTATCAGGCTAGAGTTCAAGGGCTCCTTGACTAGGCATTACAATTTGATGGTCATCAAGAATATGATCTTGATTGGCCGCATAAGCTTTCAAAAGACTAGTGTGAAATACATTGTGGACTTTCACATGATTAGGAATTTGTAGTTTGTAGGCATTAGCTCCTAGGCATTTGAGAACCTTGTATGGTCCACAATACCTTGAACTCAACTTTTTGAACTTTCCCAATGACAGAGAACTCTTCTTTAGGCATACATGGATGAAAATCATGTCTCCCTCTTGGAAGATACACTCTTGCTGTCCTAGATCAACATAAGCTTTCTAGTGGTCTTTGGCAGCTTGGATGTCTTGTCTGATAGTTTTGACTTGATGATCCATGTCTTCTAGCATTTTCTTAGAAGCCTCAACCTTTAGGGTTGGATCAGAGAAATTCAGTGGTGTCAAACAATCTTGCCCATACAATGCTTGAAATGGAGTCATTTGAATACTATGGTGATATGACACATTGTAGGAAAATTCTACTAAGGGAAAATATTGTATCTACCTTGTCGGTTCTCTGGAACAGTAAGCTCTCAGTATACCCTCAATGACCTGATTAACCTTTTTTTTTTTACCATCAGTTTGGGGATGGTAAGTTGTGCTAAAGCAAAGTTGGGTTCAAATTTCTTCAAATAGGCTTCTCTAGAAATGTGACGTAAGTAGAGAGCCATGATCACTAACGATCCATTTAGGTAATCCATGAAGCCTAAAGATTTCTTTCACAAACAGTCGTGCAATATCTGAAGATTTGTAGTAAGCATTTGGTTTTTGGGTAGTTGGTCTTGACTGGGATAAGATGAGTGACCTTAGTCAGCATATCCACAATCAGCATGATTAAATTATACCCTCCTTGAACAGAAGGTAAGACAACTACAAAATCCATACTGATGAACTCCCATTTTATCTGTGGAATGTCAAGTGGCTGAAGCTTGCCTGGCTTTTTGACACACTCAACTTTTACGCCCCGGAAACCTAGGCATTCAGTAACATATCTGAGTACATCATGCTTCAGTCTTTCCCAGTCGTAACTTTTTTTTTACTGCATTAAGAGTTTTTGCATAGCCGGGGTGTCCTGAGAATGAGGAGTCATGGGCTTCCCATAATATCTCTTTTTCAACACTTGACTAAAGGGAATGCAAAGCCTTGTCCTAAAATAGACAAGTCCATCATCCACAATGAAATTTTGGTATTTGACTCTGAGCTTAGGATCAATGTCTTTAACTTGGATTTCTCTAAGCATGAGCTGATACTTAGGATCCTTTTCTACCTCTTCTTTTGCTAGCTCAATGATTGGATTGCTAGGCATTGATATCATGGTAGCTAAAGTCTCTCCTTTAGATGGCTCTTCCATGATAAGTGCATTTAGAAAAGCTTTACGACTTAATGCATCAGTAATCACATTCTCTTTTTGAGGTCTGAACTTGATTTCAAAATCAAATTCTTGCAAGACTTCAATCCACTAACGTTGCCTCATATTGAGGTCTGGTTGAGTAAAGATCCATTTGAGACTTTTGTGATTAGTGGCCAAAGTAAACTTGCTTCCAAGCAGATAGTGTCACCACAATTTGAGAGCATGGATCACAACTAACAGCTGGAGATCATGGGCGGCATAATTCCTCTCATGGATTTTTAGTTTCCTTGATGAATAGGCTATCGGATGACCTTGCTACATAAGCACACAACCTAGTGCAAGAGAACTTGCATCTGTTACGACCACAAACTCTTGACTTAGGTCAGGTAGCTTTAAAATGGATGTTGTTACCAAACTTTTCTTGAGCTGCTCAAAATTGGCTTGCTCAATGGGTGTCCATACAATAGTAGTTTTCTTTTTTAGCAAATTAGTGAGAGGTGCAGCTATTAGGGTGTAATTTTTTATGAAAATTCTATACCATCCAGCCAGCCCTAAGAAACTTCTCACTTCCTTAACTGTTATTGGAGGTTGCCACTCTTGAACATCTCTAACTTTGACTGAGTCTACAGAGATTCTTTCAGTAGATACTATGAATCTGAGATATTGTGTCTGTCATTTGAAAAAGGCACACTTATGTTTCTTCACATAGAGCTTGTGCGTCCTCATTGTGTCCAGCACAATGCACAATTGCAGCTCATTGTCTTCGTCTCTCTTGGAGTATGTTAGGATGTTATCAAAGAGCACTAGGACAAACTCATCAAGATAAGGTCGAAAAATGTCTTGCATTAATCTATTAAATATAGCAGGGGCATTAGTTAGACCAAAAGACATTATAAGAAATTCAAAATGACCATATATGGTATTGAAGGCAGTTTTGGTGATATCTTCTTCCTTGATCCTTATTTGGTAATAATGAGATCGGAGATTAATCTTGAAAAAGTTTCTCGCCCCCTTGCAGCCTATCAAGTAGCTTGTCTATTCTTGGGATTGGACACTTATTCTTGATTGTTACGTGGTTTAGACCTCGGTAATCAATGCAAAGGCAAAGAGTTCCGTCCTTTTTCTTTTGAAACAATATTGGAGCTCCCGATGGTGAATTACTGGGTCTTGATGTATCCTTGATCTAGTAACTACTTGAGTTGCTCTTTCAGCTCAATTGCTTCAAGGATAGACATTTTATATGGACTCTTAGCGATTGGAATGGCTCTTGGTTCAAGTCTGATCTCGTGATCAACTTCTCTTCGAGGTGGTAATTCAATTAAATCTTCTGGGAAGATGTCATCATATTCCTTCAGCCAATATGACTCTCCCTCGTCTTGTTTATTTTGCTCAACCTTATTTAATTTTATGAGATACACATGTAATCCTTTTCTTAACCCTTTTATTATGCGAAATGATTTGGTTATTGGAACCTTGGGTTTTCCTGCCTCACCTTGGGTCATCACTTTTTCCCTCTTTAGGTTTTGAAAAGTCACCTAGCCTTTTCTGCACTAAACATGTGCGTCATTGGGGATTAGCCAATCCATACCCAATAGACATTCGTAGGCCCCTAAATTCATGATTCTAAATCCCATTTTAGAGAGATTACTTACCATACTAAATGTCACTTTGCAAGTTTGCTGAGTAGACATGATTTATTTTCCATTGGCAAGTTCCACAAGCAACCTAGATGTAGTATTGTGTCTATACCTAATTTCTTGGCACACTTTGGGGACATGAAGGAGTGTGTCTATACCTAATTTTTTGCACACTTTGGGAACATGAAGGAGTGTGTACTTCCACATTCAATTAAAATTTTAAAGGACTTACCCTAATATTCTACTAGTGTTTGAATCACCGAGAACTGGCAATTTGGGCCTTGTTATGGAGGGTGGCATGAACTGATGCCCTCTCCATATCGGCTTCCATAGTTGGGTTTCCCTCTTCTTCAAGCTCTTTAAGAATTAAGACAGATGCTTTTACTTTTGCAATTGAAGCTTGGTTCTAACCTTTGTACTATCCTTGGCGAGGAATTTGGCCAAGCTTTGGGCACTATCTTTTAAAGTGGCTTGGCTCATTACAGTGGAAACACCTAGGTACTCCTGAAGTACTTTCCATAAGTATGAATTTCTCGACTGCATTTGTTTTGGACCTCTTTCCTTTACCAGGACCTTGGGTTTGCTTAACATAGCCCCGTGGAGTTCCTTTGTTTTGATTCCAAAGCCTATTATTCATTGGCTTTGATTGAATCTCCTAAACAAGAGGTGTTGCACGAATCAAAGCATCTTGCAGATTAGTTGGGCACATAGATTCAAGGCATGTGTTCAGAGGAGCATTCAATCCGTGACAAAACTTAGACACTTGTTGGGCAATAGTCATGGAAGGTGCATATTTGAGGAGTGAGATAAACTTTGAGTAATATGCCTCCAGGCTCATTCCCAGATGTCTTAAGTTAAAGGACTCGTTCATTTTTAGTGTGTAGTAAGCTGGTGGTAAATATCGACCACGCACAGCTTCTTTCATCTTTTCCCAGGTAATAGTTGTCTCAACAAGTCCCTAGTCTTTACACCACTCTTTCCACCACAAGTGTACCTCATTATTCAATTTAAACTTAGTGATCATAGCCTAATTAGTAGGGATAGTTCTCGTGGCAATAAAGTAGTCCTCCATGGTCTCAATCCAAATCTCTGCCTTAGCTTCAATATCTTTGCCCTTGCCATCAAATTATGGTGGCTTAACTTGCTTAAGGAGATACTTCTTCTCGTCGGACTTGCGATAGTTGTATTATCCTAGGTTATCATAAGCTTCATGAATTAGTTTAGTGCTTAAACTTTTCAGCTTCATTTTCACATTAACATATCTTACTAGTTTTGTAAAACAATGATGGGTCAAAGAGCACAATACTTTTACAAAATCTAGTCACTGTTATCTTTTATTATTAGTAGCCATAAGCTATGATTTTTACAAGTAAGGGATATTTACAAATGGCATATGTTTACAAGTAGAGATACATCAGCATCAATAGGATAGGATGGATGCTATGTACAATTTCCAAAACAGGATATCATTATATCTTTCTTTTTCAGGGATAGATATTAGTTACATTCATGTAGAAGAAAGTAGGCCAATTGCTATCTATGTCTAGAAACCTATACTATGGAAATGGCAGATTTGAAAAATCATGGATACGGTAATCTCGATAATTGCAACGTCCTTGGATTATAATCCTGTCAGCTAGGATTAACTTCGATACCTTGTCATAGACATAACGGTCTAGACGTATATGCCGACCATTGGTAATCATAAGTGGATTCCTTCTGGATGGACAAAAGATAAAGGCCTCAACTACTTTTAAATTTTCCATCCATTCAAGGCGTTTTAGATTAGTCTGCATGTTGAAGAATCGATCGACCTCGATGTAACAATAATGCTCATCCCAGAATGACCTTCTTTTGCGATTCACACAAGATGGATCATATAGGCAATCGAGTATCCTCATCATTTCTCTTCTCCACTCGTCATCCATGGAGTTCAATGCAGATGTGTACATTGCTCGAAAAACAAGGAAGCTCCATGTTTCATTATTCTGCCAAAGTTTATCCCTTAACAATTAATAGACTAATTATTACTTAAAATAGTTGGTCTTAAAAAAACCATAGATATTTTATATTTCGATTATGCTCTGATACCATGTGTCATGTGCCTACTAAATAATTCCCTGGTAGCACGTTTTAGTGGTCCATCAACTATCTTAGACGGCTTCACTTGGCACTCGCGAGAATGCATGGGATCTATCGTCTAGGTTTTCTAGAGTCCACCCCATAACGGAAGGTACCGGTCATCCCGCGAGGATCAATTTGCAAGCTCGGGGCCCTAATTTGACAATTGAGGTCTCGATGCATCAACTAGCTCCATCGCAGGTGTCCCACAAGGGCTTCTCATTTCACTGGAGCGATCATAGTTACCCTTGGTTTATGGAGGGCAACACTTTTTCCTAGCAAACTGGTTAGGATTCAGGGAACCTTAACGGAGTTCTGGCACAGCCACCACACCTTTCTCCCTAATATAATTTCTGATCAAGGTTTTAAGACCTGACCTTAAGTAAGTCAATGCTCGGATCTACCTAATTTTTCCTAATTAGTGTTTTGTTTAATCTCTTGAAAGAAGCTCCCAGCTTACTGGGACCACCCATCCGTAGGACGGATCCATGAAGAATCTTGCCCACCCGCTTTTCACAACTAGTTTTCTTTAGTTTTCTAATTACCTATCACATTAAGTTATGGCATATGAAAGCAGCCTCGTTAATTAATCCGTTATCACAGGTTCTTTCGTATAATTTTACAGTGCAACACAAAGACTGAGAAAAATAATATTTTGCCAAAACATATTTATTTATTATTTTGCAAAGTTATTTCCAATGATTTTTCCCTTCTACCTATGCAAAAGATAAACCTGCGTTCATCGAAAAATCCCTAACGTATGTGTGCAGAAGAAAAGAAACCCTCCAAGATTTCCGTCCCTTCACTAGTATTGGAGACTCCAGGATCCCATCCTGATTTGCGTGAGGGTCAAGCAGTTCCTAGGAGCGATCAAGAGATTTACAGCCAGAGCCTCCCTGGTGCCCTCGCCTTCTCCTGCCTAACAGATTCCTCATTGAGCGACCTCTCGCTGTTGGGTTCGGGTCCAAAGCTCCTCGCGGTGGTACAAAAAAATCCCCCTTGTAGCAAGGTTCCACGTCTAGTCGTGAGGGAGGCACAGTGCGATCTTTTCTCTTATTATCATGATTATATATTTACAATCATATCTAATTGCTACAAGCACAATCAATCTTTTCTGTGCAATCATTAATGCATGCACAAATAAAAAAGAAACAACAGCAAGTGTTTTTAGCATAAGAAGCAACCCTATCCAAATCTAGGGTTTCTCTTTTAAGGTTCCATCTTATTCTTAAGGTTTCACTTTCTACTTGCAACTCTTTTTTCGAGATCGGTAAGATATTTCGCGAATTTGAAGTCTATTTTATCCTTATGAAAAAATTGGTATTTTCACCCTAAAAGAATATATGGGCATGGCAATTCATGCACTGTCCTGTCGCCCTAACCAGCACTTAGCAGGATTTCAAATGCTTTTTCAAGTCTGTTTAGACTTTAGAATTTGTATTGAAAATTTATTATCAATGTCCAACAAGTCCTACAGACTTCCGATATTTATTTAATTTCCTGATACTAATAGTTTCAAGGTTGTCAAGTATTTTATAGTTGTTTTTGCCTCAACATTCTCAATATTTTAGTTTAGGTTTTCTTGCTGATTCATACATGGGTCAACTCATGATATTGACGCTCTCGCTAATACAATCATTAATATTAGCATTGTATGTGTTATCAGTAAGAAAATATTTTTTGTTTTATTCTACTCATATTCCATGGTTTAATCGATAATGTTCGACCATTTGTCGAACTTTCAACGTCATCTAGAAAGATCAATTTTCATTTAGCTATATCTTGAGTGTAATGTTGATTGTTTTTCTAAGAACTTTATTCTAAAGAATGTAAAAATCATAAGTGCAATTTTTATTTCTACTTTTATACATTGAATGATATTTCCACATACTTAATTTATGGGCATCTAGTATATACTTTCCTATGCAATTTTCTGTTGATTTAATGCATTAATTATTTCATGATATTATCTAAATTATTTTTTATAAATTATTATGAAACTCATATGTGTTTGTTTATCATTAGCAAAATGAAATAGATATAGTTACTTTCAAGTAAAAGTTATAAAATATTCCCTTCCCTAACACCATTTACCTTTTTTTAAATCTTATGATCACATGCGTCATTAATGAAATAACAATAAATATCATGAAATTAATTAAGATATTTTCTTAATGATAGACATATAATCCTTTTTCAAGTGAAAGAGTCTTTTCACTTAATAGTTAATTATTATATTACATAGGCTATTTTCCTAAGCAGCAGTTCATATGCATTTTCTTTAGAATGTGTTTATAATAGTTTAAAGCCACATACAGCAATAAGCTTATAAAATATTATTTTTTTCCAAACCGATGAGATGTTACCTCTCTCAAGTTTGTTATAACAAGGGTTTGTCAATTTCTACTGCGTCATTTTCTCCATCGGTCGCGTTCTTTGCTTCCCTTGCTTCAAATGGGTTTTTTTGAATTTCTACGACCTCGTGGAGCCATGGATGTCAAGCGAAATTGGCGAGGCAGTTCAGGGAGAGTTGGTGGCCATCCAAAAAAAAATTGCCAACATTTTGCTTAGTGATCTGGCTGTATGGGAGGAATGCGTAATAGGGGATAGAGATAATAGAAATGAGGTAGAAAGGGGGGGGGGGGGGGGGGGGGGGGGAGGGGTTTTGGGGGTTATTTTCCTCCTTCAAGGCTCAAGCTATAATGGAAAAAAGAAGTAGAGAAAATTTTCCATCATCAAGAGGTCTTCCTTATTGCTTTCTTTGTGAATGAGAGGGAGTGTATTTATAGCCATGAGAGGGAGCATGCAGTCGACTCGTTCTTTTGGCTACTTGTTAAGAGCTAAGTAAGTTTTTTTTTTAAAAAATGCATTTTGATTGTCTATCTGTTGGATGGTGGCAAGGAGATGATTTTAAAATGCTTTCTCTCCCTTCAAGCGTAAAAAAGTCATGAATTTTGGCTTTTTTTTTTCAAAAATGTCTTTTGTTTCTTCAAAACGACTTCATCTGGTGGTTTTTGGCCAAGTTACCTCATGGCATATCTAGTTTATAAAGTCATGCCATACTCTTTGATACTTAACTTACTCAATATCCTGCTCATTCTTGCGCGTTCTTTATCTATTGATTAAGGCTTTTGCGATTTGTCTTGCAGTTACGAAATCAATGAGATCCTTAAGTCTGCATTAAATGGAATCGGGAATGCTACATCAAATATAATGCGGGAAAATTTATGACCAAGCTGTCGTAGTATTATTTATGAGGCGTCTTTGCTTTTTGTTGGCTGGGAACATTGAGGCATCTTCTCGTGTCGGATTGCAGAATTGATTTAATGCGAGACTCGATATCAAGAAAATTACATGCTATCACTTATATGATAGCTCGATGAGTACTTTTTAAAACGCCTCAAGCCCGAATTCGTTTCTTGATATGAAGCGCTGTGGTAGGAATATTACTTACTTGCTTGGGGATAAGAAGAGCATACTTGCTTGAGTTAGAGAGAGATGAGGAGCATCCTTAGTGAGAGGTAGGATATTGAGGGAGTGTGGAGGACTCTTAAAAGAATGAGAGTTTAATCCATGTTCTGTCAATGTTATATTGTAAGTATGTTTGTTTCAAGGCAAAGTTTCAACTTTTTCTAAGGCTTGTCTTGGCATGTAGATAAGTTGTAAATTGACTTTTTCCATGTTTTTATTACAATGAGAAGGTGTACCAATGGAACAAAAAATTAACATGTGTGTATGTGTTTTTTTGTGAGTGAACTTGTGACCAAGTGTGTGTGTGCATATGTGTGTTTATGTGTGTGAAAGATATTGAAGAGGAGGGATGAAGGATACGTTTGAAATTTTGAGGTCATACAGATGAGAAAAAACACCAAAACAAAAATTTCTATCACACAAATCGATAACTTTGTTCACCTAAGAACATGCCATAAGGGGGGATGATAAGTGAAGTCTCAATATGTTACAATTTTCAAGTAACATTTTTCATTGAGCATGTCTTAATTACTTCAATATTAATTACTTATTAATATTCGATCAATCTTATTCCTACTCACGAGTATTGCTAGCTTATTTGCATTTCACCTCTAAGCTACATGGCTATCACATTTTGGACGGACAACCTCTTAAATCTCTCAAGATATTGACATAGCATATACTAATCATCTAAGGGTACTTCATTGTCCGCCCTTTACTTTTGTCTTTGGATATATTTGGATATAGAGAACCATGAATGACACATATATCTTAAAGTTGTAAATTATTGCTAGCAACCTTTGTTTCACCATAAAGGTTTCTAGAAACACACATTATATTTATTGAAACCTTGATTTATAGAGTATTGCCATTTAAAATATACTTCTAGAGATGGACTCATGCATGCATGCTAATTTAGCTTGATAAGTTTTATAAGATGTTGAATAACTTTATGTAGCTTAGTTAGATCAAATGAAGATGCTAAAATTTCAGGCATACAATACTACTGTAGAAATTGAACACTTTGCCATCCTCTTGACACATATAGCATGTCCACCTTAGGTCCTTTAGGGCCAAGTGTGTAAAGCTCAAGAGTGATAGAGTGGGGGTCTTGTGTTCAACACCCATAAGGTTTAACTTCAAGCATTGCACTACTCTAGCTTTTGGCCTTTAGCATCCATCCATCTTTATGCAGAAGATAATTATATTGAAAGAAATTTATAGACACTTGTGTGCAAGACCGTATTGGAGGCGCGGGGGGGGGAGGGGGGAGAGAGAACCTTGGCATGTGCAATCCTCCTTGTAGAGTTCAAGCCAAAAAGGAGTAATGGGGCCCTCCACTCACAATTGAAGGCTCTCCTTTTAGCCTAATGAATGCTTGATGGAGCATTCTCTATTTGTTAGTTAGGTAGAGCTTCAATAGCATTCGACATTGCATCATTGCTCACCACATCTTTTTTGACAGAGACGAGTTTGCTTGATTGAGTTTAATCTCATCATATGTCCACAACTCCAACAAGTTCTAGCACAGTTTCGGCATGTTGGAAGCATGCATATGCCACTAATTTAGATCTGGTGCAACAAGCAAGGAAGCTAATGGATTCAAGTTGGAACTTGTCATGGAGAGAGAGAGAGATATATGAAAATATCCTTCAAAGGGGATTAATGTTCGATGTACTCTGTTGAAGACCTTTTTTTCGCACTGGGAAATGGCTCTCTCGCACCTCAAACACCCTCTCTCTCTCTCTCTTTGTTGGCACAAGTGGGGTCATTGCATAGTCAATGTGTGGGTGGCCTTGGTTCTTTCATATGCCCTTTCGCGTGTTTAAGTTGGTCGAAAGCCTAGGGTGTGGCATGGCCCTAAGGATATCTTTAAGAGAAGCGGCATAAACAAATATCTTTACGAGAGAGAGAGAGAGAGAGAGAGAGAGAGTGTGTGTGTGTGTGTGTGTGTTTGGGGGGTAAATTCTCCCACTCTTCCGCCTGCTCCCTTCGTCTGTAAGGCTGCTGCACCCTCCTCCTCGTGGCTGTCCATGTCCTGAGAGCGTAGCCGTGTTTTTGATTTTCTTGTGGCGTTGCGTGAGGGTGGGTGAGTTCTGGCATGGCTAGCGGATGCGAATGTAGAGATGAGCAGGGCCAATCAGCGCAAGTGGAGATTTTGGAGGTGAGCACTGTGGTGCCTGCGAGGCGGAGGTCAGATGCTGTGCACAAGAAGAAGGTGGATCTGTCTGCGCTGGATCTGTTTTGGAGGGACATCCACTACAACCTGAGGCTGGTGTTCTTGGAAGATGGGGGCGGGGAGGAGGTGGAGGTGGTGGGGAGGCTCAAGGAGGGGCTGCAGGAGGTGCTGCTGGACTTCTATCCATTGGCCGGGAGGCTGGCAAGGGAAAGGGAGGAGGATGAATCGGGAAGAGAGGGAGAGGGAGGGGGAGGGCGCTTCTTCATCGCGTGTGGGGATGAAGGGGTGGAGTTCGTGGTGGCGTCCATCGATGCTTCCTTCGCAGCTCTCAAGGCCTCCTCCTTCGCCTTCCAGCCTTACTTCCCTCGCTTGGCTCGCCTCGGCCACCTCACTCGCTCCGACCCCCCCAACCTCCCCCTCCTTTCCTTCCAAGTAAGTTCCTCTTTCTCTTACTCACGCTTCCTTGCTCCCTAGCAGCAAAGTGTTGATTCGAACAAGACCCTAAACTTCCACAAACACACCCTTTGACAAATGTGTTCAACCAAGTCATGAACCTAGCAAAACTAAACTACAAGGTGTTTTGCAAGTTGTTTGTCCTTAATTGAGTCTTTGATTCTCTTCTCCATAACTTTCTTATTCCAACTCAAAGGTTGCATTCTTATAAACATATGTGTTCACCTCTGATCTTGTCATTAGGACTCTCTTACAGTGCTGCCTAATTGCTTCACCAATCAAGTCAACAACACTATCCCTAGTTACTCTCTATCTCAAGTAGCTTCTTTTGATTTATCTCTTTGAACGTTTGTGATGGAAGATCCACTCAGATTCAATCTCTCTCTCTCTCTCTCTCTCTCTCTCTCTCTCTGTGTCCTTGTGTATGTATGTCTGTCTTGGCATTCATGTCTCAGTGATGTGCCTCTATGGTCCTCTCCCACTAGACCCTTTTGTTTTCTCAACGAGGACAATATACAAACCCAAAGCTTGACTTGTATGCATAACAAATCATGGCAAGTCTTTTAAACAGCAGTACATCAAGGATTCCTAATTAAAAGCAATAGTAACCTACTAAATTTAGAGTTCTTTTTAGCTTGATAATATTATTTATCATGTTGAAAGTACTTGTGGTGCCTCACCTTCGGTTGAAAGATGGGTGTTATTTATAGTGTCGAAAGGTGCAATGACCACATTATTAAAAAGGATAAGGAGCTTCATGCTCAAAAGTATCATTGACCTTTGAGAGTGCTATCTGGCTCACAAAGTTATTAAGTACATCCCTTGTAAAAGTAGTTCCATGTTTCAAAAATGTGATTGGCCAGCTAGAGAGCTATCTACTTATTTTGCTTCACCATTCGAGGGTCAATCCTCTTTTTAGATCGATAAAAGAATGCAAGTACCACTTTTGTTCCACGTAAACTTTTCTCTTATTTACATGGCCCTCGATGGGGGAAAATTGTAGCCTCCACTCTCTTAAAGAGTTTAGACATAGGCTCCAAGGTCTCATTTAAAAAAAACTTCTCCTATGGATCAAGACGATGATGAATCACATTCCACGTAAATAAGCTTAATTTTACAATGTGAATTAAGGAGAATACCCAAGTAATCACTTACAATAAAGTATCCCTATGATGTGCATTCAAGTCCCCATAAATAAATCATATTTATATACGTCTGAGGTAATTTTAGTACCCTTAATGTTTTTTTATAAATAAAAACCCTTCCAATTGAAGAGTTTGTGTAAAGGCTTTTTGCATCCCTTATGTTTTTGTGTGTTGGATAATCTAAAATTATCTCATTGATACCTTGCATAGTAGGTTTACAAAATGCGACCACCTTTTGAAAAAAATACAACAAATGAAAAGCTCACCCTTGACTTGTTAGCTAGATTCTAGGATGGAATGTGACCACTTGTCTCATTTGTGAAGGGACTTTGAGACTAGAAGCCCTCTTTGACTATGGAGGGCATATGGGGCCTATTGTGTAAAAGGCTCAAAACAAAAAATAAGGGCTTATTGCTAGTCTTGACACCCATGAAACACGTTTTGCCCCATTCCTCCCTTTATTGTTTCTCCTTTATTGGGCCTTTCACTTCTCTTTTCAACATGTAGGGCCTAGTCCTTCTTATGTGGCACAAGGAAACATTCTTAGAAGTTTGTCTAGGCATAAGCGAATCATTGACGTGCTTGAATTGTATGATTAGAGACTACTTAACCTTGGAAATATTTGTCCAGGTGTAGGCAAATTATTGATATGCTTGAATTGTATGATTAAGAGGCTCCTTATCATTGGAAACAGTTATTGTGAAGTAAGATACACAATGACACATGAGTGAATTTGAATCATTAAGAGGCTCCTTATCATTGGAAACAGTTTTTGTGAAGTAAGATACACAATGACACATGATTGAATTTGAATCATTCAATCATTTTGCTTTAACAATTTACTCAAATCTTAACAAAACATGTGAAATCCTCGCAACAATCACAACTTTTGGCTAAGGTGTCACACATTTGGCCCCTCTATCCTACTCAATAAAATTTTCCCTCCTCTCTTTCAACTAATGAAAGAGACCTTTTCCATTTATTTTCTCAGTATCTCTCTAATATGTCTACCACCTGAGCAAACATCTTGGACACACTCAGCTTGTTTATCAATGCTTGGAAAAAGTCTTCATAATCAAACACCGTTTGTTCCCTTCAAAATGTTGTTCCTCTTCTGTCATTGATTCTTGACTCTCTCTCTCATGATTAAATCAATCCTTTACTCTTTCTTATTCCCTCACATAGAAATATGGCATGTCATCTCTTATCTTTCACTCTTGTTTTCTAGGAAGTTATGTATATTGTTGCCATTTTGCATTCCCTTTTGTCTTGGTACCAAATTAAAATAGTTATTCTCATATTGAGATTAATGTAAGCCTTGCAATGGTTGCACGCAGAAATTTTAATCTATTTTGCAATTAGTAAGGTCTACACATATATCATTCATCACACTTCCTTAAAAATGTTTCACATTTCTTGTTCCCTCACTTTGGAACATTTTGCCCAATTTATCATCTCATGACCTTCCCCCTTGTTTTGGTAGATAGTAGGATCTTTTTTTAGCATATCTCATCCCAATTGTATTCATTTGGTCTTGATTCACAATAGATTTCCTCACATTGAAATCATTTAACCTCCTAAACTTTTTGTGTTCACAAAGTGCAATCAATTTTTAACACTTTGATATAATGCAACCGTTCATACTTACAAAAATTACATTGACCATGTAAATCAAGTAGATATCAATGTGTTGTATATGTGTTACCCTTTGTAGTATCAAATACATGTTGCATTGGACACATTTTATTTTGTCTCAATGACAATGTTTCTAAGCAAGATTAAATTTGGGACTTTTGTTGAGGGATTTGGGAGCACATGCGAAAAGATTGAATCTAGCAAGCCCCTTTCTTTATTAAAGAAGTGTGAGTGGCATTGGAAAAAGATCCTTATATAGATCATGTATCATTAGAAAATCTTCTACCACATCGATTAAACATCTTTGATTGGATTGTTGATCCAATGAGGGATTAGTTGTTCGCATAGTATTGACAAACCATATTTTCGCAAATTATCTAATACCTTAGTATTTCTCAGGGGCTTTCAATTTCATATAAAGATTGATTTTAATTGGACTTTTAGTTACTGTTGGGAACCATATTGTGCTTAACAATGTTTTTTGAAAGTAAAAAAAAATAAAAATACTTAGTTGATAAAATCATAATGTTACTTAACAATGTTTTGTGAAAGCAAAAACAAGGTAATAGGGTGGGATATTTGCTAAAATGATCACTTCTACTTGAGAAAATTGGAAAATACATTGGGAGTAGAAGTTTAAGATCTTTTTGGTTCAGAGAGTGTGTGCTTGTAGCAGGTGACAAAGTTTTTGGGAGGTGGGATCGCCATTGGTGTGAGTCACAACCATGTGGCATTGGATGGAAACTCCCTGTGGCATTTTATGGTGTCATGGGGTGAGCGAACGAGGGGGGTGGAGCTGTCGAAGCCGCCGATCCACGTGCGACCCACGATACTGATGCCGGAGAAGGCGTCGCACGAGCTGGCGAAGCAGGTGCCCTTCGAGCTGGTGCGATTCGAGCAGAAGCCAGAGGAGGAGAGGTTGATGGCGGGCATAGGAAGCAAGGACCAGGTGGACAAAGTGTTCCATTTCTCGGAGGAGGCGATGGCGAAGCTCAAGGGGTGGGCCGTGCAGGCAAGGGAGCAAAACGGCGGTCCAGCAAGGGAGGCGAGCGCCATGGAGGCGTTATTCGCACACGTCTGGCGGCGCGTGACAGCTGCCAGGAGGATCTCTCAGCACTCCCAGGTAAGCAACATCCGGGAAAGTATGGGTTGGCTTCATCTTCTAGCACGTCACACCAACTTCTCCTTCCGCCTCGCTGCAGGTGAGCTTGGTGGTGCTGGCCGACTGGCGCCGGCGCCGGCGCAGCGCGCAGGCCCCGCCTCCAGTCCCGCGCAACTACGTGGGCAACGCCATCACGTGGACCTACACGTCCACGTCAGCGGGGGAGCTGCTGGAGGAGAGCTTCGCCGCCACGCTGGCGCGCGTGGCGGCGGAGGTGGAGCACTGCACCAGCCTGGAGACGCTGCTGGGCACCGTCCATTGGCTGGAGCTCCACGACACGCGCTTCGAGCTGGGCACCTGCTGGTTCCCGGGCGTCACCATGAACGTCGCCAGCTCGCCGCGCTTCCCAGTGTATGACGTGGACTTCGGGTGGGGCCCGCCGGCGGCGGCCCGGCCCGCCCGAGTCGGCGCCGTCGGAGAGATCTGCCTGTTCCCTGGGCACCCCAACGCAGGTGGTGGGGTGGACCTTTGCATTAGGCTCGATTCCGCGGCCTTGCAAGCCCTCTCCCACGACCCCCTCTTCATCCCTTGAATATATAGTGACGCTCACCATGCACAAACCCTACAACATATTTTAGGTACCTTTGAGAGGCCTATTTAGATATCCATCACACTATTAGTTCGATACAATACACCGCCAAACTTGTAGCCTTCCTCAAACCCTCACAAATCGCCTTTCTTTTGAAGTATCCCATTCTACAAATAAAACATGAGGTTGACCTCACATGATAGGCATGTATCTCGTCGAATGAGCTCTCGATGGCCAGTGCTTATTATTGCTAGTATATGATGTTCTGGCGTCCATTGATTCCAACTAATCACGAATTTTGTAGAGAAGCTGTGTTACGATACAATGGTGCTTTCAAAAGTCAATGTATACTTATCACCATGTAAAATTTTCTTGAATGTATCAACTCTCATAAATGTGAAACAACGTGTGCAAAAACTCATGGTCAACATGATGCAATTATGAGTTTACTACAAGAAAACAACGTTGTAGGTAGGAGAATAGACACATATTTTGAACTAGGTAAAAAAATGCTAGACATATTTATAATTGCATCCAAAGAAATGTCTTTAAGTACATTAAGACGACTGCAATTTAGCCACACTTATAGACTATGGATGAAATCTCCTTAGTACAAAAAATACCAACAAGCTATTGGTTGCATGATTGCATTCACATGAAGGATGCAATTCTACAAGTAGTAGCTCCCTACTTCTTATTCCTTAGAGTATGCATGTCGAATTTTGTTGATTAAGGAAACGACGGTATTGCATTATGACGAGTTGATTTAACAAGATATTAATCATCATAACCAAAAGAGTTACCTCACACGCACGCACACACATACACACACGCACATATGCCTATATTGTATAAACTTGGAAGCTACCTACTCAATGTATCTAACCTATTACAGTGTGCTTATATGTTGTCTACAAAATTTTAAAAACATGAGCATTAGGAAAAGATTAATTGCAATACATACACACTTCACAAAGACGTTAGATATACTGGCAAACTCAACCTTGCATAGTATTGTAGTTGTCTTCCAACAACACCGTTCCTCCATTCTCAAATCAATGGCAAACAAGGTGAAGAGATATGAAGAAAGGATGGAGTGTGTTCTTAGACCCGATGCAAGATAGGGTTGATCAAAACTATGCACTACACTTGGATAGAACTTTTTCCAAACAAGAGATTCATTTTGCATTTAGAAAAAATGAAAAGGGGTAGAGAACTCATTAGGGGAGATTTGGACTCAAGTTTGGGCCTTGTAAGAAATTCCACTTCAACATAGAGAGGTAATTTAAAAAGTAATAAAAATGGCTAAAAATAAAAAAATTCAAGATTTTTTCTTTTATTCCAAAATACATAAAATTAGTCCATAGCCTTTAAGTTGTCAATTAGCCTTAATGAAGAGTTTAGAGGTAAGTTCTTTGAATTACGTGCCTAGTGCTCAAAACTTGACGGTTCGTATTTGAATCAATTAGAATTAATAACATAGTCTCTTTTTATCAAAAGATGAGCCAAAAGACTATGTGAAGCCTTGAATTGTGCATGCCATATTACGTTTGGAAGATTTCCATGTATTCTCTCTCATTTTTTTAAAATCGACTTCACAAACATCACAAGCAAGGATGGATGAAGTTGAATCAACATCACAAACGGGAGATGGCTAGGGTGGAATCAACAAGGAAGGCTGGGGTAGAATTAACACCATGAATGGAGATGGATGGGGTGGAATCAACATCACAAGGGGAGATGGTGTTCGAATCATTATCAAAGAGATACAGGAGAGAGGCATATCACCTCCATGTCGAGCTTGATTATGAGTATGAGCCATTAAGTAAGAAAAACAAACCTTGTCTCATGTCTTCTACATCCAAAGAACTTTGTAGGTTGCAAGGAAAGAGGAATATAGATCTATGGACTGATGGAAGAATGTATCCAAAAGATCATTTACATAACTTCGTGCTTCCGTTCTTCAAGGATATTATATCCTTAGTAAGCTTCATTGGAAATGGTTATAATGACATCTCAGGATACACTCAACATTTGGATGCCATTAGCAATGTAGACAAGTTAGAAAGAAATTTGTTAGAGAAGGAGAATGCCTCTTTGAGGCAAACATTAGACCAATGTAAGCACAAATTACTACAGAACAAGGAGACTATTTTAGAGCTAGAGAAACAAAGAGATCAATCGAGGCTTAAAGAAACAATATTGGGGGTTCGCAAATGATGTAGGAAGCTTCAAAATATTCAAGACATGAAGCTATGAAGTAGTGGTATTAAGAAAAGAATACATGCAATGAAGTAAGTAACATCTCTGTTACTTGTTTTTCTATCTTACAAAGTATTTGTAAAATAATTTATGATACTGAATATTTTTTTATTGTGAATGCATGGATAAATGAAGAAATGACTTCAAGCATGGAGGCATCAATTAAAAACTTTAAAATGCTTCTAAATAAGGAAGCTATCAAAGAAAACTTGAAGGATCCAAAGTATCAAAATCTTACAAAACATGAGATTGAGATTTTCTTAAGAGGGACTCAACTTAGCTCAAAGTGATATGCAAGCTTTGTTGGATGATGCAGGTATATCTAGCAAGGGATACACAACTATTTACAAATCTCTTTACAGGAAGATGAAGGAATCTAAGCCGTGAGGATTGATATTGTCAAACCCAAAATCGCTCAAAAGAATGCGAAAACAAGTGAATGATCAAGTTTTACCATTCCAGGGAGCTCCATTTCATATCGAAGATGCGTATCATTTAGCACCACGGGAGAGGATGGTTTACAACAATATATTTTACAACTTGGAGGCCCTATAGTCATACTCTGTTCAATTATTTGAGGTGACTCCAGATGAATGTGATAGTTTCTTGAAATTTGTACTCAAGCTCAAGATGAGTACTAGATTGTGAAGGATTAAAAGCTAGAACAAGTCACCATCACCTTGATGAATAGAGCACTTGATCCAACAATTTCAAAGCACAATTCAAAATGATTTAATGCCCAGTTGGAGAACAATATATTCTCTTTAGGGTCCTTTCAGGTGAGCAATATATTTTAAATTAGAAGTTTATTTATGCTAATACTGTTGTTGTGTCACATGCTTATAATATATATGTATTCCAGGTTATGTCTGAGAAATTTGAAACCTTGCATTGGATTTTTCACAAGACAATCATTTCCCAAATCATTAGGGAGCAAAGAAACGGGAGAATCTTGGACGTGGAAGGATTTGGAAGATTCAAAGTCAAGTGGCATCTAGCCAATGATTTGAAGGCCCTAAAGTGCATGTACAATGTCTCAAAAGAGAGGGCCAATTTGAAGAGTCCACGCATATATTGCATGCATGCTGCAAACGAACTTGACAAAGGGAATTGGAAAAAGGCACCCAATAGGCACCTGTTCTGCCATCCACCTCTTCCTCTAAAGCTCCCCCTGCCTCTAAAGTTACCACGACCTCCTGAAACCTGCATATCTCCAAATTGCTGATTCAATCTGTTTTGCTGGTTGTCACTACCACGGCCTCTTGAAGAGAACCTACCATGTCCCCTTTCTGAACTGGAGTAGAAAGCTTGAACCTGTTCACCACTTCTTTCATATGTCTCACTCTGCATGTTGATCTCTTCAGTGATCATAAGGGAGACCAACTCATCGAAATCTGGAAATGGCTTTCTGACATATACGAAAGTTACAAAAGACTTCCAAGCCTTTTCATTGTTAAGTCTACCCAAGGTAGATGACACCAAATCATCATCATCGGGCATTGCATCAATCGCTGCCAATGCATCTGCAATGCTCCTTACCTTCAGTGCATACTCATTGATAGACATATTCCCTTTGATGCATGGTCTGTGCAGAAACATTGAGAAACTACTTTTCTTGTATATATGTTTTTCTTGGACAATGCGACCTAGGTCTTCGCAAGTCAAGGCACTTGTAGCACTTGAGAAGGCATCAGACATTGGTTTGCATGGTGGAAATGTGAAGATTGAAAGGGACGAGAGAAGGTCAAAGGATGGTCGAGACATTCCAAAGAAACTCTCTATTGGGGGTATGAAAGCACGTAGATTTTTATATCCACCACCCTTAGATAATCCTAGTCAAGTAAAGCATTTCACTCAAAGAATTCAATTCAATAGGTGAAAGTGCATCCACAATCCAATTATAGACCATGCTGACAGTGGTGAAGCACGATCATGCAAGGCCAACGTTTGGAATTTTTTAGAAACAATCTTTAAGTTTTGTGGCATGCAAGCATGGAACTTAGATGACTACCAGACCTTTGAAACAACATTGGATAAATTGAAAAAGTCAATGGTTAGATACGTTATCTTCATAATATCTAATAAAGTATAATTACTTAATCACAGGTGCATGAAGCACTAATTTGGCATCTTTTCTTATGCTTTGATAACACATTATTATATATAACCACACCCCTTGGTTTGCCAAGGAATATGACAGTTTATCAATGTGGTCAACTCAAGGTATGGAGAAAACCCATTATCAAGTGGATATTGGCTATTTCAGCCATACAAGTTATGATGGAGGAGTAGAGAAAGCAAACACTTTAGAAAAATTACTCCAATGGATATATAGAAAGCTTGTCCATAGAGCTAATAGAAAAGAAGCAAAAAGAACATCTGAAATCAAAAAATCAAAGCAACATTTGGAGAGATGAAGAAGAAAAGAATCGTGGGAGAATTTTGATGCATCAATTAAACATACTATGTGGTGACAAACTTGACAAAGGCAAGGAAAAACTTGGATACCCATAACCAATAGCTCCTCAACATAGAGAAATACTTACCAATTATCTATTTTTGAAAGAAGCATTTTACATAACAAATATACAACTCACTTTTTCCGGATTACCACTATTCTTGAGTATACAATAATGAAGCTCTCTCCTCTACTTGTGGCCTCTTTGAAGATGGTCCAGCTTCTTCTTGTAACTGTTGCTCTAGTTCATTTAAAGACTGTTGATCGATTTTTGGAATTGATCTACTTCTAAGCAAGCATTTTTTTTCCATGTTCTGCAAGCATATTGGGATCATTGATCCCGCCGCTCATCAGCCCGAATGATGCATACACTAAGTGGCACTTGGCACGTAGTTTCTAGAAACTAGGGCCTTGACCAAAAATTCTCATAGTTTCATGTTTCTCCAAAAACATTATCTTGTCTATGTTCCACCTAATAGGATACCCTCCAAGATAGCTTGACAGGGTTTTCAATGCAAAAAGAGGGAACTCTACATTGTCCCTTGAGAACTTGTGGTGGAACGCAATGAACTTTGCAGAGGTGAGGTATTTGATGTAATGGCCTAAGGCAGATTCCTTGCTTAGACTACCCTTCTATTTTCCAGTGCATGACCAATGAGACCATCTTCATACATGACAAGCTGAAAGATAACAATCTCGTGAAAGTACTCAACAAGAGGGCACTTTTGATTATGTGTAGGGCACTATAGATCTGCCTTCTTTATGCCCTCAGGAACCCTTAGAATTTTCGTATAGAACCTTTTTCTTTAGAGCTTATCAACAAAGGCATGATTCATATGAACATAATGTAGGCCCTCGATAAGAACCTCTCCAACAAACGTCTGCTCCAAAAAAGTGGCCTCATGTTTCTTGAGGTAGACTTGCAATGCCTTGATCTGTTCCTCCGCAGAGGCAGCGATAGAAAACACCTAAGATACTTGTGGTAGTAGATGCTCTTGTCCGACTCAACCAAGGAAATATACAAGCATCTCCTCAAGACATCATCCACTTCTCCTAGGCTCTTGTGTCAAAGTGCTAAGAGTGCCTTCAATACTAGCATGTTCTTGTACTGGAGCAATAGGATTGGCTTCACTTATCGCATGCTCAGGAGTTCCCTCCATATGTTGCACTTGTGTAGCACCCATATCTATAAACACAACTATATGAGAAATACCACTCAACAAAGGGAGACTCGGACAATGCGAGGGGGGGGGGGGGGGGTTTCAAAATCTCAAGGCCCCCCCTCGCATTGTGGGGGTCCTTAGTGGTTTGGGGCAGGGTGGACCTACACAACACCCGCGGGGGGGAGGGGTGCAGTTCAAAAACTTGAGGCCCCCCCTCTCACATTGTGCAGGTCCTTTGCAGTTTGGTGGACCAACACAACTTGAGGTGGGGGGTTTAAATATCGAGCCCCCCCCTCGTGTTGTGCAGGTTCTTAGTGGTTTGGGGAAGGGACAGGGAAAAACAACACAACATGGAGGGGGGAGTTCAAAATCTTGAGGCGCTTTCCTCTCATTGTGCTAGTCCTTGGTTGTTGTTTTGGGACGGGGGGACCACACAACGTGAGGGGGGGTTCAAAATCTCGAGGCCCTCCCCTCGCATTGTGTTGGTCCTTGGTGGTTGTTTTGGGAGGGGGGACCACACAACGTGGGGGGGGGGGACTCAAGATTTTCAAATCCCCCTCCTTGCATTGTTGTACAGTTTCAACGCTTGAGAGAGGGGGGAGGGGGATGCAAGCTACTATACCAAAACACTAGAAGTCCAAAAGAGAGTGCAATGAGGGTCGCACCTTAGGACACAGAGAGCGAGAATGGACCTTCGATCAAGCAACACAAGTTGGGGGGAGGGCAGGAGATAGAGAGGGAGGAAGTGAGCACAAAAATAGGGGGATGGATATGCTCCTAGCTCAGCTCTTTATAGCCTTGGGTATTGCACACATGGTGACTACGTGCACATTCATTGCGGCATGTGCGAGGAGCCTCCGTGATGATGGACACCTGGTGCCTCACTTATTTCTTCACATGCAAAGGGACCATGGTGGTGGACACATGGCATGCGCTTTTAATTCTCACATGTGTGGATGCATGTTCTTGCTGACGTGGTATTGAGTGACATTAGCACATGTAAGCATCATATATAACACAAAATTTGATAGTCAATTGATTTTTCACCTTACACATTGTAAGCCTCTAGAACCTCCATAGCTCTCTATGCTCATCTACAGTGGTGAGTCTCTCCCCTTGTGAAGCCTACACGATGCAATATGGCCATAATGAGCTAAAAGAGCACCCTTCCCTCGCATTGTGCCGGTCCAAGTCCTACACAATGTGAGGGGGGTGTGGATAAATCTCGATCCACCCTCCTTGCATTGTGTCGTAGCCCCCTCGGCAAGAGCCACACAATGCAAGGGGGGGCCCTCCCAATCTTGTGATCCCCCGCCCTCGTGTTTTGTGGTCCTCCTCCACCCCATCGGGAGCAGCACAATGTGGGGGGGGGGGCTTCCTAATGTTGTGACACCTTACCCTCATGTTGTGTAGTTTCCCCCAGTGGCCAGGGGCTACACAACGTGAGGGTAGGGGCCTCCTAATGTTGTGACCCCCTACCCTCATGTTATACAGTTTCCTTTAGTCCTGTACAACGCAAGGGGGGGCTCCTAATTTTGGGACCCCCCTGGCGGCATTCTGCGGTTCCCCCCAGCTTGCACAATGTGAGGGGGGGCTCCTTATTTTGGGACCCCCCTCCCTTGTGTTGTGCAAGTTTTGTCTCTTTTATCCCATTTCTCTAGTTTTTTGCCCTTTTCTCATTGGGAGTTCTAATACTATGTTTGTACTCTTTCGTAGACATGGCTAGAACAAAGCAAACTATGAGGGTAATATCATCCAGAGACCCACACATTACATAATAGGGAGCATCCTTCGGACAAAATGTGGAGGATGATGGATCGGCCCCTGGCCCAAGCTCGCAAAATAGGGATTCGGTTCTAGGAAGAGGATGACCCCCTTGCAGACCAAAGCTTGTCATAAGTAGTACCAGTAGCATGCCACAGTCCTTATTAAAGAGCTAAGGAGGATCATGAATCGCCAACAGAGCTTGCAATTGCAAAGATGCCATTTACTAGGATTGTTAAAGATATATGCCAAACAAGGAACTTGGACTTCTGCTAGCATGCCTTAGCATTGGATTGTCTGTATGAAGCTGCCAAGGAATTTCTGGTAGAATTTTTTTAGGACACCTATAATTTGGCGACTCATGCCCATAGGGTGACAGTGATGCATAGGGACTTCACATCCCTCAAGTTAATCAGGTTCAGATACGACAAGGTACTGGTCCCACAAGGTATTACAGTCAAGAAGATGAAGGGAATTTTAGAGATCCCTCCCCTCAAAAAGAGCAAGGAGTTGAAGATGACTAATTTTAGACCCTTGCATTTCCACAATATGAGGCCAAATGCCTAGAAGGTTGCTCAGGAAGAAAGGGAGGCTTATGAGACAAAGGCCATGGAGATAGAGGCTAGATAGGTAGAGGCTAAGAGAGAGATTGCACAGAAAAGAGAGAGGTATGCTAGCATGCATGAGGACAATCATGAGTTGCTTGAGATGCTAGGTCCATTTTTTGATGTTGTGTTGCCTCTAAGAAGGCCACACTAGCAACAACCCAGTGCCATCCGCTTTAGCAAGGAGGATATTTGAGTGCTCTCCTCATACCTTCAAAAGGAGATCAATGATCGTGTAATGACTGTAGTCTTAAGATATTATGAAACTTTGAAAATTTTGCATGTTTTTTTCGTATGCGTATGGCCTAAATCTTACTATTTATTTACTTTTGCAACTTAATTCTTGTAAACCTTCCCTTTGATATTCAAGAGAAGATTTTCGTCATGAATTCTCTCCTATCGACAATTTTGACCTAGGAGAGAACATCATATATCTAGGCGTGTGCTTGTGGTACCGAGATTGCCATTTGGATCTTGAACAACATCTGGTTATGACATACCATGAAAGGTAAGGTTTTTTTGGTATGTTTCTTTGAAGTTATCTCAAATCTTTTTTTAAATGCCAAACTTTATTGTCCTCCTTGCCTTGTAGATCTCATTGGAGCCTGATTATTTATGATATTCCCATATGAAGATGCTTTCTAGCCAACTCAATTGAAAGATACCATGAAAATGTGAAGCACTAAGTTCCATGAGAGGGAGAGGGAGAGTGAGAGAAAGAAAAGCATTAACTGTGTTTTCCTTTACCAAAATAGATCTTTGAAAAATCTAGTAAAGGGCTTTGAGGTAGTGGTTCAAGACCACAACACAAGAATTATTCTTTGCAGAGTAATGGAGCAAGGTGATGGCCATAACTATGGATGGAGAGTTTGCTACAATGAAAAACTACTCTTGGAACATCTACTTGGGCAACAAATGGGCGACGATGTAAGTTTACTTTTTGTTAATTTGACTCCTTGTAGCCTTCACAATTTTATACTTAGTCTCATTTCTACAATTTTATGCAAGTGGGCACTTAGCAACTTATATAGATGATGATCCTCTTCTATTTAGAGTAGAGATTGTTATTGTTGAAAATATAATCAACTACACTTCTCATCGAAATCTCTCAATACCACTTGCGTATGACCCTCCAAGTCCACACCTAGAACACCAAGTTGAAATGCCATATCCCCATCCCAATGCTATTGGCTTAGATGATCTGTACTCGACTAACAACACCGACTATTTGGACACTTTATATATAAAGAGGATCCAAAGATTGTAAATATGTCAAAATTATAGTATTCAAATAAAACCCTCTTGTACATAATCCAGAGCTTTTGTAATCAAATTGCCATAATTGGAAATGGAATTGAAATAGTTTTTGTATCACTTTTCGTCCTTCTTATAATTTTGCATCTGTATTTCCATTTGTACTATTGGATAGGTTGAGACAAGAGAAAAACTTGTGTAGTGAGAATGTTCTTACATAAAGTATTTTTCTCTTTTTTATGGGGGTATCTGTACATAAGGTTCATTATGTTTCACGTTATTTGCAAACAGGAAAAATGTATCTTAGACAATGTACCACACTTTTGAATTACCTGGTCTATTTACCTTGTAACCATTGCACTTGAACAAATAAGCAACAATGATATTTAGGTCCTCATTTGTTAGGTCCATTCTCACTTCACGTAAAGAGACATTTTTCCTTATGCTTAGCATCGTGCAGCTCATTCTCCAACCAAACCTCTAAAATCATCACAGGATTATCAGCATCATCTTATAAGTCTTGATCAATTGCCATGATCTTTCCATTCACATAATGCCATCTCATGTAATATAAAGTCAGAATAAAATTTTATGATGCAATTATATATTCTCAAATAATAGATTTTCATTCCACTTTGGACATAATCCCACACATTTCTTTTATATCCCAGCTTTAACCTATGAAGTCCATATATTTCTTTGATTTGCATATGAGCATTGATATTGTTTTCTAAAATTTCTTATCATTAAAAAAAATCCACAAAAACATCTAATGACATAAAGATTGTGATCTTCACCTGTCTGTTAGCTACATTATGCTGTAGATATCTTCTTTAATCTATAAGATTCACATGTTCTCGCTTTCAGGATTGGCCACTTTACACTATCCAAAGCTAGGAGTGGAAGAGGACTGAGAGATCTAAATCCTATTATGGTTAATGGTGCATTATAAATTTTTTCATTAAAAAAAACCCCGTCCTCGACCAATGACCTGTTAAAGGTCACTTTGTACAATTGCTTGCCAACAGAGCTATGAATGGCATCAAAGATTCGAAGTATGCTTTTGATATGTTGGTACTCTTCAAGGTTCAATGGATATATATCTACAACCCTAAACAAACTTCAATAAATTCTTGAAACATAAAAACTCAGTTTCAAACCTATTGAAATTTTTGGAACTTACAGTTTGGTCCACAACATGGCACATCAATAGGCCAATTCTAGAAACGCAGTTCTGAGTGCATATACACATGCCGTATAAGCACCTCCTTGATTTTTTTCCCTTGATCCTTCGACCTTGAAATCCTTGACTTGCTGCTTCTAGGTCTCAATGAGTTCATTTCCACATCCATCTTCTGTTCCTTGTCTACAACATAAACCAACTACCAATACAGATGGTAGTAGGAATCCACCTATTGTTGTCAAGATCAAAATTGTTGTAGACTGTGATTGCTCTAATAGAAGAGGAGGGATGTGGAGAATGTTAGGCTCCCATTGACATAGAAGATGAAGTAGAAGAAGATGTTGAGTGAAAAGAGAGAATAGAATAGAAAATCTTGTGCAAAAATGAAGGGATGACATGCACTTTGCTAAATTGTTTGAGTTTTTTGGAAAACAGGAAGGGATACTACATTGGAGAGAAAACATTTTGGTGTATTATTCAAGAATTTTGAGAAAATGACTAAGATACTACAAGGTTGTGCGTGATTAACAAGAAATGTCTCCATCTATTGTCTTTAATTGTGCCAATACCTCTTGTTTCTTGTGCCTCTAGGAATTGATACTCCAAAATACCTAAAAATGCTTCTTTTCAAAAATCTATAAAAACAAGATAAAAAACTTCAAAATTGAGAAAAATCCTATTTTACTTGAGTCCAAATCTCCCCTAATGAGGTCTCAACATCATTTCTATGGTTTTTTACTTGAAATTTTGGGATGTTTGTAGCAACAATTTTTGTAAGTTGGTGAACTCATTCAAAGATGACAGAGCTATCCCCCATATGGAGGAAGATCAAGGCCTTATTCAACTTATTTCTAAGAATGCAATCAAGAAAAGACTTGATCACTCAAACCTTTGATTATGCTAAATCTACCTTTTAAATAGATGGCTAAAGCTTTTGGCTATGAAGGGAGTGAGCTTTGAAGTGGAAGCACAGAGTGGAAGCAATAGCTATGGTGGAAGGTACAAGAGCAAGAGAGAGAGACACAAGGTGTGGGAACTCCAACAGTCACAATGTGCGACTGGCCTTTCCTTTATTCAAATGTCATTGAAAGAATAAAGAGTAAAGTGACAATGATGGGTGCTCGCCACCTCCAGTGTATAGGCATGCAGGTAACTAATACATGGTGTGGATACTGTCAATGTAACTAATACATAGGTGGCTATTTACACTATGCACAAGTGCCTTTACCCCCAACAATCTCCAACTTAAAGGCGAATGTGCCCCTAGTAATGAGAGAAAAAGAAAAAAGTGACAGTACAAATGTACATAAGTACAATAGGATGAGGAAATACATCATCTCATCTAATGCCTATCAACTTCCTAAGGAAGGAAAAATGCTCCATTGAGAGACTTTTGGTGAGCAGATCTGCACGATTTTGGTCAGTTGTTAAGATCTTGACAAGCTTAGTGGACTTGTCCTCAATGACCTCTCGAATAAAGTGGTAACGCACCTCAATGTGCTTCATCTCGCATGGAAGACCGAGGATTCTTGGCCAACTAAATAACACTCATAGAATCTGAATGCAGTTTAGGGACCACTTTATTAATACCAAGGTCTCCTACAAGACGGCCTATTTAGAGAGCCTTCTTGCAAGCCTCAGTAGGTGCAACATACTCTGCCTCTGTAGTAGTAGATAGGGTTGTGCATTTCTACACCATGGACATCTAAGAAATAGCACCTCTAGCAAAGATGAAGACTTAGCTAGAGGTGGACTTCCTATTGCCTGTATGTCCTGCATAATGGGAGTCAATGTATCCCATGACTCATCTATCCTAGCCACCATAAGAGATGCACATAGTTGTTGTGCCATTTAGGTACCTCATGATACCCTAGACAACATCTCAATACAAATGCTATGTTAGGGTGAGTGGCTATCATGGCATACATCAAACTACCCACTAAAGATGCATAAGGGATCTTGGCCATCTCGACTTTCTATTCATCAAACTATGAACAATCGGCCTGACTAACCTTCACATGAGAAGGTAAAGGATATCTAATAGACTTGACATCTTGTAGATGAAATCGCTCAAAGACCTTTTGAATATGCTCCTTCCGTGAGAAGTAAAGGAGCCCCTTAGAGTGATAGTGCAAAATGTGCATCCCAAGACTATGTGAGGCCTATTCCATGTCCTTCATCTCAAAGCTCTCCTTGAGCTAACCTTTTAAAGCTTGCAGCTCAACATAAGCACTCCCAGTAAGCATCCACATAGAGGATCAAAATCATAAGGGTGCCATATGAGCCTTCCTCCTATATAAACACGGATCTATATCACTGCAATAATATTTTTGTGAATGCATAAAAGCATCAAACTTGTGGTACCATTTCCTAGGTGCATGCTTAAGGCCATAAAGGCTCCATGTAAATCTCATCATTCAAGTCCCCATGAAGAAAAGTTGCCTTAACATCTATATGGTAAAGATCCAAGTCAAGCTAAGCAACCAAAGCCAGTATCAAACATAGGGTAGCCATCTTCACAACAAAAGAAAAAAATTCATAAAGTCCACACCATGCTCTTACTTGTAACCTTTAGCAACCAATCTGGCTTGATATGCTAGCTTGGGTCATCCAAGGGTAGTTTTCAACTTTGTACATCCACTTGCATAGCAAAGTACGATTTCCACCAGGCAAAGGAACCAAACCCACATATGTTTTTTCTATTGTGAGCCATACTCAGAGTAACTATCACCTCTATACATGGCCTCATCATAAGTAAGAGACTCGCCAACATCTCTCACCATGACATAATCCATAGAGGGCCCAAATTGCACAGAGGCTATTGTTTATCTATAGTAGACCACTTGAAAATAGGCCGAGGAGCCTATGGACATCTTGTGGAGCATCAAGAATCTAGGCCACTAAAGCACCAGTTGCTATTGTGTAGGCTGTCTAGCTGGCTATACATGAGCAAGAGGCTCCTCTTGAAATATCACCTTGCATACCTCAACGATATGCTAAAGTTGCTTATGCATTTTCTCCTCATGAAAAACAAAATCATGGTTGTGGATGTAACATACCCGCCTTGATTTATTGACGGATAATGTTTTAGTAGTTTCCTAGAGTTTACCTTCTAGTCATAGGGCTCCTCAAATTTTATCTATTCCAATACTTAATTCAATCAGGATCTAATCTAGAAGATCACAACAAGATTGATGTATGCAAGCAGTTATGACTTCAATCAATCATGCAACTTTCAAGCGATGCTTAATTCTAGTAGCAATCGACACTTGAGTTTCACATAATGAAATATTCCCCTTGGAATTTAACTAGGGGTATCTAGATTTTGGGGTCTCTAACTTCCCAATTCTTGTAACCAAGTTTCTTGGCCTTAAGTCAGTATTTCTTGAGAGAATTATCTTATTTGGATAGAACTTTTTTAGAAAAACTTGTGGTATCGCAATTGGTAAAGGGTTGTTATCCACGCCCGTGACTCGATTAGTGACTCCCGTGCTCACAACTCCAACTGTTGCTTCCATGATAGTAGGGTCATTTGCAATTTCTGCTTTTGAATTCTTTTTCTTTGGGGCCATGACAAAAATATGATTTGTAGAAGAAGAAGAAGAAGAAGAACACAGCAATAATACCGGTTGGCAAAAGGGTTTAAGACTCTTGATGATGATGATGATGGATATTGCAGGATTCAATGATGTAGGCCTCGTGGATGATTCTTTTTATCTCGTGGAGAGCAATACCTCACTCTCTCTATAGTAGACGAAATAGAGACGAGAGTAGAGGTATGACAGAATAGGATAGAGTTCTTTAGTGTCTTCTCTTCTCAGATCAGAGTAGAAGAGGATGAGAGACCTTCAACGTATCCCCTTTCTTGGGTTGAACGGAATGATGTCTCTTCGTCTCATGGAATAGAGTCTCCTCCTTCTCGATTAGCATCTCGTCCCATCAAGATTGCTCTTCTCGCTCCTTCTAGTCATCCCCAAGCCCTCCATTTATAGTTTTGCAGAAGGGGGGAGGGTAGAAGAGAGGGCACTTGCTTTTTAATGCATTTTTCGATGACATCATCGATGATAAAGAGAGAACACTTTATTTTAGCACTTCTAATGACATCATTGATGACGCCAGAGAGGGAGATCCATTTTTGTAGCATGAAGATAAAAATTTACGAATCTATCGGTGAGCACCACAGGGTGTGTCTTCGGGCGGCCATCACTCCACGGCTTATGACTAAGGCGGAGACCAAGGCGGTGACCAAGGCAACAACCAAGGCATAGAACTTGGCATCTTGGCCTTGCCATACTTGGCAATGGGCTACGAAGGCTTCATTGGCGCCATTGGTTGTGCACGAGAAGCTCCCACTAGCTTGTAGGAAAATCTTCTCGAGAGGTCACCCATCTCGACACTGTTGTCACCCAAGTGCACTTAACTGCCAAGTGACTATCCACTAGGCTAGTTCTTTTTTTGTTGTTCTATACTACAAAACATAGTTTTAATAAGCTGGTCTCCCAAGTCTTTCTTCCATGAACTGGCATATAATACCTCATTAATAAACTTCATAATGAGAGTCAATTTCATAATTAGAGCTAGTATTTTTTAAAAAAAATATGCAACATGAATCAATTTTCTTTGGAATGTATACACACATTAAAATAAACTAAGTAATGGGGACATTACAGTGGATAACCTTTCAAGAGCATGCGGATCCCATACGCAATAGTCCATCTCATATGCATCTCCATAACCAAGAAAGATACATTTTCGAGACTTAAGATCAAGCTTATTGCGCTTGTCTTTGGGAACATGGAAGAAAGCATCACAACCAAGGATGCACAAATGAGCATATGAGAGAGGTTTTCTAGACCATACCTCCTCTACAACCTGATAGTCAAGAGTAATACATGGGGATCGATTTATCAAGTGTAGGGTAGTAATAACTGCCTCAGCCCAAAAATGCTATGGTAAGCCTACCTAGCTTAAGCATACTACAAACACACTCCTAAATTGTCCTATTCATGTGCTCAACAAGCATGCTGTTTTAGGGTGGGGTGTACATGGAAATCAACTAATGCTCAGTTGGGGTGTATGGGGCAATCAACTGATGCTTAATACCTCTCTCGCCACAAAACTACTCAAAGTCTTTAGAGACATACTCACCCCCATTATCTGACCTTAGGCATTTCAGCCTATACTGGTTCTCAACAAAACCAAGCCAATGCTGAAATGGAGTCAACACTTCTGATTTTTGCTTGATAGGATATGCCTAGACCTTATGCATATAGCCATCAATGAAGGTAACAAAATACTTCACTCCACCTATTGACTTGTAGGGCGAGAAAGGCAAAGGTAAAGTGTAGGAAAAGTGCGATGATTGTAGTGTTGTTCTGAGTAAGTCCATTATAAAGATTTAAGAGATAAATGTAGTGCAACACCTAAGTCCGATAATGAGTACATCTTAGCGGCTTCCTCTCTTGATGCTTCTTGGTTGATAGATGCTTCATCTACATATTCTTAGTGTTGACTGCTTGATTCGAGGGCTTCTTTTCATGTTATCCTAGATAGGGATTGGTTTTAGTCCTATCACAATATGACAAGTTATGTTGAATTGGAAAATGACTTGGCATTGGATAGTATTAGCATGGGGATGTACACCTACAATTTCCTTTAGACAACTCTTTTACTCTGAATAATGTATGTCATGCACCAGCTTTGATTAAAAACCTCTTATCTATTGGAGAATTGGATGATTACTCATGGTGATTTTGCATAGAAGATTACTCGTGGAAATCTTGTTTTTGCAAGTGCCAAGGTTGGGGTAACCTCTATCCCTTATTTGTATTTGGATCTCTTGACCATGTTTGCTTGTGGTTAGCATGCCACATGTATCTTTATGGTATCGTGGCCTTGGGCACGTCCTTAAAGAGAATGAAAATGCTTACTTGTTTGTTGCATCTTCTGCCTCTTGATTACAAATGTTTTGATTCTTGTTTTAGCAGGCAAACACACAATTCAAGTCTGGCTCTTGTGCATTCTGATGTATGTGGTCCCATGCCTTCTTAGTCATTGGGTGATGCAAAGTACTTTGTTGCATTTATTGATGATTATTCACATAAGGTTTGAGCATATCCTATTAAGAAGAAATTGGATGTCTTATCTATATTTTAGCATTGGCTTGCTCTTGTTGAGAACCAGTCTGGGTATAGGCTGAAATGCTTAAGATCTGACAATGGGTATGACTATATGTCTAAAGCATTTGAGGATTTTTGTGATCAATGGGGTATTAAGTGTCAGTTGATCGCCCCATACTTCCTACCCTAGAATGGTGTTGCTGAGAGCATAAACATGAACATTCAAAAAAGATTTTGAAGTATGCTTAGTCAGGCAGGCTTATTATAGCATTTTTGGGCTGAGGCAAGCACTACTATCATACATTTGATAAACAAATCCCCATCCACTACCATTGGTTGTTGGGTTGTAGAGGAGGTATGGTCTAGCAAACTTTCCTCATATGTGTATATTGGAGGCTTTGGATGTGAGGCTTTCTTCCATGCACCCAAGGACAAATAAAATAAGTTGGATCCTAAGTTAGTGAAATGCATCTTTCTTGGTTATGGAGATGCAAG